>NC_068402.1:31350410-31682303 GCF_023724105.1 Carassius gibelio | reverse complement strand
ACTATATAAACACTGCAGAATAACAATAACAGGAAAGACAGTCAGCAATAGGCTATTCCACATGGCATTTTATTTATTTATTATCAAAGAACATATTATTAATCAAAATTTGCACCTACCCAGCCCGGGTAGCCTAGGCTACTGTATATTATGAGCACCACAAGAAAACTCCTGATTTTTCTTTAACTTTAAATAATGCAGTTATCAAAGTACAATTATGCTTACTTGTAAACACAACCTTAAACAGGCTTGCAGATTTAAATCCATTTAGAAATGATGAACAATCAGCCAGCCAATGATCTAACAGAAATTAACAGCTGCCTGTCAAACAAAAATGATAACAAACCGAATTAAATCCTTCACCGCCCACACAGGCAAATGACAAATCGCTTAATAGCCGAACTAATTATTATTAAAGTGTCACTCACAGTCACAAGCCTAAATTCGCTTTAACACAGTCCTCTTACATTTACTCTTCAAAGTAGTGATTAGAACGTAGCGTTAAATTTGAGGTAGAATTTTTGGCGGTCGACAGAAGCTTTTCACCAACGCAGAGTGTGCATTTTACCGTTATGTTCTTTTCTTTTTCGTTGACAAATTGAAAATAATGTGCGTACTTCCATAAACCAAACGCTGTCCTCTCTGCCATCTTGCCGGGAGTTCGAAAAAAAAAAAACACACACACACACACACACACACACACCCACACACAGGGTCAGGCGCAGGGCACAGACGCATCACAGCCATTGACTTTACGATCACAGATCTTCGGCTCCGCTGATACATCCGCAGGTGGCACAGTAGAGCTAGGCATACTGTCTGACAAAAAGCAGGCTGCAGTCGGGATTTTCCTTTCCTTAAAATAACGGATTACTTTTTTTAAAAAATAACGAAGTTACTGATTACTAACGCACGAAACTAACGCGTTAAGTTACACATTTCAGGAAAAAAGTAATTAGAGTACTCTAACGCGTTACTTTGTAACGCGTTACCCACAACACTGCTAATGATAACAATTAGAAACATGCTAATAGGCAGATACCTGCAAGTTAATTAGCCTTGTTTGTTTTGATGGTTTTAGAGATGTTTTTCATTAGAGATCGTCAAAACAGGTGGCCCAACCTAGCTCTTTATTTAACTCAACCAGCAATAGTTTCTTAATTCACTAGTGTCACTATATAAGGCTGGTTACCTAGTTTCACTAGTTATGCCATAGTATGGCCATATTGGTACACTAGCTGGATCATGCTAATCTAATCTGGCCTTCTTTGTGTGTGTGTGTGTGTGTTCAGGAAATGCATCTTAAAATGTGGGAAATTATTTTAAATTAATTATCCGTCTTGACAGACGAGTTTGTGTTGTGTGGTTTCAGAGAAGGGCATAACTGCCAGTCTCCTTGGTTACTGGGCTGGGATGACAATGTTTCTAGCTTTACTTGTCATGGGATAATGAATTATTCATAAATCCTTCACACAGTGTATGGATTAAAGCAGAGAAGCACTCGCTGAATGAATGTTTTATGCTCAAATACCCAACTAGTGATCCACTGACTTAAAAATGTCATATTATTTTAACAAGTTTTTAAAATTTTATTGTTTAGCACTTATAATTGATGATTAAAATGATTCAAAATATACAAACCTTTTTTAAATTATAGGCATTAGTTTAAATGTCTAATACTATTTCACATTGTACCATTATATGACATGTATCAAATTAATTACACAATATGCAGTATTTACTTGATTGTCTAATGTATGAATTCTACAAGGTCATTTTGTCATTAAATTAAACATTTTGATTTATATTTTGAATTAAGGTGTTACTAAGGTAGCTACATTTCTCATAAAGCACAATCTCCCTGAGCACAGACCTAACTCTCCAGAGTGTTATCCTAAGATGCCTCCTATATATAGAGATCACAAACAGGCACAAACACACTGTACTGTAGGAACCAGACAGACTGACGCCTGCTGTAGCCCCTGGAGAAGTGACACTTTACAAACACAAACAGGTTGCATCACACTCAGAACAGGACACTGCAGAGGAAAGAAGTATAAAATGAGCACATTCAGAAAAAAGAAAAAAAAATGGTTTCTTCACTTATGTTTTTATTATTTAATTATTTATTTTGGGTTATAGGAAAGTGGATACTTTTGAGTATATAGAAAGTAGGGGTGTGTATAAAGTCGATTTTGGTCGAATTTCAGGTTTTCACAATTTGTTCATTAAGCCCTCGTCTACCAATCCCAGTGTCCCAAATAGCAAATAAACATGTAAAATTATGTTTTTTTTTGTATATTTTCTGAGATGAGTTGCCTACCTTTTTTCTGCTCGCTTCTCACGCTGCCGATGACTGACATAAAAATTGCACACATAAAGGCAATGCTAGGTGATTTTCCTCAGAACTGACTTTTGAAACATATTTTGTCCAATTCCAATAAATCATTTTTCATTTTGAAGGTTTTTAAATTGAGAATGTGAAAATCATTTTGACAGTTTGCTCATTGTGACTCATTTTGCCAGCACAGGTCACACACACACACACACACACACACACACACACACACACACACACACACACACACACACACACACACACACACACACACACACACACACACACACACGCACGCACACACACACACACATATATAATTGTTTTTAATTAAATGCACAATGCATGTACTGTTTTTGCTCATAAACTCACTCACTGAATTAATTAAAGTGTGTTAATGTTTAGAAAGTTACTACAGACTAATAATTCAGAGATAAGATATATTAAAATGCTGACAATATTTGACAAACAGCTGAAAACTCATCTCTTTTGTGAGCACTTAACTGTATACTGCTAGATATTTTTTTTTTATATAAAAAATGTTTTCACTTTCTTATATCCCTTATCCCTTATCCCTGTTCTAGATTGTACTATCCTGTAAAATATTTGAAACCTTTAAGGACATATTTCTAAGCACTTAGATGAATCACTTGTATTCTGAATTTGTATGTTGTTTTAGAATAAAGCAACTGGTAAATTAATAAAAGTAAATAAAGATGTTAACCTGTACATATAATGTGATTTTCCTATTTTTCTTTTTCTTATCTTTTTTCTAGTCGGACAGCAATACCAGTTTCCTTCGAGCAGCAAGAGCAGGAAATCTTGACAAGGTTCTGGAATATTTGAAGGGTGGAGTAGACATCAGCACTTGTAATCAGGTAGGAGTCTCTTTAAAATCTTTGTATATGTGTATAGGTTTCATACTGGAATTTCTAACAAAATGGAACATGTTCAGCTCCTGAATGGTTTTGTTGGAGGTTTTGAGGGGTGCTTTAGAATTCTGGTAAAACTGGCAACTTGTAAGTGTACTTCAGAATGAAGGATTTAAGTAAAAGTGATGGACACTCCCATGATTCTTTACGCAAGATGCATTGTGTGGCAACGGCGCCTCTTCAATTGGTTCTGCAAGATGATGCAGAAGTGTGTTCTAAGGAACAGTTTTTTTGGTCCCCTACACCCTTCATCGCTTCAAAGCTCAAGCACTTCAAAGGGATTAGGGCATATGCATGGGTTAGCTCTTCACAGTGGAAAAAACCATAAGTCAATCATTCAACATATTCAAATACAAAGAGCTAATTAATTCAAGAAAAAAAGCAACTGGTTGTCTTAATGAATGGATCACTGAATCATTGACTCACTCAATTTGTTCTAAAACGTGGATTCATTCAGTAACAAAACAGTTTTTGCTGTGTTGCTAGAAAAATTACACATTACACATTTTATTGACAAAATTGAGCAAAAGCATAATACTGACAAGACTGTGTCTAAAACACAATATTAATTTGTATAGTGAACCATTTTCTAAAATCAATATAAAATATGCAGTCGTGCAGGTATTCTGTGGAAAAACAATATTCTTGCTTGTGTGATATCACTAAACTATATCTTGTGATATACTGTAAAATACGGGACAAACAGGCATTCTTAATAGGCTACATGGAGTTAGTCATCATTATGTTGTCAATTGCATGGAATGTAAGAAACTGAGGCAGACTTCGTTAAATGCATTAATAGCAACATCAAATGCAATTTTTAGCAACAACATATGACCTTTTTAAATAGTTGTATTATTATAACTTTTTTCTTTCAGGCTTTAAGAGGAAAATCATTGGGGCTGGATTGGTGCTCATATTCAGCCTATTTAACACATACATGTTTTCCTGGGATTAGGGCAGATGGAATAAATAAATGATTTATTAATAACAAATGGAAACAAATAGGCTAATAATAGATAATTTTGATTATACCCCTAATGTATGCATATTTTGGCATGCACTTTGTAATTGAATCTAAATTCTTAACATAATAAAGTTACGCAATATAATCAAAATATCAGCAGGATTGCAAGTGTGATATTACTTTTATACAGCACAGCAGTTCAATAAGCAATAACCTAATTATACTAATTGTCAATTTTATAGACACAACATTATTCAGTACGTTTTGACTCTTTTTATTCTATTTTCCAGACAGAAAAGTTTTTTCTACCTGCAACATGCTGCATTCCATTCTCAAGGGCTCATCCCCTAATTTTCAAATTATCAATGAGAGTGCAGTTCCAAAAAAGTGCCAATGGAAGGGGAAAGTTTTGTGGGGTGATCTATGTGCCAAAAAAAAAAAAAAAAAAAAAAAAAAGTACCACAGAAACAGCCATATCTTTTTCATAATGACCAATTCAATCTACAAAGAGCAGCACAAATTAGCATAAGAAGGCAAAAAAGCATAATACAATTGGAAACATTTCTCTGTTCTCTACAGTGCCTTTTGGTAGTAATAATCTCAACCACGTGAAGCACATAATGGGTTAAGTTGATTTTTTTGGGGGGCGGGGGGCACAAATGTGGGTAAATTACCGCAAACCTTTGTAAATCATGTTGCATGATTCATGGAAGTTAAGAGTCCATCAGTTGTACCCATCAAAGGGCCCTTTGAAGTTGTCAGTTTTAATAAATTAAGTTTGGAAAGACACTTCAATATAGGAATCAGGATTATCCTCACACCAAAGTGTATTTTAGAGGCAGATTTATCCCATGTGGAACAAGGTAAGAGTGGTGTTTCGTTCATGAATGAATCAGCTGGTTTGTTTCAATGATTGGTTTAAGACATTGCCATCTACTGGTGGGTTGCAACATTTCATATATTTATATTCTATATTCTGTTTCTTTTATTTATTTGCTGAGTTTATTATTTTAAGAGACCAAATTTTGACACTTTTTCATGCCACTGATTTCTTGGTGCTTCATCATGCACTCAGAGAATTTGTTGCTATTTTAGGAGCTCTATTATCAAGTGCCTACCTCGTGCAAAGGATGTTAGCTTATTAACAGCTCTGCTATGGCAACAGTGTGTGCCTAGTGTGGTAAACAGCAGGCACATGACCATTCCGTCTCCAGTATCGAATGTTCTTTGGCTTTTTCCCCTTTGACAAGCATGCTGTTTATTTGGGGTAGCATAGTAGATGTGCATGGTGTTGTTGCTGATCTTAGGTTGTCTAGAGAATTGTCTGTCAGGTTGACCTTGACCCCACCAAAGTAGTTAACCTGATCAACTATTGTATGTAGACCAGCTTGAACAAGAAATAAACAATGACAAACCATGTTAAAAAAAAAAAAATTGTGTGACATATTCCATTGAACATTTAAAGAGTATATTTTATATTTTATAGTTTTTGTTTTTTTATCCCGTTCATTTTAATGGGTCTATGTGCAAGAATTTGTATATAATAAATGATAATAACTTTTTTGTTGCCAATGTGTGAACATCTTTAAATTAGCAAATTAGTTGCTGGCTGCAACTCACTGAACGGCTACCGGTGTCACTCAAAACAAGGGGTTCTGAATTCTACATGAAGTCCCTTTAAATAAAATGAAAACAGACGGTTCTGTTTAATCTAGCATGTTCACATTTAAATGTACAATAACAGCCCATACTTGGGCTTGTAACAAGCAGTAATTTCACAGGGTTGCATAAGACAAGTTGTAATTGAGCCACCCCCTGAGTCTAGAGAACAGTTTACAGCATTTGTTACGTGATATATTCAAGAAGTACTCATAATTTGGCTTGATGTGATTGAGAGGAGCATATGGGAAAAGTGTTGATTTTTTTTTTCGTCTTTCTAAAAACTGTTTATTCATTTTATTTCACTACACATTCATCACTTACAGTATTTCCATTGCATTTACACAAATTACATTTGTGTCATTTTGTAGTTTTATTGATTTTCTATTAATATAGAATATGTAAAATTATAATAAAAAAACCAAGACATGTCCAAACCTTTGACAGGTAGTGTTTCTATTAATAATGACATTATAAAAGCATACTGTGCTTTCCAAATTAGGTTGTTGAAAGCGAGGTGTATGCAGTTAGATTTCTCAGCCTGGTCTCATTGTTTATACGCAGGTATTAAGACGTAACTGTCACACTACACGAAGACTCAAAGAGCCAGGAACATTCTATGCACCTGTGGGAAAACACAGGTGCATATAATAACTAATTAACAGAGACAAGGAAAATATGTGGAGGGAAAACACAATATATTGAGCTAAGGGGTGTGACATTACTCCCTCCTCCCAGAGGGAGCTACCTCGCACTGTAATAACAACATGGGGAGGGGAGTGGGTAGGAACTAGGTAGGAGGTTCAGATGTAGGAAATTATTTTCAGGAGGGGACTGGCATACAAAGTCAAGTGAGGAAACGATGGAAGGAGGAGCCAGGCAGGTAACAGGAGGAGCTTGGAGCAGGAGGAGTCCAACCGGACCCAGGCCACATCCATGATGTCAACCCATGGTGGAGCCGTTGGAGGGAGGAACAATGAAGGAGGAATGGCCGCTGACCAATGGAGCAGGTGGAGTATGAGCCTGAGGCGGAGATGGAGAGCCAACGAGCCAGGGGTACACCGAGGATCCGGGGGGCCAGGGTGGAACCAAGGGCTCAGGTGATTGAGGATCAATGTGGAGCTGGTGTGAGGAAGGAGCCCAATAAAGATGGTACGATGGAGTGACGAGGCGCAGCAAGAGGAGAGTCCAGAGGAGATGGTGGGTCGACACCCAACCAATGCAGAGGCGGAGGGACTAAGGAGCTCGGTGGAGCTGGTGGATGAATGGTTTACGGTGGAGGCAAGGAAGCTAGGAGCTGAGGTGGAGCGGTTGGGTCTTTGGGGCGAGGCGGAGTACAGGCCGAGGAGGCTGGAGGCGGAGGTTAGAGAATCTGACCATGGTGACGTTGGAGGATGGCAGTCCCGTGGGGCTTGCACCGCAGTGATGGTGGTCTGAGGGCAAGCATAGCTCTTCTCTGAACTAAAACCAGGGTGATTTTCCACTCAGTTCCTCGGTATTGCGCTTGTTTTGGGCTTAAACTCTGCACAGCGGGGAGATGGTGGGCTGGGCTCTGGGTCAGGAGTGGCAAGGAGATCCATTTTTCGCCAGTGTCCACCACAAAGGTGGCGAAATTTGGTCAGGGACCATCCTTGGACAACTTTGCTCTGTACACAATGTTCAAACTGGCATCGTAGAACGCATGTCGTCCGGGTAGTTGGTGAGGCTTGCCAGTACCCAGAACAGCCTGGTGTGTGCCCCAAGCAATTTTTCCCCCTGCTCCAGCAGGAGGAGGAGGTATTGTTTGTGCAGCATATTTATTTAATTTTGAATTGTAAAAGTTCATATTGCTCATGTTCTATTGTCTATTGTTAATATAAATCATACACTCTCCGAATAAAAAGGTTGCATTTTATGCATGCAACAGCATATTACTGGCAGTCCCTTATGACAATGTTTTCCTAAAGTGACCATTGTTTAACTATAGGATTTGTAGTACAGTAGACGTATTTTAACCATGTGCAAACAAAAACACCTAATAAGTTGCAATTAATGCATATTGAATGTTAAAATACATTTCAAATATAAAGTTAAGTAGGTATTATTACACATTGTACTCTTAATAATTTAATAATTTAACAAATTAACTTTCATAATTTAAAAGTTCAGTTTAGAAGTATTGTATCGATATTGAAGACACTGAATACATTAAAAGTATTGGTATTATATCGAAAACAATAAAGGTCTTTGTCCATATAAGTGATGTTCCTGGAACGCCACAAGTATCACTTGTGGAATCTCTGCGTGATGGTGCCCTCCAGCGACGAGTATGAATGAAAAGGAAATTACAACTGAGTACTAATTTTTGCTCACAAAACCCTAATTTGGGTAAAAATTATAAACTATATTTTTTAGCATATTTATTATTAAACACAAAGTTTTGTATATTATAGCAAAATAGTGTTATTACAAAAGTAATATTCCTTATTTTGTGTAATGTTTTTCTTTAGAGATAATTAACAAAATCATTATTAGTTGTATTGCTGAAAACATAATTTTGGCCAAATTGTGCAGCCCTACAAGTACAGCAAACCTGTTTTTTTTTCTAAATAAATGTTTGTCTGAAACGCATAAGGTTTGGATTTTGTGTACCCTGTACAGAACATTAACCCTTTCGAGTCGATTAACGCATATATGCGTTTTGAGTCATTTTCTCCTGATAACCCCGAAAAGAACTTAAATTACACTCTCAGTTTTAATCGTACAGATAAGAGCAATACATCAATCGAATCTGTAAAGGGTCTAGTTTTTTTTGGATACAGACAAAATAACAAAAAACCTTTGTGCACTTATAAAATAAAGATAACAAACAAGGTGCGCTGTCTACAGTCTTTGTCTCCGCTGATCGTCATGTACAAACATTTCATTAAAATGAACTGTAACTCCGTGAATACTCAACGAAGAGACATGAGAGAGATATCTATAGAAAGCCTGGAATGTCTACTTGAAAACAAATATTCTGAGATAAAGTAATCCATATGAAAACAACGCAATGTCTGTTTTTCATATCTCCCTTCATTATATTTAATGTGACCACGACCCCGTGCTGAACGCGCTATTCAGATTCAAACTGAAGCGCGCGGCTTGAATACGCCCACACAGAAGAAAAGGCAGCGAGACTGTTCTCCAAGTTTTTATTTTATTTTACTGTTTGCTTCACGATGAGAGGACTAAGACATAATTCACCCCAAAAAGATGTGATGTGGTTGAGGATTTGAGAAATGGATTTCCTCAGAAAAAAGAATGAAGCACTTTATTCAGCAGAGATCATAAACATGAGTAAGTCTCTTTTTATTTATTTGTACTAGTTTTCACATAAAGTGTAAACATTTTACTAGTTAGACTTTTTCCAAATACTTTTTCCAAACTATAATTACTGACTAAATGTATAATCAAGTGAAACATTATGAAGTTTCAATAACAATATACAATACTATACCATTCAAAAGCTTGATGTAAATAATATAAATGTGACAAATAGAGATAACTCTAACAAATGTAAAAACAATGCAGTTCTTTCGATTTATTCCCCCTAAAAATATTATCAGCTCTTTTCAACATTAATAATAATAATAATAATGGTGATGATGAAAATAAATGGGGTTTATTTGGTAGAAAATAAGATTGTTAAAAGGATTTCTGAAGGATTGTGTGACTGAAGGATGCCAAAAAAATTGTTTGAAAGTCAGCTTTGATTGTTCCTAATATACTATAATGTAAAAACATTCTATATACCACTGGTATATGCAAAAAAGTTAACGTACAGCCCTGATATGATATTTATTGTTTTTACTGGAAGAAAAAGAGGGAAAAAAATAGATAATAAAACTGGTGTCTTTTCTCCATCCTGTCACCAGAGGTCACTCGTACAATGAAAAACAAATGCATTAGGCCGGCGACACACTGGATGCGTGGCGCAAACGCTTGCTTGCTAGAAATAGAACCGACGCCTATTTTTACCGCGACACGCGCGCGTGTTGGAAGCTTTTCCAAGCAAAATATAATAGGAAAATGTGTTTAAATGTCATTTTGTACACAAATACATATGAATTCGCTAGCGCGCTGCTGCTGTAGAGGAAGACCGTTGACAGACCAGGCTCATGTCTTCATTACAACAATATATACTTTTTTCTACACACCTACACCTACGCGCCTACTGATAAAGGACACCGTCAACAGTATTGAAGGCGAAATAGATTATGTTTGACAGGTGCAATATTTGAAAATCGATAATTATTATTATTATTTTTTTATTACATTTATATCTGAATTTATGTCAACCTATAGACTTTCAAATATCAAAATATCAGGAATTCATATGTATTTGTGTACAAAATGACATTTAAACACATTTTCCTATTATATTTAGCCTGGAAAAGCTTCCAACACGCGCGCGTGTCGCGGTAAAAATAGGCGTCGGTTCTATTTCTAGCAAGCAAGCGTTTACCGCGCGGCTCGAGCCGCGCCTGAGACGCGCGTCTCACGCAGGCGGTCTGTATGCTCTAACCTGTTAACATGGGAGCCGAATTAAAAACCGACACGCCACGCGGCTGAGACGCTTGCGCCACGCATCCAGTGTGTCATCGGCCTTAGGCTACTAAGTTTACGAAATTACTGTGTTTACAAAGCTGACAAAAATACTTTTCTATGTGCTTATGTACAAATTATTTTTTTCTACGTGGTTTCCTCAAAAGAAAAGTGCATCCGTCTCTAAGTTTTAGTTTATGTCTAATCTCTCTCCTATATGTTGCTGGCTAATTAATATTCAACATATGATTACCATACTGGGCAAAAATGCAAATTTAAAAAGTACTAGTATCTAGTCAAGTCACCTTTATTTATATAGCACTTTTAACAATGCAGATTGTGACAAAGCAACTGAACAGCATTAAATAGGAAAATAGTGTGTCAATAATGCAAAAAAGCAGTTCATCTTTGAATTCAGTGATGTCATCATCCAGCTCAGTTCAGTTTTAATAGTATCTTTTCAATCAAGTCGATGATATCGCTGGAAATTAAGTATCCCTAACTAAGCAGCAAGGAACCAAAACTCCATCGGTGACAGAATGTAGAAAAAACCTTGGGAGAAACCAGGCTCAGTTGGGGGGCCAGTTCTCCTCTGACCAGATGAAACCAGCAGTTCAATTCCAGGCTGCAGCAGAGTCAGATTGTGCAAAAGAAGTATGTTTCCTTTGGTCTAGGACACAAGGTATTGACTGTGGATCTGTCTAGGGGCTCATCTAGTTGTCCTGGTCTCCACTGACATTCAGGGCTGTACAGGTCCTCTCTAGGTGCTGATCCACCATCTGGGCTGGAGACCGGCAGCCTTATGAGGAGTGTCAAGCAAAATAAATTCAAGAATTTGAGTGAACTACACAAGGAATGGACTGAGGCTGGGTTGAAGGCATACAGACGTGTCAAGGAATTTGGTTACAGTTGTCATATTCCTCTTGTTAAGCCACTCCTGAACCACAGACAATGTCAGAGGCATCTTACCTGGGCTAAGGAGAAGAAGAACTGGACTGTTGCCTAGTGGTCCAAAGTCCTCTTTTCAGATGAGACCAAGTTCTGTATTAAATTTGGAAACCAAGGTCCTAGAGTCTGAAGGAAGGGTGGAGAAGCTCATAGTTGCTTGAAGTCCAGTGTTAAGTTTCCACAGTCTGTGATGATTTGGGGTGCAATGTCATCTGCTGGTGTTGGTCCATTGTGTTTTTTAAAAACCTAAGTCACTGCAACCATTTACCAAGAAATTTTGGAGCACTTAATGCTTCCTTCTGCTGACCAACTTTTTGAAGATGCTGATTTCATTTTCCAGCAGGATTTGGCATCTGCCCACACTGCCAAAAGCACCAAAAGTTGGTTAAATGACTTAACTGGCCAGCAAACTCCATAGAGAATATATGGGGTATTGTCAAGAGGAAAATGGGAAACAAGAGACCAAAAAATGCAGATGAGCTGAAGGTCACTGTCAAAGAGACCTGGGCTTCCATACCACCTCAGCAGTGCCACAAACTGACCACCTCCATGCCACACCGAATTGAGGCAGTAATTAAAGCAAAAGTAGCCCCAACCAAGTATTGAGTACATGTACAGTAAATTAGCATACTTTCAAGTAGGCCAACAATTCAATATTTTTTTTATTTTTTTTATTATTGGTCTTACGAAGTATTCTTATTGGTTGAGATAGTGAATTGGAGGGTTTTTATTTAATTTATTGAGATGCACCTGTAATATATAATATATCTAAGTTCTGGATATCTTTTTTTTTCTAAAAGGTAACTAGTAACTGTAATGGTAAGGAGGATGAGGAAGCACATATCAGTGTGATTTTAAGATTGTCTTTTCTAAAGTCTTTTGCGACACTCATTTTGTTATTACCTCTTTATTAAACGTTTTGGAGACTGTACTTGGCTTTTTTGAGACTGAAATTGCTGCACATTGTATTTAATAGGATAAACCTGACATTACACAACTCCTGGTACATTTAACTCTCTTTAACACTTGCATATTTTAAGTTTGTAATCTCAAAGACAGAAAACACTATACTTGAGTCTTCTTTACCCTGTACATTGTTTTTAGGATGCTTTCATTTTATGTTTGTTTTAATAGTGAATGCATTTCTAACTACTGTCTCTGACCTCAACAGAATGGACTCAATGCTTTGCACTTGGCAGCAAAGGAAGGACATGTGGACCTGGTCCAGGAGCTGCTGGACAGGGGGTCTTCAGTTGATTCTGCAACCAAGGTAGAGTTTCTCAATAAAAATACAAATGATACATTTAGTCCGAGAACTTTCTGTCCCTCCATTGAAAATGTATGTACGGTATACTGTCCATATCCAGAAAGGTAATAAAAACATAATCAAAGTAGTCCATGTGACATCAGAGGGTCAGTTAGAATTTGTTGAAGCATCGAAAATACATTTTGTTTAAAAAAATACACATTTCCGATTTTATTCAGCATGGTCTTCTCTTCCGGGTCTGTTGTGAGTGTGTTCACGATGCTGCTTACGTATGACACTGCTGACATGTTTTCTCGTGCACCTGATAACAAAGATAAAATGTCAGCAGCGTCATACGTCAGCAGCGTCACTGCAGTGTTGTGAACGCGCTCACTAGAGACTCGGAAGAGAAGACAATGCTGAATAAAGTGGTTATTTTTGTTATTTTTGGACCAAAATGTATTTTCGATTCTTCAACAAATTCTAACTGACGCTCTGATGTCACATGGACTACTTTGATGATGTTTTTTTTACCTTTCTGGACACGGACAGTATTCCGTACATACAATCTTAAATATCTTAAACTGGGTTCCGAAGATGAATGGAGGTCTTACGGGTTTGGAACGACATGAGTCATTAATGACATAATTTTCATTTTTGGGTGAACTAACCCTTTAAGCATGTACAATATCTAAAAAATGTGAGTATACCCCTCACATTTCAGCAACCATATTAGTATATCTTCTAAAGGGACAATACTATAGAAATGAAACTTGGATATATTTTAGAGTAGTCAGTGTGCTACTTGTATAGCAGTATAGTTTTTCTATCCTCTGAAAATAACTTAACATACAGCCATTATTCAGAATCAGAATCAGAAAGAGCTTTATTGCCAAGTATGCTTGCACATGCAAGGAATTTATTTTAGTGACATAAGCTTCCAGTACACAACAACACACAGAGGAAAAAAATAAATAATTAATTGTATAAACAGTTGTGCTATATATGATAATTGGAATAGAATTAAATAAGATGCAGGGATGTACTAGGATGGAGGGGTAACAAATAAATATAATGATATGGTACATTTTTATTGCATAAGTGGGGAACATTTAACTGTTCATGAGGTAGATTGCCTTGGGGAAGAAATTGTTCTAGTGTCTAACTGTCCTGGAAGCGCCAAGTTCAAAGATGGGGTAACTTGGATGTGAGGGATCCAGAGTGATTTTCTGAGCCCTTTTCCTCACTCTGGATGTATACAGTTCTTAAAGGGTGGGCAGGGGAGCACTAATAATCCTTTCAGCAGTCCAAACTGCTCCAAATAGTCTTCTGATGTCTGATTTTGTAGCTGAACCAAACCAAACAGTTATTGAAGTGCACAGAACAGACTCAATGATGGCTGAGTAGAACTGTTTCAGCAGCTCCTGTGGCAGGCTAAACTTCCTCAGCTGGCGAAGGAAGTACAATCTTTGTTGGGCCTTTCTAACAATGGAGTCAATGTAATTGTCCCACTTCAGGTCCTGAGAGATGGTGGTTCCCAGGAATCTGAATGACTCCACTGCAGCCACAGTGTTGTCTATGTTGCTGAGTGGGGGGAGTGCAGGGGGGTTTCTCCTGAAGTCCACGATCATTCCACGGTTTCTCCTGAATCTCCACTGTTTTGATAGTGTTCAGCTCCAGGTTGTTAAGACTGGACCAGACAGTCAGCTGCTCAACCTCTTGTGTGTAAGCAGACTTGTCACTGTCCTGGATGAGACCGATGACTGTAGTGTCGTCTGCAAACTTCAGGAGCTTGACAGAGGGGTATTTTGAGGTACAGTCGTTGGTGTAGAGGAAGAAGAGCAGTGGGGAGAGAACACATCCCTGAGGGGCACCAGTGTTGGTGGAGCAGCTGTTGGACATTTATTTCCCCAGTCTCACTAGCTGTTGCCTATCTGTCAAAAGCTGGTGATCCACTGAAAGATAGAGCTAGGAACAGAGAGCTTGGTCAGTTTGGTCTGGAGGGCTGTTGGCGTGATGGTGTTGAAAGCTGAACTAAAGTCCACAAACAGGATCCACCCATAAGTCCCTGTTTTGTCCAGATGTTCCATGATGAAGTGCAATCCCATGTTGACTGCATCATACACGGACCTGTTTTGTCCAGTAAGAGGGGGGTTGCAGGAGGTGTTAATAGTTGTGTAGGAAGATGGTCAGAATGGGTGTGGGTGGTTTCAAATCTACATTAAAACTCATTCAGGTCGTTTAGCAAGTCATTGATTTGCCTCAGTGCAGGGGGATGGTGTCTTGTAGTTTGTCATGGCTCTCAACCCTTTCCACACTGAAGTTGAGTCATTGGAAGTACTCCATACTGCACTTTTGATCGATATGATACCTCTTCATTCACTGCCCCAAATTGATGATGGTCATATTAGTATGATTTAAATCATGCTAATGCACTTCCATTAATGCCAGCAAAGTTTTCTAGTCTATGCAAAAGAATGTTGTGGTCAATAATGTTGGTCCAATAGCACTAATAGAGAGATAGTGAGTACACCTTAAGTGAACATGTCAAAACTGTGTCCAAAGTGTCAATATTTTGTGTGAGCACAATTGTTATCTAGCACTGCTTTAATCCTCCTGGGCATGGAATTCACCAGAACTACACAGGTTGTTGCTGGGATCCATAGTGACATCACAGAGCTACTGGATGTTAGACACATGTTGCTTCTCCACCTTCTGCTCAATAGGATTCAGGTGTGGAGTCATACTTGGCCACACCATGACCTTAACCTTCAGCTTCCTCGGCAAGGCAGTTGTGATCTTGGCGGTGTTTGAGGTTGTTATCATTTTGGAAAACTGCCATTTTGCTCCGGGTGTGTGTTCACAGTGTGTGTGTGTGTGTGTGTGTGTGTGTTCACTGCTCTGTGTGTGTGCACTTCTGCTGGGTTAAATGCAGAGCACGAATTCTGAGTATGGGTCACCATACTTGGTTGAATGTCACGTCACTTTCTGCCCAGTTTCTGAATGGAGCTTCTGACCTTCCACTTCTGCAACCTCTAAAGCCATGCTTACAGCACTCATGCATCTATATTTGAAGCCAGCTTCTGCACCTGATGCACAGCACAAGGACTCAGTCTCTTTGATCGACCCTTGCAAGGCTTGTTCCAAGTGGAACCCATAAAGGAAAACCTCTGTATGTCCCTGTCCACTGTATTGTAACTCAGTTTCAGGGTGTAACCGATCTTCCTATAGCCAAGGCCATCTTTGTGGAGAGCAACATTTCTAATTCTAACATCCTCAGAGATTTCTTTGCCATGAGGTGCCATGTTGAGCATCCAGTGGTCAGTATGAGAGAAATGTACTCAAAGCACCAAATTTTAACTGCTCTAATACAAGATACACAAATATGTATGGTCCTATCAAGCAGACAAAAAAAAAAAAAAAAAAAAAACTTAACATAATGAATAGGAAATGCAGCTTTGTTGTCACTTAGGTTGTACTCACTTTTGTTCCCAGCTATATTGGCAATAACTGCTCTATGTTATTTTTTAGAGGATAGTAAGTTTATACTGCTATACTAGAAGGACATTGACTACTCTAAAATATATCCAAGTTTTATTATTATAGTATTGTACCCTGAGAAAATATACTAAAATGGTAACTGAAATGTGAGGGGTGGACTCACTTTTGTGAGATATTGTATTAAAACAAAAATGTTGTCATTTTAAATATAGAAATTTTGAGGCTGTGCTTTCCTTCTCTGACAGACTGCCATAGTACTTCATTCAGTATGACAAGAACTGAAAGGCAGGACCACTAAGGCTCCTCCAGGCTACTAGACATGTACTCATGAAAAGCTCTGTTCACATACATTCCATACATCATTTATGGAATTTTGTGTAGAAGCTTCCTAAAGAATGCTTCAAAAATAGCTTAAAAGTTCAACTGCTTTTTGAGTTTTCTTTCAAATGTCACTGCATATGATGGCCAGATAATTTTTCAACCCTCCACATATACTTCACTATTTAAGGTAAATAATGGTCAAAGGAGCATTCATCTATTCATGTACGTACTATGTATGTATGTATTTCTGTTTCAAAAGTACTTCCCTTGAATTCAAATATGGATGGGTAGTTCAAGGTACAGCCTTAAGTAGGTACGGCACACACAGCACCAACTGGCCAATTCTACTCCATCACAGGAGACCTGATTCAAACCTGAAACAAACAGATGCGAAGACTAGATCTTTTGAAATGATTCAGTCTTTCATTTGTATTTGTATTTGTATTTATATTTACAGCATTTAAGAGTGGATGCAGCCATTTATACATGAAAGTGAAAGTGAATTGGCAAGACATCTGCTGTCAGCCGCTTGCAATAGTTTTAGCTGTGCAAAAACAGTTCATTATTGCTGCTTGATGTAATTGTAATCATAAGCACACTACTTTGTAACTGAGACAGTTTACTGCAATTTGTTAAACCGGTTGTATGCCAGACAAGCGCCACACGGCTAATTAAATGGATAGAGAAACATTCTATCATATGTCTCTCTTGGAAGGTTTTAAACTTTCAATAAGACATATCAAATAATAGAAAATATGTACTGTATAGTATGTTGATGTTTTTCTTGATTTCTGATAGATGCACAATATAAAGAAATGGCAAAACGGCTGATTATGCTGCACTAATTTTGTTTTACTAACATTGCACACTCAATATTGCATTGCAAATTCAGAAGCTTATCTAAAACATGACCGAGCTTTGTTGTCCAGCAGGAACAAGGAAGGACTGTATTAAGCAAATAGTTTTTGTTCTATTATTTATAAGAATTTTTTAACATTTTTTGAAGTTATTATCCATGGCTTTCTGAATAAGGTATTCGGTTTTGGGGCAGATCCTTAATATCATTTGTGGAATGCGAAATGTTTGAGTAAATTATGATTATGTTTTTTGTCTTACAGAAAGGAAATACAGCTCTCCACATCGCTTCACTAGCAGGACAAGGAGAGGTTGTAAAGATCCTTGTCAAGAGGGGAGCAGACATTAATTCACAATCTCAGGTAGGTACAAGTTTGACATTTATGTGAGCAAACGTTCAAGCAAAGGAAAAGAATAAATAAATAAATACAATAAAAAATATTAAAATCTCTTATAGAATGGATTCACTCCCCTTTACATGGCGTCTCAAGAAAACCATTTAGATGTGGTGCGCTACCTTTTGGAGAATGGTGGAAACCAGAGCACTGCAACAGAGGTAAAAAGTTCAAGTGCTTCTAAAATTGTATAGAATGATGATAAAATAAAATATTAAAATGATCCTAAAGATTTCTTTGCTTATGCCAAAATGACCATTGTCCATATGCTGTAATAAATACTAACCCCTAAACCTAAATTACACCATAGGCTTATCTTTAAAATATATCCAGATAACATCCAAATGCTTTTGTGTCAGGATTATTGGCATAATGCAAGGTTAAGTGCATTATTTGAAATATTAGTTTTTCTCTTTTTTCAGGATGGCTTCACACCTCTAGCTATTGCACTGCAACAAGGCCATAATCAGGTGGTGTCCATCCTTTTAGAGAATGACACAAAGGGCAAAGTACGTCTGCCTGCCTTGCACATTGCAGCCCGCAAGGACGACACAAAATCTGCTGCCCTGCTGCTCCAAAATGACCACAATGCTGATGTGCAGTCTAAGGTAAATATGGGCGGAACATAGGACTGAGGGTAGTACGTTCAAGGATGGAAGGAAATGTAAGGAAATATATATTGAAATCCAAGCTAAAAATAAGGTTTATTTGTATGATGAATAATGTCATAATGAATGATAACACTGAGGGTGTCCTTGATGGGTTTTACCAATCTCTGCATTGGTGTTGGGACACAATATTTGTTCTGGTAACGGTTCTTAACGGCAGTCTTGTGCTAGCAGTCTAAATTGCATTATTTTAAATACAGACTGTGTACTGTCAAATAATACAAATACAACTACATCTATCTACACATCTATCATTCTAGCACTACAAATCTACCATCTAAACTTTAAAAGTTTAGCTGTTTAAAGGTATTACATCTGTTGACTTCCATTTGAATGGAGCTATCAGGATTCTGCTGCATACACATTTTTTCACAAACTTTGCAGCTTCTCAGGGGACGGGGGCTCTGCAAAAAAAAAAAAAAAAAAATGTCTGTGACAAGACATTTGACCAATCCCTCAGCTAAATTGAAAAAAAAAATAATAATAAAATAAAAAAATAACACTAAATTTAAAGCAGCATGTTTCAATGCGAGTTGTCGGGTCCGTAATTTTGCATGCTTTGCATGTGAATACAGTTGAAATTTAAATTAGAATAATGACCAGTGTTGGGTAAGTTACTCTAAAAAAGTAATTAATAACTAGTTACTGATTACATATTCAACAGTGTAATTAGATTACTGTACAAATTACTCTCTCCAAAAAATATTGTATTACTTATTACTAATTACTTTTTAAATCATATATCAACCTTGACAAGTAAATGATACAAGGATAGACATTAAACGGTTCATTTACTTCTTTCAAATAAATAATAGATAACTACATCAATTATTGTTATCACACTTTAAATTAAGGTCAATTTCTCACTATAAACTATGACTTTTGTCTCAATATACTCCTGGCATCGGCTTGTTGGTGCTTAGTAAAGTAGTTGTAAAGTTTAATTATTGGATAAGAATTGGGTAGGATTAACAATTTAGAATAAGGTTTTGCAGGTAAGACATTAATATATGCTTTTTAAGTGATAATAAACAGCCAATATATTATTAATATAATGTTAATAACCAACTAGTTCATAATGAGAAATGATTCCATTATGCTTATAAACTAACCAAGGTATTTAAAGTGAGAAGTGTACGTAAAAAGCATGCTTTTTGGTTAGACATTACATTTTGATGTTAAATTCACTATTGTATTGTATATAAATGTACTACAGTATATACACAGTATTACAGTAAGTACATAAGAAGTAACGTATCCGTTATGTATGGTAACCCTTGCTCCCTGAAGAAGGGACCGGAGACATCACATCAGATGATAGAGAAGTTGGGATCTCACCTAGAGAGACCAATCCATTTCAAGTGTAAACTAAACGAGCCAATGCAAATTGGCATGCGATTATTGCATCCAACTGCCACTGATCACAGTGTGAGTATAAGTAGGCAGCAGATGCAGCACAAATTCCGATTTTCGCTGAAGTGCTGAGCCAGTGACTCGGCTGTTCAGCAGTGGTACTGGTGCTGTGGCAACGGGATGTGACATCTCTGTTCCCTCCTTCAGGGAATGAGTGTTACCATACGTAACCAAGACTTTCCCTTTCAATTGGTCACTCTCAACATCACGACGACTAATGAATTGGGATGCCTAACAAAGGGCCACAGGTACATCATTCGCCAGCAGGACTGCGATCTCTGCACACAAGAAAGGGGTATCTGGTGTATCAGTAATATCAGTGGCAGGTGGCCACCCTTTGGCGATGAGCAGGCTGAGGTGCTGCTGCTGGCGGCTACATGGAGGCAGTAGCTGCACACCGGGGCAGGATGAACCTGATGGACTTAGTTTTGGGCAGCGGAGAACTGCTGGGCAAAGTGATCCACCATGTCGCCAAAAAGGCATCTGGGACACGGGGATGTTCAAAAATCATGTCTCATGCATGTCGGCCAGATACAGCCACGGATGGCACTCCTGGACCACCATAGTTGACATCGCATGACCCAGAGACCGCAACGTAAACTTAGTTGCTTGTTGCGTAAGTCCTTTGTGGTGCAGAATTCTTTGAGAACTTCAGAGGGGCGTGCCAACCCTCGTGCAAGTCCCTCAGTGCCTTGGCCTGGTGCACCTGCATCAAAGCCATAGCATGTAAGTACCATAGCACTGCAATCAGAGCTGCCAAGTGCCAGGGAGGGGAGCAATGGATTGCCCCTCCAAGTTGGACAGAATTTCATTGCAACCGACTGCTGCCCCTGGGGGACTTCTGTGTACCCCTGTGCTGCGCCACCATTGAGAGTGGTGAGGGAGGATGAGGCACTGGGGCTGTTTCTGGCAGTGATAGGTGACATCCATGACCCAGTGAGCTCATCATGCACCTCCAGGAAGAAAGGCACAGGGGTGGGGCCCTGAGAGCCAGTGCGAGCCACCCTGAGAAACCAATCGACCAACTTTGAGGGTTCAGGAAGCGGTGGAATTCCACTCAAGCCCAACACTCTCAGTGGCCCGGGAAAGCATAGCCATCATTTCCAGATCTGAATTTTCCTTCCCAGAAAATTCTGGCTCACCTTCCGATGTAGCGATTGACATCCGATCGTTGGGGGTAGCCTTGGGAAACACTGGTGGTACCCCTTTGGAGGGTCCAGCCTGCTCTCTCGACAACTCCACTGGCTTAAAAGTGCCAGTGAAAGGAGGAGCCCTTGGAGGTTAGTTTCCTCAGAGGGTATTTCCTCACTCTCACCATGAGACCAGTCCGGCCAGTGACAGAAGTAGGGTGCCCCCAGCTGCCTCCAGAGGGAACCCTAGATCTAAGCAGTGGCACAGGCACTTCGGCAGGAAACAGAGTCTGCTCCGCAACTCCGAGACGGTCATTCTCCCCTAATGGGAGCATGCCTCATCCATGAAAGCCACCTCAGTGTGCTTAATGCCCAGACACGAGAGGCAGCAATCGTGACCATCATCTGGCGCCAGGTAACGACTGCATCCAGAAAAACACAGATGGAAAGACACATATTTAGAAAGATGTTCCACCCTTGAATGCTCTTTTAATGTGCTGAAGCACACAGTGGAGATGGCTGCCTGCAACACCCACAGTGGGTAGTGCAGCCTAATGTAGAGTGTGCTTGAACTCAAACTGTAGATTCTCTCTCGATAAGCAGAAGTTCTGGAACAGAATTGCTCGACTCCTAAGCGAAAAGCTGAATATGCACTGCATCGGCTGCCTACTTATACTCACTCTGTGATCAGTAACATCTGGATTATGTATGGTAACCCTCGTTCCCTGAAGGAGGGAACAGAGATGTCACATCCTGTTGCCACAGCCCCAGTACCACTGCTGAACGGCCGAGTCACCAGCTCAGCACCTCAGCGAAAACTTGAATTTGTGCTGCATCTGCTGCCTACTTATACTCACACTGTGATCAGTGGCAGTTGGATGCAATAATCGCATGCCAATGTGCATTGGCTCATTTAGTTTACACTCTAGGCAAGATCACAATTCGTTGGTCATCCGACCTGACTGAAAAAGAACTGTAATTAAACGACAGAAATAAAATAAGAGTAATCCTTTACTTTACTTTTTCAAGGAAAAAACAATTAAATTACATTAAATAATTTCTTAGTAACTATTTACACCCAACACTGCTAATGACTTGTTCAATGATCGAATTGGAAGTAACACATTCACATTGATTTTGTCATAATAAAATTTGGTTTAATTAAAAACTCTGATGTTAAAAAGTAGTAGTTTTTGTATTTTAGGTATATTGTAAGCACCAATTGAAACAATCATCAGATTAATTTCATATCTTAAGATTCCTATACTTACCTTGCATGTTGCTACTAACAGAACATTACAGATTCAGCATCTTGTAAAACTGTCTTGTTTATGGTTATGTTTGTATGTGACTTGCTGTGATTCGAGGATGATTTTAGTGTCTTCCATTATTGTGCCAGATGAAATCTTTTGTCTGTGTTTGTCTCTCTGCATTTCTCTGTTTCTCTCTCCAGTATAAATGTGCCTGCATCCTGTGTTTCCATCCCAACGCTATCCGGGTTTCACTATTTTACCTTCTTACACATTACTTTATTTGATCAGTCGTAGAAACATTCACTTACCATAACTGACTGTAAATAGGCAGAAACAGCATGCACTTGCAAAATACATGTAGCCTTCATTTGTGTGAAAGTGTGCATGCATGTCTGTTGTGTGTGGTATGTGTTTGAGACTGAATGATTTCATTCTTTTTTTTTTTTTGGAAATGATAATAGAGGTATTTATTTTTCTTAAAAAAAAAAAGCCAACGGTTTATACTGTAAGTGTGGTTTTAATTTTAGTTCAAAGAAAGCATGCAACATTAAGAATGTCTCTGATAATTAAAAATGTGCCAGTTTAATTTTAGTTTTAGTTTCAAACCAAAAAAAGTGATTCATTTCAAAATAATTTTAGACATTTGTCGGCATAAATGCCATATGAAATGTTAATTTTTATGTATTGCTATTATCAACTTTTGAGAAACATAAGATAATTTTAGTCTAGTCTAATTTACAATATTTCATACAAATTCCTGTAAATATAGAACATTAAATTAATTAATGTTAAATTATAAGTGTGACGTGTTAATGTGTGATTTTGTCTGTTTTGCCTGTTGTCCTGTCTTTTGATAACTATTGATATGCTGTACCACACAAAAGCAAATTCATGAGCCAAGAGCACCACAGTATTTACAAGAGTATTTACCTTTAAGCTTGGGTTTCTAGTGGCAGGCTGGGTAATAGATATGGTCACTCCAAGAAAAATGAAGACCTCTTGCTTCTCTGGCACAATTTGCATGCTGCCGCTATCAACCCCAAATGTGTTTGAATGAAATATAACCAGGCTATTTCCTTCCCTGTTTTTGCTGCAACAGATGATGGTCAATAGGACAACTGAGGTAGAGATATTTATCTAGTTCCTTTTTTTTGGCAAATAAAAACTATTGATTTATTGTATTCATTTTTGGTCCTCTTATTGTCATGCAGAATTGAGCTTTTCTGTTTGTTTACTCAGCATTTTTAGTTCCTTTAAACCTTTGCATGGCTGGTTAGTCTCATTCACAGCATCATCCAAACACCTTTGCATATGTCACATCAGAAATTTCAGTTTTATTTGTAAACTTATTGATTGAGAATATTATGGTATGTGTAGTGCCATGATTGCTGCTGATGTTTAATTTTAGCTATTATAATCAGATATAGATAAGGTCAATGCAGACAATGTCTATCCTCCTAACATCTATTAGCTCTATAACTTACAGTCTATATACAGTATATACAGTCTATAACTTAAGCTGGAAGGGCACTTTAACATCACTGTTAATGCAAAAGTGATGCATTCTCAGTTGAGTTGAAACTATATATATATATATATATATATATATATATATATATATATATATATATACCTAAAATATAAAATTTAGTGCACAACACTGTCTTATATTGGCTTTGTAGCTGCCTTTACTAAAATATACACAAGCCTAGGGAAGCCAGTCACATGGCTTTACTCAAATGAAAAAAAAAAAATCATTACTCTCACCTTAAGGTCAAATAGACCCCAGTGGCATGAATTTGCCTTTCAACAACAATTACTTGACTTCCAGCACACCTTAGTGTGATTGCATTAAGCTCTTTAATAATACATATATATGCGCTGTGCTAAGTCTGATTAATCATTCTTTTTCAACATCCATACATCCACTAGAAATAGTGTTTGAATGTTTGCAGGTGGCATATACAGTACATTCTTAAACTGTTGTTGTGTTAGCATTGTCAGTTATGATGTTTTGATATGATTCTGAATATTATTTATATTATTATTATTATTATTGATGGAATGATTATTATGTGATACACAGCTGGATGTATGAATGCTAACAGCTCAATGCAATATAATACATGTTACAAAAGTATGTTCAGAATGATTTTTTTGTAGTTAGTGGTCTATATAATTATGTACTTCGAAATTATCGGATTTCTTTAACCTTTGCAGGAAATTTGCTGTTTGCAAAGTTTTTATTAGGTTTTAATGTAATTATCCACTGCACAGCATGCTGCATCGCATATTTGATTTTGCACCAGCTTTGAACGTGTTTCACACAGTCAATATATTCTTCACACTTTTGTAAATGATGTTTTCACATTAAATCGGACCGTGACTTTCAGAATGGGAAGGTAAGGCAAGAATTTCACATATTTAAACTCCTCTACAATCTTTACCTTCTTATAGTCCAGACATGATTTTATTACTGATATTATCTGCATACTGCACTTTTGTTTTTTGATAATTTTATGTTTTCTTTAGTCTTGTTCGATTATGTCTCCCTTGTTTTTATTACAGTATGTCATCTGAAATGTTGTGTCTTTTATGTTCTGTCAACAGCTTCTTGTTATTTTAAGTTAATTTATTTGTCATTTTAGTATATTTATTTGTTTGCATGCCTATGTCTAGGAGTTTGACCTCTCTTAAAGTTTATATGTGTATGTTTATGTATGTTTTAGTTGTCAAAATTCATGTTTAAGGTTTCTTTTCAGACTTCTTCACATGGGACCAAAGGTGCCTTTGAGGCAACAATGAGCTCAATCCATATTCATAATTGTCCATTTTGTACTTTATGTGATTGCTGCATGCTAATATAGTCTATACAAACAAGATAAAGTCAGGGATGCAGTTTTTGTTTGGAGTTGAAGATGCCACTAATTGCAGATCTGAAACCAGCCTTTTAATTGTGAATTAACATGGTTGTATAGGCGAGGTTAGCTGTTTTCAGATCTGTGTTTATTGACAGCTTGGATCTAAAGCATTGTAGGAATGTTGTCTAAAATCTCATGTTTTATATTTTATTTTTTCTTGTGCCCCATCCCCTTTTTTGATTCTTTTTGTAGAGTGGATTTACACCCCTGCATATCGCTGCTCACTATGGAAATGTAAATGTTGCAACACTCCTCCTCAATAGAGGGGCTGCTGTGGACTTCACTGCAAGGGTGAGTGTTTACAGCTTTTACATGCATGTACATAAGCTTGACTGCCTTAAGCACTTGTACATTTACTATTAAAGCTACTTCATAATACCACAAAAAGATACAATACAAAAATTAAGAATAAATAATTTAAAAAGGGCTAAATGGTCATTAATTTTAATTTAGTTTTCTGCATTTATGAAACTGAAAGTTCATATCTGAACCAAAGTTAACAACTATCTGAAATTATGTAGTTACAGAATGATGTGCAGTCCAAGTTTTAGACAATGCTTGTGATTCTAGAGTAGTATTTACGAAATCCATAAAATATAAAAAGATGATTCTCAGCTCCATTAATTTCTAAAGACAACATATATTATATTTGTTTCTTTTGTCTTTACAGAATGGGATCACGCCACTACACGTTGCATCTAAGAGGGGAAACACTAATATGGTTCATCTGCTGTTGGACAGAGGGTCTCAGATTGATGCCAAAACAAGGGTTAGTAACAATGTGTTAGCACTTTTGTTTTGTACATACTGTATACACATAGGTGAGATGGCTTATGGCTAGCATTTTTATGTGTCTGATATAAGCCAAATGTCAGTTAGCAATAGAAAAAGGAATGCCATGCTTAGATCAATTTTTTTTTAGTTGCTCTTAAAAGTGTAATCAGCTTTATATCAAACTACTTAATAAACAGTAAAAATTGCCTATTGAAATTAAGAAACTCTCTCTCTACTTTGACTGCTCCTGTCTGCACCACAGCAGTATTAGCAGCAAATTATTTTGGCACAATTTACACAGGATGACCTTTCTTGTTGAAAATAACTAATATAACATAAATTATTAAAATAAACATTGTATTTGCTAACTACTGTCTTGGGCCAAATGCAGAAAATGAATGACCAGTTCACAACAGGGCTAACACAGACAAACACATTTACACTCTGAATCTATAAGAAAATGAGTGTTGCCAGTTCCCTACATGTCTTTGACTTGTGCAGAAAACAAGAGCACCTGAAGGAAACCCTTGCAAACACAGGGAAAACATACAAAATCATCACAGAAGGGCCTACTGGAATCTTCAATAATTGAAAGTCTCAATCCGAAAGCAGTCAGATGATCTAATAAGCAGTCAGAAGTCTTTAAAGCCTTTGTTACATGCATTGTTATAATCCCATTATAATTACATAATTCAGTTAAACTTCATAGACTTTAATTTGTCAAAATATTAAAATGCTGCAAATATAATGTGTATTTATATATTCAAATGCACAAAGATTTATTTTTGCCTGAATTGTAATATTAGGGGAAACCACAATTCCTTTCTGCAGTCACCAGTGATGATGAGTCACTGTAGCTGTCTGTGTGTGTGTGTGTGTGGTCTGATTAAAGCCATGACCGGCTGTGTTCTTCTTCAGATTTTGACTGCAGTGTGGAGTCCAGCTGGTTGTGTTCTGTCCCTTTCTTCTGCAGTCTCCCTCCTGCAGTGTCTGATGTATCATCCTTCACACACACACACACACACACACACACGCACACACACACACACACACACACACACACCCCTTTCATGCTCTGATGTTACTGATTTCAGCAGTGCTTTTTATGTCCTATAAGCAATGACGAATACACTATTCTGCAGTAGTATAAAAGACACAGGAGAGAGACTATGGTTGAAAGTGTACGGGTTAAGGAGAATGTACAGTACATGTAGATAACGTCACATTTGTGAGGTTTTTCAGGTTCCAAAGTGTTTTGTAATGAAATTACTGATGAGACCTTAAGGTGAGAATGTCTATGTTGCAGGATGGCCTCACACCTTTACACTGCGCAGCAAGAAGTGGCCATGACACAGCAGTGGAGCTCTTATTGGAGAGAGGAGCCCCCATGCTGGCCAGAACCAAGGTAGTTATCGAAATGATGAATTTTATAATAAAATATGCTATTGTTTTTGTGTAATAATAAATAGAAATTCTGGACGTTAACTGTAATGTGTTGTTGAAGGTAAAGGGTAAAGCTTTATGTTACTGTATTGTCTGTTATAGCTTTGAAAGTCTTTCCCTTCACATAACATGCTGTTTTGCATACACTGCAACATGTCCAAAGATACACTACCAAACAATATTTAGTAATATGTAATTTAGGAATAATAATAATCTGTATTTTAGAAGTAGGTAAGCACTGTTAGAGATGGTGTCAACCAGCTAATACAAGAAAAAGTTTAGGAGTAGCAAGATCATTTGGTAAAGAAAATTATCAGAAAAGGGAAATTTAAAGAAATAGCAGTTTCAAAAAAAATCAACACAATAACATAAATGAAATAAATGCTAATTTTGTTAGGCGTATAAAAAAATTATTAATATTATCTAATGATATGGTGTTGTGTTTCTGATAACATGGATTGGTAAATCATAGTAAACATGAAATACATTCTTAAATTGTTTAAATGTAATCATATTTGTATTAATTTCAGAAACTTTTTTCAATTAAATTCTAAATGCTGAAAAACCTTGTTAGTTACTGTGAGTAAAAGTTACTCAATAATTTAATACATTACGTAACACTACAGCTCAACCCATCACATACCACTTTTCGAATTTTACAAATGTTTAACCACCAAACACATACAGACTAATATGTGATGTGTCAATGATAGAGTTTTCTCTTACTTTCTTTTTCAATTTACTTTTGTGTCTAGAACGGTTTATCTCCACTCCACATGGCAGCGCAGGGTGACCATGTGGAGTGTGTCAAACACCTGCTGCAGCACAAGGCACCTGTTGATGATGTCACACTGGACTACCTGACAGCCCTCCATGTTGCCGCCCACTGTGGTCACTACAGAGTTACCAAACTTCTATTAGACAAGAGAGCCAACCCGAATGCCCGAGCATTGGTACATGCATTCTTATTATTGTGGGTCCTGTTTCTTCTATAAAGCTTTTAAGAATCTTACACTGTCTTGCTTGTTTGCTTCTTTTTAGAATGGTTTCACTCCTCTGCACATTGCCTGTAAGAAAAACAGAGTCAAAGTGATGGAGCTCTTGATCAAGTATGGAGCATTCATTCAAGCTATCACTGAGGTATGGGCACAGAGACTACCACTACCACATGAACAACATGGAGGAATTTTGTCTCATTTGATATAATAATAACGTTTCAGTTATTTATTCAGTTTAGTTATTTGCCATAATCTTAATTATAAGCCTGCATAGAATCTGTGCAGAATTTCTCAGAAAGCTCTGCAGTTCCCTTTTATAGGTTCACTCAGAAGGCACTAGCGTTGGTGGCATTTCTTAATTTGTGCACTGTGACAACTTTTGAGTTAAAGTGCTTCGCTCCCTACTCACTTTATTTTTAAGGACAGATGGAAGATCAGAATCAATCTGTTTCTGTGGTGGCTTTTTTTTTACCTTTCAAGAACCTACTTAGGTGGTTTCATGTGCTTTTGGACAGGCTTAATATGAACTGGCTAGATACTGACCAGCAGGAAGAGCAGTCCGAGTTGGATGAGTGCTTTCTGCTCGGTTTTTAATTTGCATCCACATTCTAGATTTCCAAGATGAGTCATCAAGGTCTTCAAAGCAGCTGCTTTGAGATCGTATCACTAATCTGGCTACTTCTAACTTTACCACCATCATGAGTTAGTGGAGCAAGGGTATATGGATATTTCAAAGGTTATTTCCTTTTTGTAGGAAATTTAACACAGTCATTGGTCCTATCTTTGAAAACAAATCCTACCATTCCATCTAATCCTGATTAGGGAAAGACGTACTGCTGGCCATGGCGGTACTACAGTTGTGCTAAGAGGACGTCTTTAAGGATATGTTCAAAGGTGCTTGTCTGAACTCTAAACTCTAATCGCCTGTGTGCCACAGATCTGGTGCTTCAAGTCACAAATCACATGGTTTGCACAGTCAGTCTCTCCATTGCAGGTTTTTTTTTTTTTTTTTTTTTTTGCAACAAAAAGGCATTTGTGGCTAAATCTCACAGAGATTAGAAGGAAATGAGAAGACCTTTTTGCTGAATGCCTCTGTCCAGTATCTCTGTCTGTGCTTTTCTGTAACATGGTCAGCGCTGTCATCAAGAAATTCCAAGGCAAAGCAGCACTCAACTATGTTCAAGCTGTTCATTCCTTTACACACTTGAGAGCTTGTAATGTCTGCAAGTTGTTCTTGCAATTTTCTCCAGTGTCATAAGGAGGAGCAGAAGAGTTTTGATATTGTCTTCCCTCTACCTCCGAAAGTCTGGGGTGTGTGTCCAACAACCATGCATTGGGAATTGACCTGGCTGATAAGTCTTCCTGGTCTTTAATTCAAGAAAATCATCCCTGACCTGTTGGTAAGGAAAAGGAGTGCAGCCCACCGACCCCTTAGGAGTTATGTCCATCTCTCCATATGCCTGCGGCATTGTATTTCCTTCAAGCGGTGCCTGATCGTTCACGCTGGCCTCAATATCCAGTCCAACATTTTTTATACCCCTTATGACACAGTTAGAGACGTTGCAGGCTCTATCCCTCTAACACATTCTCAGGTGATCGTATCAGCTCATTCAGGATCAGACAGACACGTGGCCATTCAGATCCCTGTGTCACAGGCTTCAGTGAAAGAGCACCTGACACCTCTCTCTGTCCATCTGCCAGCATGGAGACTTCTGTCAAATATATCCTGATGTTTTTTTTTTTTTTTTTTACGTATGCCATCCTGTTTCTACATGTTCAAATAGGAAATAGATTTATGGCTTACTGCAAATTTGGACAAAATCACCATTTTTTGACTGACCAATTGTTTCCGTAGTGTCAGCTACTGATGCAACTTCTTACCTCTACTCAGGGAACAAGGGTTCACATAACTGAAAGTTAATAATAAATGTTTTGTTTTAGCTTTGTTCAACATATTTTAGCAAATTCAGATCAAGTCCATTAATTATTTCTGTACAGTCAGCGTAGTACAACATAGATTCAGAACACAATAGATCTGTTTTGGGTCTATTCATTTTATTGATCAATACTGTATATCAATATAATCACAATACATTTACATTGAGTCATTTAATAGATGCTTTTATCCAAACTGACTTACAAATGAGGACAATGGAAGCAATCAAAATCAACAACAGAACAATATGCAAGTGCTATGACAAGTCTCAGCCTAATGCAGTACACATAGCAATATAAAATAAATAAAAAGAAAACAGATCTAATAGAAAAAGAACAGAGCAAGCTGGTGTTAGTTACCTTTGTTAATGCTTTTTGTTAATTGTATGACAATACCAGTATATACTTCATATTCATATGTGGATGTTGTGCTTATTTGATAGAAACAGTTAGTAGATTATGTGTGTTGATTAATTATTTGATATAGATAATTAGGTTGATGTCATTGTCATCTCTTCATCTCTCTCTCTCTCTCTCTCTCTCTCTCTCTCTCTCTGTCTAGTCTGGTCTCACACCAATCCATGTGGCAGCCTTCATGGGTCACCTCAACATTGCTCTTTTACTACTGCAGAATGGAGCCTCCCCTGATGTCAGCAATATAGTGAGTGTCTTCCATCATGGAACCTTAAATGTGCTCAAACTTGACTTACACATAGCGCTTAATAAACTATGCATAAATATATATAGTTTATTAATATCCATCAGCATACTTAATTAAATTTAACTTTGGTGCAAAGCATTCTAGAAATGCCTTTTCATGGCTTAAAGGTAGAATAATTTAAGATACCTATGCCCACCTTTTGAAACTGGCTTTGTGTTTCAATTATTTAAACCCTGGCGGTTAAGCTAAGAAAAAAGGTTACAAAATCTCTGGTCTAGAGCATGAAATATCGTACTCTATCTGTATTCTAAGCGTGGAGAGACTGCTTTGCACATGGCTGCCCGTGCTGGACAGATGGAAGTTGTTCGCTGTCTTCTGAGAAATGGAGCCATGGTGGATGCAAGAGCAAGGGTAAGACAAAGGCATACTTCAACACTGCATGTGTTCACGTAATATTAATATTTATCCAATCCTTCGGTTTTATTTGAGGGGGAATAGGTATTCCAACTGTATTACAATGCCAAAAGTAGTGGGTTACTACTATAAGCTTTTAGGGGTCTGTGAGAGCAAGGTGGTCAGAGGCTGATAAAATGCAGATGCTTAGCCCATGTATAATACAATGTAATGACAACAGATTAAGAAATTGCTGAAATTAAACTTAAAACTTTAACACATTGTTCTCAAAATGTGCCTATATGAACCTATGTACCAATATCACACTTCTCACCCATCAGGAAGATCAGACTCCACTTCACATTGCATCTCGTCTGGGTAAGACAGAGATTGTCCAGCTCCTGCTACAACACATGGCTCACCCAGATGCAGCAACCATTAATGGTTACACCCCCCTTCATATCGCTGCACGCGAGGGGCATCTGGACGTTACTTCAGTGCTGTTGGAGGCTGGCGCTTCTCACTCTTTAGCTACCAAGGTGAGTGATAGCCAGATTTTACCTCCCTGATGAAAAAAATATGGTAACACTTTAGAATAAGGTTCCATTAGTTAATGTTAGTTAACTACTTTCATTAACATGAACTAAGCAAGAACAATCCTTCTACAGCATTTATAAGTCTTAGTTCATGTTAATTTCAACATTTACTAATGCATTATTTAAATCAAAAGTTGTGCTTGTTAACATTAGTTAATGCACTGTGAATTACCATGAACTAACAATGAATAACTGTATTTTCATTAACTAACATTAACGAAGATGAATAAATACAGTAATAAATGTATTATTCATTGTTTGTTCATGTTAATTAATACATTAACTAACATTAACTAATGGAACCTTATTCTAAAGTGTTACCAAAACTATTTATACCAGCAATTGACATTCTGAAGTATGCTATCCCTCGATAACAACTTGTAAAAGCTAATAACACAGGCTCATCTGGGTAACAGCAGTCGGCGCTGTACTCTTGCTTGAAATATTTTTTTCTTGGTGGAAGCTTTGCGTTTGTTTCGCTAATAAAATATTAAAACTTGATTCAAAATGATGTACAATTGTTTAATTATGTCATCCTGGTATTGCGGAGTGGCTCTAGTTTAATACGAACGCAGCTGCTGCCATTTTGCTACGATTGTTTTAGATTATAAGATAACTAACAAACTGGTAAGGTTTTAAAACATTTTTGTCTTAATTCTTTTATTGCCTTAATTATTTTGTGGTGAAATGTTGTGTAATACGTGATTTGACTGCACCTTAAATCTCCGTTTAGATTGAATTTGCCGCTTGGTCGCAGCTGCTGTCTTCGCGGAAGCTTTGTGTTAAAATATTTCAAATATTTTGTGTCTAATTATTTACTTATGTAGCAAATAGCTATATAATAAGTGGGATAATGTACATCCAGCTGGTTGTTCTCACAGAATAAACCCCTTCAGACTGGTACAAGACCTGATCACCATGTCGGGGTTTATTCTGTACATTATCCCTTACATAATAATTGCAAAATGTGTATATCTTTTAAAAAGGATTTTATTTAGTGAAGAATTTGCCTTAGTAAATGAAATATTATTTATAAACTTTTTTTTCCCTTGGGCCTCAAATGGAGGAATTTTGGTCAATATTGATAACTAAACAATATTTTTCTAAATGAGCTTTAGTGTTGAAACTTTGGCTGCTATTGGGCTGGTTTAAGCCTTCATGGAAAAATAATGATGACAATAAAACCACCAGTAGGTGGCAGCAAGCCCTTGTTTTGATAAATGATTTATTGAATCATTCAAATCAAATTACTTGTTCAAAATGGTTAATTCAATTAGAAACGTAACAAGCCTGTGTCCCAATGTGCATAATATCCATTCCAAAATTCTATGTGATATAAGTAATTTTTAATACTATTCAGGGCAGACAGGCTGGATAATATGCAAATGGGATGCAGGGAAAGTGTCCATCTGAATGGGGCGTTGAATCACTGGCTCACCTGATTCGTTCAAGGAATGAAACACTGTGTATAGATGCACTGTTGTATAAAATGAATAGCAGATTTTGTGCTTGCGCATGTAAGCCTATTGATATTCAGAAAAGTAAATTGCCTCAGCGTCAGAGCTTTCTGTTTGCCACCGGTCTGGAAACAGCCGGGCCAATCAACGAACAGAGGGCGGGCTGAGAGCCGTGACGTAGATCCGTAGATTAACTTCGCATAATCTGCAAAAGTCGTTTACAGCCATGTTCACTCCGGTATTTCGCTCGCATCATCATGTTTACAACAGGTTTACAGTGGAAGTTCAATCATAGATTTGAGTTTGATGCATGATGTCTGTGCTTTGATGCGGCTGTACAGGCGCATAACATACGTCATAACTAAATGTATCTGATTGGCTTACGGTAACCAATAATTTTAAACTTCAGACAAGCGCCCCCTAGCGAGAGAGAAAACACTTCTCTATTATGCCATTCCAAACTCTGTCTACGAAGCAAAGTGAAGTAGCAGAGTCTGGTATTACCAGGCTACATTGCTTATGCAATGTATATAAAAACATAAAAACTCATACATGGGTATTTTTTCTTTAATTGCTTGAATTATACAGTTATTTTACCTGTATTCTAATAGGCTTCATTGTGCCTCAAGACATGCTTTAGCTTTTAATGATTTTCTTTAGAATATATTTATGCTTGGCTTACAGTATATTAGTATTGTGTATAATGTAATATACATATAGTTAGTTTAATATGTTTGACAAGGATCAGTTGACTTATCTGTATTTTGCAATTAAATATTTGCAGAAAGGGTTCACGCCTTTACACGTGGCATCAAAATATGGTAGCCTGGATGTGGCAAAACTACTTCTACAGCGGCGGGCACCCCCTGACTGTGCTGGGAAGGTAGGCCCAAGCAAACTGAACTGAACTGACAATCTGTTTTTAAAACACTGTTGCAAATATTAAGATTAAGACAAAATGATTAAGTGTGCAGTATTATATATATATATATATATATGTATGTATGTATGTATGTATGTATGTATGTATATATATATATATATATATATATATATATATTAGTGGTGGGCCGTTATCGCCGTTAACGTGCTGTGTTAACGCGAGACTCTTATCGGGCGATAAAAAAAATATCGCCGTTAATCTATTCTCAAAGTTGGGTTGGGAGCTGGGTCTCTACTAAGCAAGCTATGATGACTTTCACCTTGATATTTTATATAACCGACTGGCTGAGGCCAAAAATGGGATGTGTATTATATTAGATGCGTTCATCGTCTCTTAAAGGGACCGCGCCCTATTTAGCCACTGGCTGCTGTAATGTTAATCCAAGAAAAGAAAAGAAAGAAAATCACTCACTGCTCTTGACTGAATTTCTTTGTAGTTTTAACAGTCAAACCAAAAATCATTCAGAAACCAGATATAATTTTTGATATATATAGCAAAACTGTAATAATGTGAGAAATGTTGAAGGTTGCTGAATAAATGTAGGTTTGATTGTAGCCTATATTTCATTTTTACATTGAAGTCTATCCAGTGCTATTATTTGGTTTCTGTACCTTGACACCTACAAACTGTGATTCATTTTGTAAACAGGAGATGAGCCCCTTTTCTAATGCACCACATAACTTGATAAACCCCTTCTCAAAGACTTACTGTTTGTCAATTTTATTTGGGTAACACATATTCTGAATGCCTTCGGCAGAATTCGAATGAGCCATAGATTAATCTAGATTAATTTCAAGATCACAGTGAGATTAATCTAGATTAAAAAAATTAATCTATGCCCACCTCTAATATATATATAAATATTTACATGACTGGTTGGTTTTAGCCTAATTCATAGAATTTTTGGAATGTTGTTTAAAAGAAATACATTGAGGCTATGTTGACTGCAAGAGTACTGGTAAGCATTGTTTCATTACTGATAACATTTTGTTAAGAAAAAGAAACAATTTGTTTTCTTCCTTTTTTCTTTAATAAGGAACCAGGTTTTGATTTCTCTCGAGCTTGCACTCTAATCTAGACGATAACTTTACCTTCAAACTTACCACGCTGTAACAATCCCTGTTAACACTGCTTTTTCATCAAATATTCCATGTGTCATCAGGTTTGATTTAATGCTTTTTGCAATGCTAACAGTTCTCCCTTAATCATGTTGCACTGGCCATCATCCCAGCAGAATGGTCTTACTCCTCTACATGTCGCTGCTCACTATGATAACCAGAAGGTGGCGCTCCTGCTTTTGGACAAAGGCGCATCTCCCCATGCCACAGCCAAGGTGAGATGATGTCATCTTAAAATATATATGACATGCTTTTTTTTTTTCTTTTAAATTTAATTTAACATTTCTTTTTTTTCTGTTACAAACTCTCTGTAGCTTCACCAGCCTATAACTGTCCTCTGTGTCTTTTCTCTGTTCATGTAGAATGGATACACTCCCCTTCATATAGCAGCAAAAAAGAATCAAATGGAAATAGCTACAACACTCCTACAGTATGGAGCTGAGACCAACATCCAGACCAAACAGGGTGTGATGCCGCTCCATCTGGCTTCCCAAGAGGGACACAGTGAGATGGCAGCTCTGCTTCTGCAAAGAGGAGCTAATGTCAGTGCAACCACTAAGGTGAATGATTATGAAAATACTTCAAATCTCTTCAAATATCAAATAAATGTAAACACTGTAAAAAAGACATTTTTTGCAAAATTGCATTAGGCAGTTTAAAAACATTGAATGATAATTAAATATGCTCTCCATCACTTTAAAATATGATAAAATTAGCTATGGGGTCTTTTGTGTTTTTCCATACTTTGAAACATTATCACAATAAAGCAAATTAAATTTGAAATAAGACAAAGATACAAAATCAAATGAATCAAGTGGAATAATTTACATTACAGAAGAGCAAATATATATATATATATATATATATATATATATATATATATATATATATATATATATATAATAAAAAACAAATATAACAAATAACAATGAGACAACGCAATGCAAAAATTATGTGGTTTTTAATAGTTCTATATAACTCAGTGGTCATGTATGTAAAACTGTGGTTTTACATGACAAAAGAAAATGGAAGAAGAGGTAAGAAATGTTGTACCTATTAGGAGCCGTTCTTCCATTTAATCTGACCTCTTGATGGATGTGTATTGTGCATGACTCTTTGTTCACTTATAAGCCCTGTATTTCTTTAAGAATAGCCAGGTCCAAGACTATTATTTCGCTCTTAATTTCAGATTTTTTGTGATGATGAACTCCAGCTCTGTTTTTGTTAAGGTCTCTGGTTTGATTTGATCATTTATTGATTTGTTTGTTTATTTATTTATTATTTGTAATGTTTTCTCAGAGTGGACTTACATCCCTTCATCTTGCTGCCCAAGAAGATAAAGTAGGTGCTGGTGAGATTTTAGTTAAGCACGGTGCCAACATTGACCAACAAACCAAAGTAAGAAAATTATTATTGTATCCCAAAATAAAAATAAAATTTTCCCCAATAACTATTACTGATGCTGACAAAATGATCTTTATTTCAGTTGGGATACACACCTCTTATTGTTGCCTGTCACTATGGAAATGCAAAGATGGTTAATTTTCTGTTGAAGAGTGGGGCAAGTGTCAATGCTAAAACAAAGGTATTTCTTAATCTATGAATTTTTTAAATAATAATATAAAGACCATTTTATATTTAAATAAAAAATAGCTATATAACCACAGTATACATTGATATCCACATAAAAAGCGTGTAATATACCTATATATTAATTAGACAAAAGATAGCAATGTGTTATAGGCATATTGTGAAATATAACATTTGTATTCTTGTCAGAATGGTTACACACCTCTACACCAGGCTGCACAACAAGGCAACACACACATCATTAATGTCTTACTCCAGCATGGAGCCAAGCCCAATGCCATCACTGTGGTGAGTAAATATAATCACAGTCACACACAAAAATGCAAACGTGTACTCCATTTAAACATTATTCAATAAAATCAGCATAAAATGGACCATTTAGACGTTTGTAATACATATTCCCCTGGAATGGAGAAAAAAAGCCTCAAAGAAAAAGAAAGCAAATGTCTAATATCGTTGTTGATGTTATGTCCTCTACTGTGTAGAATGGAAACACCGCTCTTGCCATCGCACGTCGCCTTGGTTACATCTCTGTGGTTGACACTCTGAGGGTAGTCACAGAGGAAATTATAACTACAACAACAGTAAGTTAACCCAAGCTTGTGCATTTATATGAAGGTCATAAAAATATATGTATTGCGGATTTTAACCAACAACAACAACAACAACAAACACATTTGTTTCTATGTAGACAGTGACAGAGAAACACAAGCTTAATGTGCCAGAGACCATGACAGAAGTCCTTGATGTGTCTGACGAAGAGGGTGAGTGTGGAAAACTTATATTTTATCGCTTTATTTTTTTATTAAACTGCTTTATTTAATCAGTCAGTCAATCAGTCACTCAATCCCAGAATACTTCCTGAAGTATGTTGGCAAGTCTGAAGTTTTCACTTGTAATATGATATTCAGATGTGTGTAATCTAGTGTGATTGGGTTTCTAATGTATATTTACATGGAATTTCCTGCAGTTCCAAGACATGTAGATGATGGGGCTATGTCTGATGACTCTATTGATTTTGAAGGTATAGAGTGGCAGAGCATGGATTGATGTGGTGTAAAAGCTCAACCTTTCTTAATGATCTTGTGGGTTTTAGTGATATTAACAATAGTGTGGCATGATGGAATTGGCAACTTTAAATCCATATTACTTAATGACTGTCTAAATTTTGTAGTGGTTTATTATTTTTCATGAAACATAATGCTATGCATTATATCTAATGTTTTATTGTTGCAGTAATTTATTGGAATTGTAGTGCAGCCAGTAAGTTAAAGGTGCTGTAGGGAACTTTTGTAAAAAAATATTTTTTACATATTTATTAAACCTGTCATTATGTCCTGACAGTAGAATATGAGACGGATAATCTGTGAAAAAATCAAGCTCCTCTGGCTCCTCCCAGTGGTCCTATTGCCTTTTGCAGAAACTCCATCGCTCCCGGTAAAAAATAACCAATCATTTTCCAAACCGTGTTTTTGGCTTGTCCTGAATCACTAGGGTGCACCTATAATAAGTGTTTATATTCGGACTATTTTAGATTGCTTTCGGGGATACCGCGGCGGAGTAACCCAGTAGCCTACCTTTGTGATTCTTCATAGACATAAACAGAGAGAAGTAGTTCCGGCTACGATGTTCTTCTGCAAGATGCAAGCAGTTCTGTTTATTAACCGCTAGAGCGTCAAAAGTTCCCTACCGCAGCTTTAATAAGCAGTCTACTAAACATTTGTGTATTTTTATAATTTGAAAATAGCAGCTTCTTCTTTAAAAAGGTCAAATAATTCCCAGTTGGAAGTTGTATAATATGTGGAAATTGTAAAATGTGTAGCCTACATACTGACACAATAAAGGCATGGTTGGTATTTTTTTGGCATTAAATTTATAAATATCACCTTTTAGATTGTCATATCTTGGCAAAGCCAACCTAATTAAACACATCAATATCCCAGTAAGATGACTATGGCTAGGCAGAAGCAGGTGTTACTTAGCAGTTAATTTAGTATCACACTAGTAGAGTTTCTGTTCATGTTTTAAACTTTTTGTAATTTAGTAATTTTTTGTTATCATTATTATTTTATTGTTGTCACTACTACTACTACTACTAATTATATATATATATATATATATATATATATATATATATATATATATATATATATATATATATATATATATATATATAGTTTTTATTACTTTTTATTGTATTTCAATATATATTTTTTCACATTTTATTTAAATTAATTTTTATTTTATTTAACTGTGCTTTGAGACATTCCAGTTTCATCCTTTTTTCCCATGATGACTGTACATTTTAATATTGTATATATGTATTAAAAAGTGTTTTGTCAACCTTTTGGTGTACACTGCCATATGCAGCAAATGATTTTGAAGCTAAGAGACATTACCTAAAAACCACAAAACACAAATGTTTAGATTTTTAAGGGTGAAATTAAAAGTGTGGAAGTTTGAACACATATAAGATCTGAGAGATCTGACTATCTAAAACAAGACAGTTTTTTTTTTTTAATAGTTAATTATATTGCATACTATTTGTGTTGTTTTTCCCATTGTTCCACACTCTAGGGAGCCAATATGCAACTGAAAGCCAAACACCAATGTCGGTCTACAGTATGTCAGCTCATTGGCTTACAGCACAGGCTAGAGACACTGCCCCTGCTGGCCATACTGTGGCAGAGCTGCTTTATTTAGTCTACCCTTGATGTTATTGCCCTAGAACTGCTTCACTGTAGATTGCTGTCGTACCAAATCATAGAGGCTTTGCTAATATATGCACTCATTGACAGATATAAATGGAAAGAATAAAGAATCTGTAAAGTAAAGGTTTTGTGCATTTATGTGGGTCCAGGTTTTTTCTCTCTCTCTCAAGGTCTCTAACGTTTTAAACAAGTGATTCTTTTATTATATATGTATATAAAATGCTTTAAATGTGATTGTAAATTGTAGATATATGGGAATACAGTAATAACCATCGTTCTGTCAACAGGTGATGACACCATGACAGGTGATGGTGGAGAATATTTGAGAGCAGAGGATTTGAGAGAGCTGGGAGACGACTCTCTACCTGGGCAGTACCTGGATGGCATGAACTACTTGCGCTTCAGTTTAGAAGGAGGCCGATCAGACAGGTACATTAGTTTTGATACTTAATGAAATACAAGTTGATAAACAGAGTTCAATCATGACAACTCTCTGAACATTTTAGCGTGGTGATGGATATGACAATGTTAATGTATTTGGACTTAATGACAATGTTAATGTATTTGGCAGAACAGATCTGCTACGCTGCTGCTAAATTGCTGCTGCTATTGGTTATTGCTTTAGTTGTAGATTATTGCTGCTGCTACAAGCAAGTACAGGAACTTGCTACTGCCAATGCATATGGCTATATGGTGCCATGAGTATTTAAGACATACTGCTGCTGCACAAATAGCATATAAAATAACCCTTAGCAGATCTGCTGTATACAGGTGGAGCTGGGGAAGGTGGAGGGTTTTGGGGAACTCTAAAAGCATGCTGCAATAATCTCCAGTGAATACTAGCCAGGCATTTAAATACAAAGCAGTAAGCTCATTGGCTGCATATGCAGCATGAACCAATCAGCTTATGTCAAATGAACTCTCTGAATATCATCAGTAATTTTAACACACAGTCAGCCAGCACCATTTAGAGTTTCATGTATGAACTATATATTTATACTTGTTTCGAAAACCTGCTATTTTTCTTATAGTAAAATTTGTCAAACATAAAATTGGCTAAATGTCACTTTTCATATCCAGTTCTCTCTTTCTTTCAGAATACTCACAGTTCCTTAATATAACTCAAACATAACAATGTATAATTTTAAATGCTTTTATATTTTAATGTATAAATTTAATTATAACTCATGTATTCTTCTTTCTGCTAATGCTGACATAGTCGCTTACAAAGGTATGTGAGGAACTCTGCACTCTCTACATATCAGTGATTATATTAAAGATGATCCCACAATTTTTGTTCCAATACAGTGTATTTTAGAATCAGGTGCTCCTTGAATGGAGAGATTTTTATCAGTAATGATACTAACATGACTTTGACACAATCTGTATTGTATAAAGTGGTATTTAAAGAAAGGTAAAAGACGACAATCTATGAAATCTTTTTCTTTAGTTTGGACAGGTCCTACACACCCACTCACCAAAGTTACTACCCCGCAAGACACTATGGGATGATGGAGGATATGATATACAGCAACCAGGTAAAGTCGAGGATTTTTTTGGTGCATGCATTTTTTCTTTTCTATAAAATAATATTTTATATGAAGGCCTTCATTTGTGATACCCTGTGGTGGCCTTCAAGAATTGATAGGAATAATGATATGATTAGTCAGCTTTTTTATATAAATATTCAGTTTTTAAAGATTCTGGCTTCCTTTTCTTGTGTGTATTAGTAGATAAAGCCCAAATTTTAACAAAGATGTCTGATGTCTTTATCCACTCCAGGTGTCTTCACTTGCAAGAGAAAATGAAAAGGACTCATATAGCTGGGAAACGGAAAACTTGGACAACATAGCACTTTCCTCAAGTCCTGCTCATTCCGGGTACGGAAAAAAAACTTCATGCTCCCCATCAAACACATTAATCACACACACAAGTACTGTTACTCCATGGAATTATATTTGCTTAAAAAAAAATGAACGTAACTTTATAAAACTGAACTTTTTCAGAAACTATCAAAAATATGCCAATACAAAAGAAGAAAAATACAACGAAAATGAAAAGAATGAACTCAGTCACACATTTTTAACAGGCTTTTCAAATATGCTTCATTCTTTGTTAATGTTTTTCAAAGACTTGTTTTCGCTAATCGTGGATTCTGAATGCATTGCCACAGATTTTGCTTATGCTTCGCAGTTTTTCGTTTGGTGTTTTGACACAAACCTCTCGTGGGGGTGGGCTTAACAGTGTATTCAAAAGCATGATGGGAAATAACTGACTGAAGACATAGCATCATGTTCATGACATTGTTTTTTTATTTATTAAATTTTTCTCTTAATTAGAATTCTTCCTTGTTATAATTTTCACTTTATTCTATTGTATGTTTGTGTGAATTAATAAATCAATCCATTAAAAATATAAATGCACACATATATATCTAAATGGACTGTTTATCCATTATGCCTCATCTTTGTGTGGTTTCATCTGAGAAGTGTCAGGGTCTGGCTTAAAACAAAGGAAGAAATTGCAAAAAAACAGATTTGACTTGTATAGTATGGAAAAATACTATGGACGTGAAATGGTGGCAGAAACCTGCTTGTTTGGAAATATTCTTCTAAATTTCCTCCTTTGTGTTCAGCGGAACACAGGAATTGATGCACATGATGACAAAACAGTGGTATTTCGATTACATCCACTTCATCTGCGTCTACTCCATTGCAGCGAGATTCAGGAAGTGTCCAACTTAAAAGGTCTCTTTTGACCCCTCCCCTTACTGCAGCCACCTACTCCCGCCGAGAAATTGTGAGAATGATTTCATTTAATAATTTAATTAGAATTGTTTCACACATATCATAGTCAAAACATTGTTTTTTAAAGAGCCGTTTGTGAGCCAAAAGAGCCGGCTCTTTTCAGTGAGCTGAGTCAAACGAGCCAGCTCACGAAAAAGAGCCGAAATGCCCATCACTAGCCGCGTCTGTACTTCCAGGTCAAGGAGCACCTGTCCATCAAAAGCTCACTATCCAATCAGAGTAGATCACTGTTAAGCCCACCCCCACGAGAGGTTTGTGTCAAAACACCAAATGAAAAACAGAGAAGCATAAGCGAAATCTGTGGCAATGCATTTAGAATCCATGATTAGCGAAAACAAATCTTTGAAAAATATTAACAAAGAATGAAGCATATTTGAAGAGCCTGTTAAATGTGTGCAACTGAGTTCATTTTTTTCATTTTCATTGTGTTTTTCTTCTTTTGTAATGGCATATTTTTAAATAATATTTATACATAATCTCTACACATTTTTAACAACCAGAAACTTGTAGGATTGTGGTCTTGAAAATGCAAAGTTACTATGTCACTTCTCACTTACTGTAAGTTTTTCAAACTTCATTCTCTCTTTCTGACCTTTTCTCTCTGATGGATGGTATTTTGGTCTTCAGCCATTGTTCTCCATGTCATGACCATGACAATAGCAGGTGACTCCAGCGTGTCATTTGACCTCAGACCTCTTCTGCTCCTTTCAGTGTGCATTCTGCACAGGAATCATCAAGTCTGCTATCTTCTTGCTATGCCTTTTGGATTATTACAATTTGTAATAGGCATGTGTGTGTGTGCAGGGTTTCCCATGCATTAGTTTATTTGTGGCGGCCTGCCGCAATATCAACACTGACTGCCAAAAGACTTTGACTGAATTGTATATACATGAGCACCGCATATTTCAAAGTCAAACTGATTGTCTTCAGAAAATTTTTGATGTCATTTTTTTTTCTTTACGGAGCCCCACACATGACATGCAGGAAAAAATATTAGGCTAAATCGTGTGCACTATTTACTAATTCGTTCCCTCAATGTACTAAAACGTGCACACGATTACTATTGCGTTCCCTCGATTTACTTTTCCTATAATGACTGAAATTAGCTTTCATGTGAGTGCAGTACTGTTTTGATTACAGCCTTTACCATGGAAACTGCTATTTCTGCCACTTCAAAAGTGCTTCCTGTTGGCAAAGAATACATTTTCACTTTTAGTAAACCCATCTGCTGTTTTACATTTACAGTATATACATATATTTTTCCCCCCAGAGAAGTGCTGCCACACATAGAGTGTAAGTCTGTGGGAAACGCTGGTGTGTGTACACACACACACACACACACACACACACACACATATTTACTGCCTAAATATGCTAAAAGGCACTGCAAGTTTGAAGTCATTGAATGTTATTTGTCATTTCACAAACATTTTTTTGAGACTAACACAGTATTTGTCTGTTTCTCATTTGTTTTTAATCTGTTTAATCATGAATTTTGTGACAGTCAAAACGTACCAAGTATAATGTAATATTACACCATTACTGTAGCATATTATTATTATTATTATTATTATTATTATCATTATATTGTTTATATATATATATAGTATATAATAGTCTCTGATAATTTGTTTAATCATGACCTGCATTCTTTAAGGATTGATTTTAAAGAATAAGAATGTTTGTGTTGGTGTACAAAGATCCAGATTAACCAAGTTAATTACTGAAAGTGAATTAAGTGCATTACCATAACTAGCACAAAATTGATTGCATAAGAATTTAAATTCTCGCATATATATAGTTATGTATCCTTTACACAAATAGAATTTTCATATACATAAACATGTTTGCTATGCATGTTGTGTCTCTGGGATTGCATATACACATTTCCAGACAATTTGTGCAAGTGTTGTGTGTGTGTTTGCATGAAAATCAAACACTGATATATGTTGTTGTGACAATGTTTATGTATTTTAATATCCACCGGTATCTCATGGGTATTTGTATGTATTTTACATAGTGTTGTTTTGTAGTTCTGTAGTAAATGTAGTTCCCTGTCTCACGGTCACTACAAGTTATGTTGTGTCGACTTATGGGGATTCACTTTGGAGCCCCAATCATCTCTGACTTTAAGAGGAAATGCCAATGAAATTTGGCTAGTGTATTTTACATACCCGAGCAACTCCCCATGCATACAGATATAAATAGGTAACAGGTGCATCCACTCTTCAGATTTTTGCTTCAGAGCTGAGTCGATGAACGTGTTTGATCTCCACAAAACCATTTAATCATTCTGTCTGGAAGCTGTTCTGGTTGTTGTGATGGTGCGAACAGCTGTGCCCCTGTCTGCAGCGATTCCCCTGGGCACTTCAGTTAAAAGAGCAAATCATGGATGACTCACATCTTTTTAAAGATGCCGTTCCATCCATGTCCTCTTGGTTGTGGTCGTTTCCTATCCTTCATCGACAGCCACAATCAATGTCTAGGCATCCAGCATGCTAAAGCTGTGTTTTTGGATGGTTCATGTGTTCAACGTAAGCGTACGACCATGGTAGCACTACAATTGCGCCTCTCTCTCTTCACCAGGGATGGTATGGGCTCTCTCTGTCACTACCCTCCCTGGCTTCTCTGCCACAAAAGAGAACCATCGGCTAGTGCTCCGGGCCATCTGAGGGTTACAGTGAGAGACTCACTGCTGGGCCAGTCCCCACTGACCTCTCATTCCTCTCGCAGCAGCTGTTCTGATGGCTGTGCCCAGCAGTTCTCTGCAGTAGAGAAGCAGATAGAGGCCATTAAACACTTCTTGCCCAGACCCCTTTCTGCTCGTTGCCGTGGGTGCCCTCCTGCATCCTCCTACATCCTTCAATGCTGCTCCACCCCATGCTGAAGTAACAGTTAGGCCAGTGAGTCAAGCCTCTCACAGGAGTGCGGCACCCCCCGTCTGCCAGCCACCCTATAAATCGTGGAAAAACCTCAGCGAGATGCACATGAATCATGCAAGGAGATTTCTGACCTATTGGCAAAGGGTGTGGTACCTCCAGCCGAGATGAGGCAGGGGTTTTACACCACCTACTTCATCATACCAAAGGAGGTCGGTGGCCTTCAGCCAATCTTGGATCTGTGAGTCTTGAATTGAATCCTTCACAAGCTCCCGTTCAAGGTGCTGACACAGAAGTGCATTATTAGATGCAACCAACACCAAGACTGGTTTGCACTGGTTAACCTGAAGGACTCTTACTTTTCATGTTTTTATTCTTCCTGGACACTTTCTCTGTCCCCTGTGTCTCTAAAAAAGTTTTGGAAGGCGCCCTTGTCCCGTTACGGGAATTGGGCATCGGTATCCTCAGCATGATCTCGAGCATGGCCCGTGCACGTGAGAACAGTTGTGCGATCACAGGCACCTGGTGCTCTGGCACCTCAGCCAGTTGGGTATTTGGGTTTGGCTCCTGGGAAGAGATTCTCTTTTCTCAGTGTGGAGTTAGACTCTGTGATAATGACGGCATGTCTTGCCAGTGAGCATGCCCGTTCCATGCTGAACTGCTTGAGTTCCTTCAGAGGCAGGACAGTGGTACCACTGAAACACTATCAGGGGCTCCTGGGGCATATGGCATCCCCAGCTGCAGTCATGCCATTTAGACTGCTTCATATGAGACCACTTCAGCACTGGTTACACTCCCGAGTCATGAGGTGGGCATGGTGGCGCGGTACTGTTTGTGTGACCTTCACACCACTCATTCATCCCCTGGATGGACCTTGTCTTTATATGGGCCAGGGTGCCCTTAGAACAAGTGTCTTGGCATATTATTGTCACAATGCATGCCTCCAGTGCGGCCTGTTGTGCTACATGCAAGGGGAAGCCAGCATCGAGGTTCTGGACAGGGCCTCGACTTCTTTTGGCACATCAACTGCCTTGAGTTGCTGGCGGTGTGGTGGTCTTGGCCATTGCCAATTGGCAAGCACATGTTGGTCCGTATGGACAACACTGCGACCATCAACTGGCAGGGTTGTCTATGATTACACCACATTTCACAAACTTGCCTGCCATGGAGTCTGTTTGTGATTTGTGGTTCTTCTTGCCGAGAAGACAACCGAAGATGAACGACTGGAGTAGTGCCTTCTTTTCTACAAGAAAGTTGAGCATAGACTGTCATCCTCCACCTTGAAAATGTATGTGGCTGCTATCACAGCACATAACATTGCAGTGGAAAGCCATTCCCTGGGAAAGCACAATCTCATCGTCAGGTTCTTAGGGGGTGCCAGAAGGTTAAATCTTCCTGACAAAGGATGCAATTGAGGCGGTCCCTCCAGCCGAAATGAGGCAGAGGTTTTACACCCCCTCCTAGGCAACCACGGGTGCTCTCCTGGGATCATATTGCTGGACTTCAGAGGGCCATTTCGGTCAACCATAAATTCCAATCTGCTAAAACAGTGCTGTCCGTGCTCACTTCAATCAAGAGGGTCGGGGACATCCAAGCATTTTTGGTAAGCGGAGAGTGCCTTGTGTTCAGGCTGGCCTACTCTTAAGTTGTCCTGAGACCCTGGCCTGGATACATGCCCAAGGTTCACACCACACCTTTTTGGATGAACTTGCAAGCACTGCTCTTGGTGGAGGCAGATCCAGCCTTGGGCGTTGCTGTGTCCCTTAAGATCATGGTGCATATTCGTGGACCGCACCTGGAGCTTTAGAAGCTCTGAGCAGCTCTCTGTCTGCTACGGTGATCAATGGATGTCAATCCCAAGGCAAGCCATGTCCCTGGGGGTGAGGGCTCACTCCACACAGAGTGTTGCCTCCTCCTATGCATTGGCACATTGCGCCTCTCTTGCAGACATCTGCAGAGCTACCTTAGTCTGAACACCTTAGTGAGATTTTACAGCCACTGTGTTGAGCCAGTTTCTTCCTGTATGTTGGGTAACAAGTAAGTGGTAGGGAAAGCCAGCTGTTGTCATGCTTGCTACGCCATTCCCCCTCACCTGGGGATGTGAGTGCCTTTTTTTCCTCCTCCAGTTAAGTTCCCCACATGGCGAACCCTGGTTCAGTATCCTCCTGCACCCTTGGCAGTCCGACTGGGCAGAGCAGTCTGACGCCAGGCCCAGTATTAGTGTTAGCTTGCATTAGCAGCCCCTTTACTTGTTAGGTGTCCATATTGCTTGATTCTTTTTGGACAATCATATATGTGTATTCTCCACAGTAAGGTCTCCCTCTCTGTGAACCTGTGTCTTCCTTTGACAGATCATTCTGTCAGTCTCTTACATACGTAACCTTCTTCCCTGATGGAGGGAATGGAGACGTTATGTCACCATGCCACAACCTTGAACCATTGCTGGTGGCCAGGGACAAGTTCTCTGCTCCTCAGCATAAAACCTTAGGAGTGAATGCACCAGTCGTCTATTTATACCTGTATGCACAGGGAGTGGCTCATGTATGCAAAATCCACTAGCCAAATTTCAATGGCGTTTTCTCTTAAAGTCAGACATGATTGGGGCTCCCAAGTGAATCCCCATATCTTGTCACGACATAACTTCTACGTTCCCTCCATCAAGGAACGAGGGCTACTTACGAAACCGTGACGTTCTACCACACATACATTTACTTGCGTTTGCATAGACAATAAAATGTACAATATAAACATATTGATTGTATCTGAAAATGTTGCTAACTACACATGAAAACTGTATAGGCATACATATTTACAAACCATTATTTATGAATATAAAATTAATGGAGTTAATGCTTGATATTGTACTTATGATCATGGAGGTTATGATTTCAGTTGAAATTGTTTATGCCAGTTGCTCATTTAATTTATTAGTTTAACTTGATTCAAAATGTATCTTAATAAATCCGTCATTTTAAAGCATAAAAATTAATACGATTTTTGGAATTGTTTAACTATGACTTACATGTGTTTGCCATAGGATACAAATATTACATTTATATTTATAATTTAAATGTATATATTCTTTTTATAAACAGTTGTTATGTTTAGTTTTAAACTTTTAGACTAGCATGAACGTGTTTGATGTAAGCAAATAGTTAAATAATATAGTAATTATTATTTAAATATTACAGTTTTTATAGGTAAATACACAAATAATGTTTACATTTTAGATGTTGTGAGTCCATCTCTATTGTACATTTCAGTATCTATTCAAACATACAAAAATATATTTGTACCTGTAAATGTTACATACTAATACCTACTAAATAATACCAGGCTGGAATATCATGATCACCCTTTGAAGTGACTTGTGATTTCATGACATGAATATGGTTTTCATTAAAGTGGTTCTTTATTAAACATTACTAAACTCTTACTTCATCTGAAGATATGGTGCCTTTTTAAAATGCATTTTAACATTGTACATCCTCAATGCAGTTTTCTAGTCAGCTTCATGGTGGATGCCCGTGGAGGTGCCATGCGTGGATGCCGCCACAATGGTCTACGGCTGATCATTCCACCACGGAAATGCAGTGCCCCTACTCGAGTCACCTGTAGACTCGTGAAAAGGCACCGACTGGCCACCATGCCCCCCATGGTTGAGGGTGACGGTCTAGCTAGCAGGCTAATTGAGGTTGGACCCTCTGGAGCTCAATTCCTTGGGTAAGCAGCTATTGTTTTGTTTGGTAGATCGAACTGTTAGTTCAATTTAGACACAAAATAATGTGTACGATTTAAAATCTGAACAGGTTATCTTTTTATATTGACTATTAAATTATCATAAAATAACATGCTAATTTTTAATCAATTCTGAAAGTAGTCTGGTGCACTGGTCTACACTGGAAACATTTCTGTATAAAAGATCTCAAAAGGCAGTCTAATCTACATGTTAAATGACCCATCACACTTTTCTTGTTTTAAGTGACATTTAGGGGTGGGTAATAGACTAAAGTAAAAATTAAAATGTTTTTTCAGCAAACGTGATAAAATATTTGTTTATGAGTATACCCCTCGAACAAAATTGATTGATTTAAAAAAATACACATTTAATTAAAATCTATATTTCAGCTTTAATGTATACATTTCCACTTTTACTTAATACTGAAACATACTTAGAATTGCAATGGGTACATGTTACTGTTTCAGTGTAAAATAAGGGGAACCCCTGAAGCAGATCTAGAAAGGTGGTGCTGGGGTGGAGGAGGGCTAAAGGCTTGGACCAAGTTGGGGTGGAAATAAATAAAGACTAGAAAGGAAATAGATATTGATTTACTGTGTTGCCAACTTAAAGATGCAGTCAGCTACCCAGGAGAGATTTATGACTGAACTATACATTAGTTTTAATTCCAAATTAGATAAAATGTTGTTGGCAGTATATATATAAAAAAAAAAAAAACTTTTTCCAACTTTAACAGTGCTTTGATGAAATATTGTACAATGTTGTTATGGACTTGTTTGCTGCTTTATTATTCATCTCCTATCAAAATGGCTGGTGTTGCTCCTGCATTTCTGTATTTACAAAGGTTGCAACACCTTAAGCTTTGTTAATTTTTTATTATTTATTTATTTTGCTAAATGGCTTGCAGTGAAATGTAATGTACCAGCAAAAATTTATCTTTCTTAAATTGCTTCATGATTTTATATGTTTTTCCCTGGCTGACTAACAATTAATTAATGAAAATCTACATATATTGCAATTACAGGGCTGTGTCTGATATTGCTCCACATCCTTATATAGAGCCTTATTTGAGGGGACAGCCATTTGTAGTGTGAAACCATATTGGACATTACAAAGTGCACTTATTTAGTTCAATAATACACCTCAGCAAGTGCACAACCAACTTACACTCAACAGCTAGTCGCTAAAGAATACCCATGCACTGTCGTTGCATCAACTGAAATTCCTCAGTGTCGCAAAAAGATGGCATCTGCATCTTCATATTCTAGTGTTCGTTCATGTGATGTATTCTACACATATGAACCTTCCTTTGGGCAGGATGTGGTCTCAGTAGCTTTCTTTCCTTCTCCCATTTGGGAGGAAGAGCATTTCCTTAATGCTCTGGTCTGCAGACAGTGGGAAAAATGGAACAGAAAATATATAAATTTACTAAACAGGTTACATGGGGTGTTGGGAAGGTTACGATGTAGCTGTGTTCACTTGTTACCCAGCACACAGTTGCTTGCCATCAAGGACAATAAAGAAGAAGCCTTTTACTATGCATCAGTGGTCGAAAACTGTTTTTCAATTTAGCCATTCTGAAACTGAGAGAACGTACAAGCTTGACTTAATATCAGGGGACCCTTCATGTACCATAGGGGCACATGGTTTAATGGGGAAATTGTTTCAATTAAATGTGTTCTCACAAGCGCCCCCTTTGTTATTTAAGACAGGGTTACAGACTCAAATTTGTATGTGAAAATCTAGTGTAAAAAAATTTATACATTTATAGGCAAAAACATATTGTAATAATAAACCTAATTAAGAAATATACCTATACAGTACATATATGTAACCCTGGACCACAAAACCAGTTATATGTAGCACAGGTATATTTGTAGAATTAGCACTAGCCAACAATACACTGTATGGGTCAAAATTACAGATTTTTCTTTTATGTCAAAATCATTAGGATATTAAATAAAGGTCATTTTCTACAAATATATTTTTTGTAAATTTCCTACCATAAATATATCAAAACCTAATATGCATTGCTAAGGACTTTATTTTAGTTTTTTTAGGACCCTCAGACTCTAGATATTAAAATAGTTTTACAGTATATCTTCCAAATATTGTCCTATCCTAATAAACCATACATCAATGGAAAGCTTATTTATTCAGTATGTATAAATTTAGTCCAGGGTCAGGGGTCAAATATATATTTGAATGCAAACAAAATCCCAACTGGAGACTAGCATGAACGTGTTTGATGTAAGCAAATAGTTAAATAATATAGTAATTAATATTTGGAACATTTCAGATTTTCTAGGAAAATGAACTTTTGAAAATATTTGTAATAATGATGTTTCTGTTTTAATGCTCCCATGAGTCATTGGAGTTCCAATGAGTTTGCATGGAACAGGCTTTTAGCATGGTTTTTAAGAAACTAAACTAGGAGATAACTATAATATTAGTTGCTTATTACATTTATATCAACAACAAAATAATATTGCTGATTTATTTGCTGATTTATTTTATTAAAAAATTCCAGCATTTGACAATAAATCATGCAGAATTTGTCAAAATAATCATATGTATTACAAAAACTAGAGATTTTACAGTTCTTTTCTGATAACCATAAGGAAAAGCTCTTCTGACTTCTCTATTCTAAATGGAAATGGATCTACACAGGAAACTCGACAATATCCCATTTATGCTCTCTTTTCTCACTGCTGCTATTGGATGACAGTAAGCTCCACCTCCCTACTGCCCCACCCCCTCTGAATGAGGGTGAGAGTTTGGTTAGCCGCATTCTGCAACTGGGCCCACCAGGGACAAAATTTCTGGGGTAGGAGTAACACATAAAACAACCGATGGATGCCAGTCCCACACCCCACTTTATCTTCTTTTAAATTGTGTTGTATTTGGTTGTATTCTGCTTGTAAAGTGTCTCTTTATAGTAGTGTATGGTACCATATGTGAACCTTAGTGTCATTTTTTTTTTTTTTTTTTTTTTTTCATTTTAGTCTTGATTACTCATGAGTGTTTCCAAACTTGTTGAAACTGATTAACAAATTGTGGATATACTTACATACATCGCTATCAAAATCTCACAGGTTTGGGAATTCATGATCAAAACATTCCAAAATCACACTATTTGTAGTGATTGTCATACTATTTGTAGTGAAATGTGTTGTAAATCATGTGTTTCCTTTAGCTCCTTTAGATGAATGTTTGTACCCAGCTTTATGTGCTCATCCTTTTTTTTATGCCATTTGCTGAGCTACTTTTGTTGCAGCATGAATTTCAGTGGTTGTGTGCATTTTTAGGTATCAATATAATATGAATATTGCTATATGTGGCAAATACTTTTTGTATATTTGTGATTATTATTATTTTTTTTACTCATTAGGCCTCAGTCTAGTAGGCATGTCCAGTAGAATTTTAATGAAGTATTTAGACTTGCATCAAGAGATATCTGGGCATATCAAGGTGTTTCAGCAATTAAGTTAAAACGAATTGAAAGCCAAGTCCAGTTGCTTTTCATAATATACAATACAATACACATTATTAATGCATAACCTGCATGATATAAACTTTACTGGCTCCAGTTGATTTTAATCTTTGCAGTTACTATTACTGAATTAGTGAAAAGTAAATGTAATCGGAAATATCTAATTCCCATTCCTGAATGTTTTTATACCAAATGCATTACATTAAAACAGCAAGCCTCTCAAGATCATTTGTTACAGTGATTTCAGAGCTAAAATTATTAGCTTAACTGTAGATAATATGGTAGATATATAGACTTTGTACATAGAATTCAAAACACATGAACGCACACACTTACACGTTTTTATGAATAACATTCTTTAACTTCCTGCTGGGTGTTAGGCCGGTGATTGTGGAGATCCCTCACTTTGCGGCTCTAAGAGGAAAAGAGAGGGAGCTGGTGATCTTACGCAGTGAAACGGGAGAGAGTTGGAAAGAGCATCATTGTGAGTACACAGAAGAAGAGCTCAACCAGATCCTCAACGGCATGGATGAGGGTAAGAAAAAAACACATCATCTACATATAAGCATAGCATTGCATGTCTTATTGGCTGCTCTATACATTATGTACAACATTTTTTTTTTTTTTTGTTTTTTTTAGGGCTAGACCCACCAGAAGAGTTGGAGAAAAAGCGAATCTGTCGCATTATCACTCGAGACTTTCCACAGTATTTTGCTGTGGTGTCACGAATTAAGCAAGACAGTAATCTGATTGGTCCAGAAGGTGGTATTCTGAGTAGCACTGTGGTCCCTCAAGTACAGGCTGTCTTCCCAGAGGGAGCTCTCACTAAACGCATCCGTGTTGGCCTACAGGTAGCATGGAGATTAAATAAAAAAATATTAAAGTGTAGAATCATAGTGCACACAGCTGTATTTTAGTTTTATTTTATTTTCCTTTATTTGTCAGTAATTGCTGTTCATTTAGCTATAACATAATAATGGTAATGTTTAGGGCTGGTAAGCGATTACAATTTTTAATCTAATTAATTACATGATGTGGTGATTAATTAATCTAATTAATTACACATCAAATTTGGAGAAATTACTCTGAAAAGATCATTTAAAGTCATCAAACAGAGTACATTACAAAAAGTAGGTTCAGAAAGAAATATTTAGTTTGATAAAATGTATTACATATACTCTTTTGGACAACGTGAGAAAATGATGACAGAATTGTAATTTTTGTTCGGGTTTATTATGATAGTTTGTATCATTATTGCCTTTGCTTTTTGGCCAGGCTCAACCAATGAGTATTGATGTAGTGAGGAAGAATTTGGGCAATAAAGCCACATTCAGCCCTATAGTCACTCTGGAACCACGGAGGAGGAAATTCCATAAACCCATAACCATGACCATCCCTATCCCAAAGAGCTCCGCTGACCCAATCCATGGCGGCTTTGGAGGTGGAGATGTTCCTACATTACGTTTGCTATGCAGCATCACAGGTAAGAAAGTACACAGGAATGTACAGAAACCAAACAAAATGCTCTTCATTCTGTAGCACAATATGCATCGAAAGTGTATTAAAGGTTAAGCGTAACACTGTAGCACAGTGTACAACTAGTTGCATATGTTAAGTCATGTAGAGCCTATAATAATCTACTTGCACTGAGCTTAATGGTGTACTTCTGATTTGAAATAAAAATAATTACCATTTTCTGGTTATAAATGTTTATAATATGCCATTGTTGTTATTGTTGTACAAACATTGTTGCTTAATTTATAAACATATTTGAATTTTGTAACCAAAGACCATTTTTTTGCATGTTTAGGTGGGACCACTCCTGCTCAGTGGGAGGATATCACTGGGACTACACCATTAACATTCACCAGTGACTGTGTGTCTTTCACGACAAATGTGTCTGCCAGGTATTTTATCTACAAGCATTGCCTGGTAGAGCATTACTCAGTTTATGTTAAATGCATACTATTATGTATTTTTGATTTGAAAGTATTCCTTGTTTTTGAATTACACATTTTCCCGTTAAAACCTAATCCTCAGTGAAGCCCACAATCAAACAAACAGTCAATAAACTAATGAATTAATTGATTAAATTGCACCAATATCTCCTATATTTTCTTCATTAGATTCTGGCTTATAGACTGCAGGCAGGTTCAGGAGTCGGTGAACTTCGCCACTCAGGTGTATCGTGAGATCATCTGTGTACCTTACATGGCCAAATTCGTCATCTTTGCCAAAACACATGACCCTATCGAGGCTCGATTGCGCTGTTTCTGTATGACTGACGATAAAATGGACAAAACTTTGGAGCAGCAAGAGAACTTCACAGAAGTGGCACGTAGCCGAGATGTGGAGGTCAGTCATGGGTATTGCTACACTGGATTCTTTTTAATATACTTCAGTGTAGCCCAGGTAGATATTTCTCGGTATTGTATTGTCTAAACTAGTATTTCCCAACCAATTTGCCTTAAATAGTAATTGTTTGGGAGTTTTATTTTTAATGAAGTAATTTCAATTACACATACCTTTTAACCACATTATTTTTGTAAAAAATGTGGCTGGTTTATTTGATCGACAAGCTTCAAGAGACCACACACATTAAATGAAGGTGGAAGTTATTACCAGAAGGGAAGTAATTATCAGCTGGTTCTGACCATTTGGAGCATTCTGAGAAACTACATGTGAATATTATTATTATTATTTATAATTTTTAGACTATTTGCAGTGATTTTTTCTTTCTTTCTTTTTTTTACCACAAATAAAGAGGTGTTCCTTACAAAATAGTATACCATGAATGCTTACATTAATTAATAAACTAATTGGAATTGTTGTTTGGAACTGGAATTCAACTTTTTTCACAGCTGCAGTGTTAACTGAAAAAAAAAACTGTAAAGTGTTTAGTAACTTGATGCAACTTGACAGAATAAACTGTCTATTTTTTTATATTTTTTTTTTAATGAATACTGGTTTACAGCAGCTTCAAGCCCATCTCATATTTATAAGGGAACATTTAAATTACAGAGAATTTGAGATAATAACAAATTTATTGTCTTACAGCTGATCAAATGAATCATCTTGCAATCAGTTGAACTTCCCATAATTATCAACTCTGAAAGTATATTACTTTTGTTGACCACCTAGAATAATAGTACAGTAAAATCACTATTTATTAGTAAGATAAAAAGATTAAGACATTAACTTGTAAGCACAGAGCACAATAAACATTTTCTTTAAATACTGTACTCTTTTAAGACTGTAGTTTATTAAAAAAATATATATTTTATTCATTCTAGTACATGTGAATTTTAACACACGTCTAACAAGCTGAAAGAAAGAAGGAAAGACAGATAAAAAATGGCTTTGTACAGACTTGAAAAATATCTATTTCACAGACCTGACCTGAACAAACCATTTTGTAAATGAGTGGGAAACTTAAGCTTTGGGGCAAAGTTTAAATTAGACTAGACAACTACAGTAGATGGCTGGTTCTGGTTCTGAGCAGTTATTTAGACACTCTCTTTAGTTTAGGATGTAGCTATCCTAACTTTGTTCTCCTCCCCTCAAATTAATCAACATGTTATTTTCTTAGTCACATGGTTCGTGATCATCCTGCTCTTGCAGTATATAATTTAGTAATGATTTCTATAAAAAGAATATTATACATTCTCTCCAAAATTGATTACCATCAGCATTTAGGAAATTATTTACCAACCACACATACACACGTTTGAATGCTTTTTTAACAAAGAGACTGTTATCGTTATGTTATGTTGCATTCTAGGTATTAGAAGGTAAACCAATCTATGTAGACTGTTTTGGAAACCTGGTTCCTCTAACAAAAAGTGGCCAGCATCATGTCTTCAGCTTCTATGCCTTTAAAGAGAATCGACTGGCTCTTTTTATCAAAGTAAGTCAACTATGATACATCTGAAGAATAAGAATTTGATTCATACACTGGTTTAACTGCACACTTGGTAAATCACTTGTAGATACGAGACAACGCTCAAGAGCCTTGTGGACGTTTGTCCTTCACAAAAGAACCAAGATCTTACAGGACTTTGACTCATAGTGCAATATGCAATTTAAACATCACCCTGCCAGTTTACTCAAAGGTAAGTTAATGGCCTTTGCTATTACTGACATTACAGAGCTGCAAAGTGCATTGTCCACTGAAATTTCCATTTATTTTGTGTTTTGTCAGCTTTTATGGCAGGTTTGCATGCATTACATTCATTTTGTTGCTGTTATATGATTGTTTCAGGCCACAATATCTACATAGCTTTATATAAGTGAGTAACATTATCAGACATAGATGAAGCACCACAGCATTTAATTAGACTATTACACATATCATTGCTGTGGTTATTTGGAAAGCCTCATCATTAGTGCCACATTTTCCTTCTATTTCTTTATTTTATTTCCTTGTTTAATATTGCAGTGTACTGGGGTTAAAATTGATAAATGCTTTCATGCATTTCTGTTGTACTTAACCCTTGTCACACCTCACTGGCTGGCTTCAGATATGTTCTGTTGCTTTGGTAACTGCTTTGCCTGCTCTCTCTGTCCCCTTCTGTCTCTCTTGTACTTCTGTCCTTTCTATCTTCCCGGCGCTCTCTGCCTCTTTTGCTGCTTTTTGCTCCTCAAAGGAATCAGATTCAGAACAAGAACCTGATGAGGAGGTAACTGCAATTTTGCACTTTAATTGACAAAATGTCTTTTGCTTTCCTCCATTATCTCAGTTTAAAACTCCAGTCTGCAGTCTCACTGGCTTTAATTACAGTATTATGAGTAGTACTAACAGCATTTTGTTAGTGCACAGACAAAAGCTGTTGTGTGAACAGTATTACTTAGAAAATGTTTTGAAACCCTTAGGATCTCATGTATGGCCCCTTAAATTATTATTATTATTTTGATTGTTTGCTTGTTTTTAGTAGCAATGGCTTGATGCATAAAATACATATCATTATAACAGGTTTACACACATTTTCTCATAGCTATATATTGTTTGCTGCACCAGCAGTGATACAGTAGATATAATGTCAGCATCCAGACAACTTATGTGGGGTCAAATAGCATGAAATCAGAAAGTAAATTAGCAGTTTTAAGCTAAAAATATGTATGTCTGTTAATGCATAGCATGTATACAACTGAATTTTCTTCACCTGTTTTTTTTGTTGTTGTTGTTGTTTTTAACAGACAAGCCGGACACTTGAGAAATGTAAGAAGTCTAGTTTAACTAAACTATTTTTTTCTTGCACGGGGCACCTTTCCACTTAACTTACTAACTGAGAATGTCACCACTGTAAAATAACTTACAAAGCATGGTATTAACATTCCAAAAACAATTATTTGTGTCTGAGTGAGTTAACTATTTGCCTGTTGTAAAATACTTTTCTCAGTTAAATTAAAATTAATGTTAGCTTCAGGGTAATGATTCTCAGATTTCTTTCACATTATATTACATTATAAACATAAAGAGTCTATATAAAATATATAAAATGGGTTCCTTTTGCTATTGAAAAAGCACATTTTAACAGTCAATTTCTATAAGACTTTAAAGGTACACTATGTAACTTTTTTGTTCACAATTTTTTTGTTTACTTTATATGACTTTAGGTAGATTATGAATAAATCTACCCAAACATGTTTTTGTCTTTTTCTGACTCACTAAGGTACACCTATAATGTTTGTATTGGTACTATTTTAGACCGAGCAGGATGCTAAGGAGTAGCACAGTATGCAAAGTAGCTCTGGCTACAGTGTTTTTCACAAGATGCAATTATTTTGTTTATTAACCTCTAGAGCACAAAAGTTATGTAGTGTCCTTTTAAACATTCTATCTAACATCTATCTTTAAGTGGTAATTAATTGCATTGTCCTATGTTAATTAATATACCCATTTGAGACACAAAAGCACCCATTTTATAATGACTACTCAACCAGTGGTTTTTAAATGAATAGTTCACCCCAAAATTGAACATGTCAAAATTTAACATTGCATCACTTGCATCAACTCTAGTCCATCATTTAAGGTCTTGTGAAGTAAAAAGCTGCATGCATGTAAGAATCAAATCTACCCTTTGTTAAGGCATTTTAACTTCAAACCATTGCTTCTGGTCAAAATACGAGTCCATAAACAATAATAACACTTCCTCCATTCAAAAAGCCCATCCATTGTTGTCTTCTCACATCAAAATCCAGTGACATATTTGTTTTGAATTGCTTTGGACTGATTTTGCTTCTAAACTGTTCTTGATCTTTGGGTATTTCTCTCCTGATTTAGACGAAATGTCTTTTTTAACTAGAGAAAGCAATATTATGTATAGAGGTGGTTAAACAAGTAAAAACGTCAAAAATGTCTTAATTAGGGACTTATTTTTAAAAAACATGCAGATATTCACTTTACTAGACATTTATTGATGGGCTGGAGTTGTATGGATTACTTGTGGATTATTTTTTTATTTTTGGTGAACTATTCTTTTGGGTCTGGGGAACCATTGCTCTACATGTTTTGTATGTTTCTCTTATCTCACACAGTATAGTTCGGCTCTCTTCTAACAAGCTCATGACCCTAATCTAGTATGTTGAATAAGGGGGAAACATGTGCAGAGCTGTGGTTTCCCATTTTCCTATTTAAGGTGATAGTGAGTGTAGCTTTCTTTTTCATGTAAGAATCATTCTGATCGGTTTATGGATCATGATAGAAGGAGGGGTTTTAAATAGTCACTTTTTATGTACAATGTGAATTTCATTCATACTGTGGTGATGTTTATGTTTTCAACATTGTTTTAGAGCCCTATTCCCTTCCATTGCACAATAACAATCTGCAAAGCAAATTATGATTTCCATCTAAATCTGTATGAGTCACCCTCATTAGTACCTTTTTAGTGCCTTTAAAAAAAAAAAAATAAGCCAGCCTAGCAATACTCTTCCCTCTATTGATATGCTGTAAGAATGTACAAAACACTGAAGTGAGCATATGATATAAACCTGTAGCTAAACTAGTCATTGCACAGTTTGTATGCATTTATTTATTAGATGTGTTGCTTTATCAGTTGGATATTAAAATTGTACAGTTTTCTTACTATTGCTTTAGACAATATCAAATCACCACACTATGTAATGTGACCTATAAGTATAGTATACATGAGGTTAATGTTTAGGTATAAGTAAAACTTAGAATCCAGATTTATTTCAACATTTACCTTAGTATACACTAACATGTTAGTTTACTAAGGAAATAACAGCTTAAACAGAGTATTTTGAATGCTGTCTTGTGTGTGTGAATGATTTTTCATAACTGCTCTTTGTTTAACACTATTCATCATTGCCACTACTAATATATATAAACACTTTCAATTATGATTAAAAGAATATAGCTTATGTTGTTTTTCAAATGCATTTATTTCCACATTCTAAAAACACATTTATTTATTTATTTATTTATTTGTCATTGCATTTTAGTTGCATATCACTGGCTTTCTTGAAAAAAAAAAAAAAAAAAACAAGTTAGTAAGTTGCATTCTCTCTTTCTCTCTTTTTCTTTCTTCTGTAGTCATGAGTTCTACATGAGCAATGTCTACTTTGTGTCACTGTTCTTCAGTACATGTACAAGTGTTTGGGTTGGCTTATTTTTGTGTCCCTTTTGGAAATATTGCGTTAGTTTGTTTTTTGTTTGTGTGTGAGTGTGCTGTTGAACCAAATGTGAATAAGCAAGTTACTTGCTTATACTTCTGTTGTCTTTAAGATTTGGTTAGTATTTGCTTTGCAGTTGTTATTTTCCCATGAGTCCAGTAGACTCTCCACCACTCATTATCCCACAATCCACTTAGTTTTTTGTCATCTTGAAGCCTTCTGGTCCTTGAAACTTGAATTTATCCCTTATCTCCTTTTCCAATCTCTGTCCCTTTAATTTAAATTTTGGTTAATTTGCTCCTTAAATGTCACCCAAATGGAAGATGATGAAGACACTGAAACAACTGAAACATCATTCCTGAAAACACAACTAATCCGAGACTCCCCTGCCCTAGCAAGTCCAGATTTACTCTCTGAAGTGTCAGAGATGAAACAAGACCTTATCAAAATGACTGTTATTCTGACTACTGATTCCTCAGAGAAAGCAGGTCCCATGCAAGGGGATTATTTAGATAAGGGGGTGGAGGAGGTGTCAGCAGAGCCTTTTGAGATAATGGAAAAAGTCAAAGAGGATTTGGAAAAAGTTAGTGAAATTCTGAGAAGTGGAACATGTGACAAGGAAGAGTCTGCAAAAACAGACAGCCACCCATATAGGAAGGATGAGGGCTGGGTTCTACTAACAGAAAGTGAAATCGAAGAGGCAAAAATGATGGCTGCATTTGAATCTCAAGAATCACTTCTAAAGGAAGTTCGAGTCAACAGAGGATCACAGAGACCAAAGGGTGCTAGGGACAGGCCTGGCATAGAGACTGGTCCCAGGGGTGAAATTAAGGAATACTTATTGGATGTGTCTGATACATCTAAGCCTGAATCCCAAGAGTCTCCATCACAGCAAAGGTTCACTGAGGTTGTTCTGCGCAGAGGTGGTCGGAAAATAGTCCCAACAGTGGCAAAAGACACTAAGGCCCATACAACAGATGTAAAAAAGCCAATAAGAAGAAAAGGACCTCAAGGACACACAGATGAAACCCACTCATCTAGCACAAAAGAAAGTATTGTTAGTAAAAGCACTGGGAAGTCTTCCGAAGGGCATGCCTTTCTACCCGTCCCTGGAGATCAGAAAAAGTCTCCTGTTTCACCAGTGGTTGAGGAGACACCAATCGGTTCCATCAAAGAGAAAGTTAAGGCTCTTCAAAAGAAAGTAGAGGAAGAACAAAAAGGTCAGAAAAAACAAACAGGCCAAAAACCTCCATATAAAGCAACAGAATCCAAAGCATCTTCTGTTGTGAAAGATCAGAAAACATCAGGCATGAAAAAACAGACTTCTTCACCCCAGAAACAGTCTCCTGCTAGGTCAACAGGCTCTGAGCCTGTGAGACTAGAAGAAACCATGTCTGTAAGAGAACTAATGAGAGCATTTCAAACTGGCCAAGACCCCTCAAAAAGAAAGGCTGGGCTCTTTGAGCACACAGGTCCTTCCAAAACAGAAAACACTACAGTGAGTAAACCAGAGGCTATCCTCACAAAGTCACAATGTTTTGCCCAAGCACCCTCACATGAAGACGTGTCTCTTGATGTTTTAAAGCCTGAAGATCACCATGAAGAAAAAGAAGTCAAAACTTGTCCACACATAAAAAAATCTGAAGACACTGAAAAAGATACAGAAGCAAGTCAAAGGGGTCATCAATGTCCACAGGAAAAGAGTGGTAAGGCTGTGGTTTCTGGAATAGTGTCAGCAGGTCCTTTTACTCACTCAAGCATGGCAACAACAATTCCTCAAAATTCGTCAGATCAGTGCAGAGATCTTTTACCTGACAACGGTACAGAGAACATTGCATTTGATGACAGCTCTGACAGCATTAGACATGCAGCATTGGTTGACTCGCCCAATGCAAGCCTTGCTGAAGTGGAAGCCCCATTGAGTTCTGAGGAAAGTTACAAACATGAGGGCATGGCTGAGACTCCAGAAACAAGCCCTGAGAGCCTCTCATTATCACCGAAAAAACCAGCTCAGTCTATACTTGCAAAGACCTCAAAATCAGTAGCAGTCACTCCTAAAGTCAAGACAAGTAAAATATCTGTTTCCTTTTCTACTGAGATGAAGACAACCAATGAACAGGCATCTGAAACTACAGTTCATCCAGCATTGAGCAAAGCAGTGGATGAACCAACAAAAAGTGAGTCTGTGTCTATTCCTCTTGGAAATAGGGGGCTGAACTTTGAGGGTGAACAAACTTCTGTGGATAAGGACATTGTTTCTGTGTCATCCAAACCATCTAAATCTCGAAAACTGACGAAAAGAACATCTGAAACACTAGAGTGTTTTTTGAGCGATGAGGAATCCTTTGATGGTCAATTAATACCTACCTCTGCTGACTCTCTGGCCTCAAGGGCAGCTACACAGGATCATGGTGGTTTAGTGCTACCGCTTAGACACCAAGATTCAGAGAACCTTAGTCCAGTAGCTGATGATTCTTTTACTATTAGCCACAAGGACTCTTTAGAGGATAGTCCACTGATGGAAGACGACTCTTCCCATAAAACCCCAGACTCTATTGAGCCTAGTCCAACAAAAGAATCCCCATGCCGTGACTCTTTAGAAAGCAGCCCCATAGAGATGAAAACCAACCTGGTTTTTCCCCCTACAGTAGAACAACCCAGTGTGACCACAGGGCCCCTGACATCCTCCAAAGCCCCTGAAATCCCCCCAGACAGTTTGCATAGTAGAATGCTCAAAGAACAGGAGGGTAATGCTGACGATGACGGTTGTGAGCAGACTTCCCTGATGACAAGTTCGGGTAAGAGTCCTCTCTCACCTGACACACCAAGTTCTGAAGAGGTAAGTTATGAGGTCAATCCCAAAACCCCAGACCCCATGGTCCTGATTGTTCCCTTTAGGCCATCAGTAATTCCTGAGGAGACAGTAGAAGATGCTGAGTTGAAGTTTGGCCTGACACAGAGGAAAATTACTCCAGAGGAAGAGATGTTTAAAATGGCTGCCAAAATAAAAACATTTGATGAAATGGAGCAAGATGAAAAAGACAAAAAGGACAATAGAAAAGATAGTGAATCCTTTCAGACCTTGGTAGCGTCTGATGCAAGAGATGAAAGCTTCAAATTGTTTGAACATACATCCAAAAATGAAAGATCCTCTGTGAATGATGTTGGGTTTAGTGAACTCAAACAAGCCTCAGAGATAGCACGGTCTGTTGAACCGATCATTAAAGTACAACCTCCCTCTCCTTTTCCAGCAGGTATTCATAAGAGCCCACAAACATCTGACGACATTCAACAAACCGTGGCCCACAGTGCAGCTTCTTCAGCTGAATCAGCAATGAGGAGACCTCTGTCTGTCTCAGAAAAGCATACCATAATGCCAAACCTTCAAGAATGTCATAGTGAGAAATTTAAGGACAAAAATTATATTGATTCAGAGTTAGTACAGCTAAACAAAACCGCATCTAATAGCAAAAATATAACTGATGAACAAAAAGAGCAAAGCTTAAAAAGATCAAAAGGAAATCAAGAAATGTACAGTCATGAACAGCAGGAGGCGGCAGATAATTATCAAAATAGTCAGGAAGAGTCTAATGTAACAGATGAGATTAAAGGGGATTACATGAGGAATCCAGGGACATTTTATGTTGATATTTGTAGTGACAGCTTAGACACTGATACTATTCCAATTATTATTGGGGAAAAAAAAGAAACATTTAAACCAGAAATATGTATTTATGATGACACAGAGGAAGATGATGCTGAGCAGGAACCTCCTAAGACTGAATCTAGAGGAGTTACAGCAAAAGCAGAGACAGACGCCTGGAATTCAATGCGAGAAGATGATGATGCATTTGCAGCAAGACTCAAAGAGGAAGAGCAAAAAATCTTGGGTCTGGCTGTAGATCGGCATTCCCAAGGGGCGACTCCAGACACAACACCAGCAAGGACACCCACTGAGGATGGTACACCAACAAGTGAACAGAATCCTTTCCTTTTCCAGGAAGGAAAACTTTTTGAGATGACAAGAAGTGGTGCAATAGACATGACAAAAAGGAGTTACGAGGAGGAAGGGTTTGCATTTTACCAAATAGAGCAACCCATTGTAGAGGGCATAGCAGAAGATGAAGGTAATGAACCTGTTAGAGCATCAAATGATGCTGAGAATGAGATTGGTTGCAACCTGTCTTTGCAAATAAAAGCAGAGGAGGATGAAGACCTCCTTAAAGAGGCTAAAGATTTATTTGTACATTCTCATGCTGGGGATGATCTGGCTGCAGGTACAAAGTCAGATATTTCAATGGCTAAAACCCCCATTAAATTGGATGACTCTGCCTCAACCAAAATCTTAGAGAAGGACCCAACAATGTTAGAGGTTAAATCAGACAAATTTATGAGTGAGGGACATTTAGTATCTGATCCTGGTTCCTCTGACACTGTAATAGTCAATGTCCAAAAAGCAGTGTCAACAGTTTCTAGATCAGCTCATTCCCAACAAGATCAGGAGTCCTCAGATTCCTCACCAAAAGATCCCCACTCAGTTATAGAACAAACCAAAACCCCTGAAAAGACAGAATCCCAAAGTAAAGCTGTCTCTAAAAGTTACACTGCAGCATCTCAATCATCTAAGGCTAGAAAAGATATGTCCACCTCCAAAGAGGAAGAGGAACCAAAGTCCCGAATCCCTGTTAAGGCAAGCTCCGTCAGGTCTGAATGTGTTGAACCTGCTAAGGGCAAAAAGTCAAAGTTGCCCATAAAACCTCAATCAAGGCGAAAATCTGAGACGGACACAAGCCCATTCTTAACCTCCAGTTTAACAAAGTCTTCCAAAGCCAAGAGCTTCTGTGAAAGTGATTCCACCAAGAAACCAGCCAAAAAGGACCAGAATCGTCCAACAAGCACTCACCTATCCAGCACAACTAAGACTCTTCCATCAAGATTACCAGTCAGGGGAAAGCCTGGTCAGCCAGTTCAAACTTCCACACCAGCAAAACAAAAAAAGTGTCAGCCAAGGGACACAAACAAACAGTCCATTGCGTTTTTTGAAGAGATTAGTCAAGAAGCAGCTAAGGTAGTGGAGAGTTTGGCTCAGGCAGAGAAAGACAAACATGTGGCTGCTGCCTTGTCTGATGATGAAAGAAGCACCATTAATGCCTCAGTAATAGAGAGTGAACCTTTAATTGACATGCAAATGCCTTTCCCTGAGGATTCCTTGGTCATTGAGCCCAGATGGGACAACCCTGTTGAGACCCAGATGGAACGAATCCCTGCTGATAAAGTCCTAAGTCAAGGTATCCCCCATCTCTTGGGGCCCATTATCTCTTTCTCATCTGCCTCAGAACCTCAGTGATAAAAGTGCTGCTTCTCTGTGTTGTAACTAATGCTTCAACTCTTTGTGGTGTTTCTATGATGTATGGGTTATGTTTGTGACTGTCTATTTTCTTTTTATCTGACTTAAATTTCAACATTTATATAAAACCAAATGCATTGGTTAGTATTTATAGTGTTTTTTGTTTGTTTGTTTTTTAGCCAGTAATATAAATTATGACAGAACTGGTTAAATTTAAAACGTGAGTTGTGAGATGCTGTGAGATGCTTAACATTTACAATGTTAGCAAATCTTAGGAGAGTTATTCATAGTATTTATTCATGAGTGATAGTTTAGCTAGTGTTTGCTCACTGCTTGGAAGTTGAAATTAGTCAGAAATGTTGGTTTAAAAACTATAGTTAAAAATATGAATTGACATATTTTTTTACATGAGAAAGCCAGTGACCTTATTTATCTTAACATTAAATGATAAAAAAATAAATAAAATAAAAATAGTGTTATATTTATGTGCTTATGTGGCTTTTGCTGCTTTGCTGGAATTTGCAGTAGATCCACAGGATGAGGCTGACAGGAAAGAGGGGCGTCTGGCTATAATAGCAGATCACCTTGGTTTCAGCTGGTCAGGTAAGCGGCTTTTTAAAATATCAATTAACCAGCTTTCCGAGATGCTGTCATTACGCTAATTTGGGTATAGTGACTTGCGAGCAGAGAGCTTAGATGTTGACAGAGCAATACAGTATGTATAAATATACAAAAGTTAGACAGAAAGTATTTATATAAACTTTAAACAAGTGCCTATGGTTTCAAAACATCTGGGCACCACTGCTCCATACTGACATTTTTTTTAAAGGTCAGTATGTAGTACAATACCTAATCATACGGTTCAAGAGTCACCCAGCAATAATAGAAAAGACATTGTAGTTAAAACAGTAGAATTGTTTAAGATGTTGGATTAATTTTTTCATTGTAGTTGCATTTGTTTGCAATAATTGTCATGCCTACATTTTATTATTGTAAACTTATTTCAACACATGCCTTGCAGTTAGGACACTTTTGTTTCATAATACTTTGTTGGTCTGAATTGAATACATGATTTATTACCAATGTGTTTTTGTTCAATCAGAATTGGCTCGAGAGCTTGAATTCAGTGAGGTACAGATCAATCAGATAAGAAATGAGAACCCAAATTCTCTACAAGACCAAAGCCATGCCCTCATAAGGCTATGGAAAGAAAGGGAGGGTAAAAATGCTACAGGTAAGATAACTGATCATGTGTTTTCCTTTAGTTTATATCTATATTTGCATTACTCTATTCACGAGGTAGTAAACATTATTAAATTGTAGATCAGTTAATTTAAATAATTAAGCTTTCCACTAAGCCAGCACCAATGTGTAGCATCCTTTCTGAATTCTTTTCTGTAATTAATTCAGCAGCAACTGCTTAAAAGACAGAATTACAAACCCGATTCCAAAAACCTTGTGACACTGTATAAATTGTGAGTAAAAAAGATATGGAATAATTTACAAATCTCATAAACTTATATTTTATTTACAATAGAATATAGATAACATATCAAATGTTGAAAGTGAGACATTTTGAAATGTCATACCAAATATTGGCGCATTTTGGATTTCATGAGAGCTACACATTCCAAAAAAGTTGGGACAGGTAGCAATAAGAGGCCGGAAAAGTTAATTATACATATAAGAAACAGCTGGAGGACCAATTTGCAACTTATTACTGTAGGTCAATTGGCAACATGATTGGGTATAAAAAGAGCCTCTCGGAGTGGCAGTGTCTCTCAGAAGTCAAGATGGGCAGAGGATCACCAATTCCCCCAATGCTGCAGCGAAAAATAGTGGAGCAATATCAGAAAGGAGTTTTTAGAGAAAAATTGCATTGCATTGAAGTTATCATCATCTACAGTGCATAATATCATCCAAAGTTTCAGAGAATCTGGAACAATCTCTGTGAGTAAAAGTCAAGGCTGGAAAACCACTGGATGCCCATGATCTTCGGGCCCTTAGACGGCACTGCATCACATACAGGAATGCTACTGTTATGGAAATCACAACATGGGCTCAGGAATACTTCCAGAAAACATTGTCGGGTGAACACAATCCACTGTGCCATTCGCCGTTGCCGGCTAAAACTCTATACTCAAAAAGCCATATCTTAACATGATCCAGAAGCGCAGGCATTTTCTCTGGGCCAAGGCTCATTTAAGCCTTTGACGCTTACGATCACACCGGTGTGGTCAGTCTTGGCTGGTCCCTAAAGCATATGATCACACCGGTGTGATTAGAACTTTCAGTGCAACACGTCATTAACTGCTAAATTTAAATCCACTTTCGCGCTTCAAATTGAGTATTTTCAACCATTTAATGCATATTTAAAGTTTCAGACATTTAAATACACATGAGTGCTAGCAAAAACATACATTTACAGTTTGTAAAATATACACTGATGTCTGTGGAAAAGGCAAGAATGATCCATACAAATATAATCTGCCGACATGTTTTTATTAATATCATATACAGATTGTGTAGGTAACTGAAGTTTACTCTGCTCTTCTCTCAGTTTACCGCGGACTTACTTTTATGTGTTTTCGGGAGGAGAGGATGAATTTGCATGTTGTAAATCCCATAGATCGGATTCAGCGCAAACTAACATGGCGGCGCCCATCACCTGGTATAGATCAACTAACACGGTCGATATAAAAGTGTTTAAACTACCAAATATATTTACTTGCACATATTTCAGAATCGGGAAATCTGATATTTCATAATATAGTGAGCATGTTTTGGGAACATTTGTAATAAAACAGGAAAAATGAAACAAAAGCGATCCATGTGTCATACAGATCTATTGCGGCTGTGTTGTGTCACATGACAAGCATGATGCGTCACCATGGAAACAATAAGGTGATACATTCAAAAATAACGGTCGTCTAAAAAAACTCACACCGAGGGCTAAGCTAGAATATTTTAAACTCACGTGCGAAAGGGTTAAAGTGGACTGTGGAAAAGTGAAAAACTGTTTTGTGGCCAGACGAAACAAAAATTTGAAGCCTGCATCTCTGATGGTATGGGGTTGCATGAGTACGTGTGGCATGGGCAGCTTACACATCTGGATAGGCACCAACAATGCTGAAAAGTATATCCAAGTTCTAGAACAACATATGCTCCCATCCAGATGTCGTCTCTTTCAGGGAAGATTTGCATTTTCCAACATGACAATGCCAGACCACATACTGAATCAATTACAACATCATCGCTAGAATAGAAGAAGGATCCAGGTACTGAAATGGCCAGCCTGCAGTCCAGATCTTTCACTCATAGAAAACATTTGTCACGTCACAAAGAGGAAGATGTGACAAAGAAGACCTAAGACAGTTGAGCAACTAGAAGCCTGTATTAGACAAGAATGGGACAACATTCCTATTCCTAAACTTGAGCAACTTGTCTCCTCAGTCCCCAGATGTTTGCAGACTGTTATAAAAAGAAGACGGGATGCCACACAGTGATAAACATGGCCTTGACCCAACTTTTTTTGAGATGTGTTGATGCCATGAAATTTAAAATCAACTTATTTTTTTCCTTAAATAATACATTTTCTCAGTTTAACGTTTTTATGTCATCTATTTTGTATTCTGAATAAAATATTGAAATGTGAAACTTCCACATCATTGCATTAATTTTTATCCAGTGGTTATTTATTGTAATGTCCCAACTTTTTTGGAATCAAGTTTGTAATTTTAATTCAATAAACTTTATACAAGGAAAGGACATTTTTGGTTAAAAAACAACCCAGCACCCAAAACAGCACTGAATTTGAAATTATCAGCTATTTCGTAATGAACATGGAACTTTCTAAACAGAAACACCTTTTGACCTTTGTGGAATCATTAAAAAATCTAACTCCAGACAGTCTGTAATCAAAAAGGAAAAGCAACAGAGCCTGTGTCAAAACAAGATCCAAACCACAGTGGCAGATTTGATACCTGCTCTGATGACTTTTTTTTCTGATATAGTCTTTGTCGGAATATCGTATGACTATTTGGTGCAGCATGACAAATCTGCTCTGATACAAAGAGCACCAGCAACCATGGGGTAACTATCATCTTCATCCACGCTGTACAGAAGTGCCAAAAAACAACTCATGTTAAATAAATATTTTGCAAGAAACATGCAACTGTATGTTTCAATATCATGGAAATAGAGAGGACAATATTCTGTACCGTAGATTTATTTTATTTTTTCTTCCGTATTCTGACACTTAACTCACCATTGTTTTAAACTGATTTACTAAATGAGGAAATATGTAATATAACTTATTTTTAAAGGTGCCACAGAATGCAAAAATCTATTTTATAAGCTGTTTGAACAGGTGTGTGGCCGCAGTGTGTGAAAACAACCAGCCTATAATGGTAAAAATCCAGCCAATCATTGTTTTATAATCCCAATAATTCATAAACAGTCTCTCCACATGAGCAGTTCCAGATTTCTCAATACTATGACGACATAGCGGGGTAAAGTCCAGCCCATTTGTGCAAGTAGGGGTCGCTGCAGCCTGCGGTGGACATCCAACCCCGCCTACATCCAAGTGTGATGTCAGAAGTCATGCCCATCCTTGACACAACCCCGCCCACGTGCAAGTGTGACATAAACGAAAGCCACGTGCATATAAAATACGTCACCTCATGTGATTTCACCATTATTTTTCTAAAAATTGATTCCACTTATCATAAAGTGTTAACATTTGAATGATAGAATCAACAGTTCCCCATATGCAGTAGGCTACACATACTTAGACTAAATAAAGATTGCATTGAGAGATTATATAAGTAACATGACATTAACCTTCAGGCCTTGTTCATCACAACTTGATATGAAATGTGTCCAGGTCCTCCACATACTTAAAGATGAATGAAAAAGGCATCCATTTTTTCGTTGGGTATTTTTATATTTACTATTTTACAAAAAATAATTACATGTACAATTTTACAAATAAATATTATAAAACCACCAGTCAAAAGTTTTTGAACATTAAGATTTTTATTATTTTTTGAAGTCTCTTCTTTTCACCAAGCCAGCATTTATTTTGTATCCAAAATACAGCAAAAACAGAGTAATGTGAAATATTTTTACAATTTAAAAGAACTGCTTTCTATTTGAATGTATTTTAAAATGCAGTTTATTCCTGTGATCAAAGCTGAATTTTCTGCATCATTACTCCAGTCATCAGTGTATTAAGATAATAATGATGATGATGATGATGATGATGATGATGATAATAATAATAATAATAATAATAATAATAATAACTCATTTTAATAGAAATATAGATTTTTTTTATTTCAAATAGCAAAAATATTATACAAATTTTTTCAAATTGGATTGTTTTTGCTGTATTTCGGATTAAATAAATGCAGGTTTGATGAGCAGGAGAGATTTCTTTAAAAACATAAAAAAATCTTAATGTTCAAAAACTTTTGACTAAGGTCAAGGTCGTTTCAGTGCAAAACTTGAAATTTATCAGAATGGACATGAGCGGTGGCTACGATCAAATCTCATGTCTGGTCTCAGCTCATGTACGCAAATTTCTGAATTACCTGAACTTGTGCACTGCATTGTAAATATGGTTAAGAATTGTAGAATGACAGAATTTTGTGCATTTTTTTTTTCCTCTGACCATCTGTGAAAGAAGAAAATCTGAAATTAAGTCTATAAAAGGAATAAAATAAATAGGAATCAAATAGGATCTCACAAAATATATAATGGGCTATAATATAAATAACAGATTAAAAAAAGGAGAAAAAACACTGTGCAAGTATAGGCTACGCTAGTTTTCTCTTAATGATTTTTATTTATTTTCTTTATATTTTAATTAATTTAATCCATTTGATCACACAGTCCCCTTATGCACATACAAACAACATTAGTTCTACCATTGCCTAACATTTCAGCCATTCATCATCAAACTAAAATGTAGTTAACCAAACATAAAAGTTACTGTTTATTTTAAAAGGTCAGCGTGCTGCACCCAAACAAACATTTTTGCGTACGTGCAGGATTTTACATGGATATTAGAACATGAGTGAAGTATAAAGCCATGTTTAGGCTACATAATGAATAATAGTTATGTAAACAAATGTTAGGGGAGAGCGGGGTCGAAAGTAACGTGGGACAAAAGTAACAAAGCGATTTTCTCTGAGCCTATTACTACATTTGCATGCCAAGCTAGCCAGCATGTTCAACACGCAACCCTTCACAGAGCTGAGAAATATCACGTGATTTCGTCATCATTTCCCGCAGTTAGGTCCGTAAAACTGTTTTCGACAACAAAAAGTAAATTATTGAAGCGGTAATTTTTTTTAATTAGTTGTGTTGTGTTGTTTTTGTTGTTTCATGTGTCACCGTAATGATCAATCTACAGGTTATTTAGTGCTTTAACACATCCTAAAGTTTGCATTATCAAAGTTTTTTAGTATAAAAGTAAATCAGGTTTAAATGTCAGGAGTTTCTGGCGGGACGAAAGTAGCAGTTGTTACTTTTGTCCCGCTACAGTGACATAAAGTATTTATTTTGTTCCGGTACATGCTATTTCTGTGTCTTGCATCATTTATTAAAATGTTAATGTCATATTATACCAAAAGTATATGTCTGAGTGAGGTTCAGAAAGACAGACGGAGGTATGGTTTTATCCAGATGTTTATGAGAGGGCATTTCTGGACATAGAGGAACATCTGGGCAGCTCCTACCTCATATTTACCTTAGTTATGTTTAGGTTTTAGCCATATCTTAGCCTTTACACCTCCACCTATGAATTTGCAGTGTTTACAGATGTTTTAATGCACATTTTCGCGCATAAAAAAAATCAATGGAAACATGAATTGGCCTACTGTTACATTATGTTTAGGATTTATATTATGCTAATATAATTTAATTATTATATTGTTAATTCTAATGAAAAAATGTTTTATAAAAATATACTGAAAAAAAATCAAGTTTTTACAGTCGGGTTTTGAGACATTTGATGAAACTTAAATTTAAAATAAAAATGTAATTTAATATTTTTTTGCAAAAATAAAGGTCAAAATATGTTTGCAGTTACATATTAACAAGGTCATAGTCAGGTTTACTTAATAAAAATAAGAGTAACAGAAAAAAATCTAGCTAATATTGTTGTGTTACTTTTGACCCACCTGTGTATTACTTTCGTCCCAACCGATGGGGTCGAAAGTAACAATGTGCCACTTATGTTCAAAGTGAAATTATACTGAAGTCTTTCTACATTTCTACAAGATACCACCTGGTATTATTAGACCACACTTTTGAGTTACTGGCCACAGCAGAAATATATCTCTGTCTACAACATTATCTTTTAAAATTATATTTTCTGAAAAATTGTACTTTCACCCCTGCTGTCCCCTACAAATATCACAAAAATGGAAACATTTGGATTCTTGTGGTGTGAGACAGGCTCATGAGCCCAATGACATTTCAGTTTTGCTTGACATTTATACTGTTTATAATGAATGCCACTATAGCCTAATTTGTGTTTTATTTTATAGTTTAATGTATTCTTTTATAATTACTGTTTTCATTATTGTTTTGTTCTGAATACCATTGAATTTAAAATACTTGTTGTAGTGTGAGGGGAACTAAATAGGCTGTATATATTTAACAGTATTTTAAATATAGGCCTACATATAAATTACATAAATCAATGTAGCCTAATAGCAATTACAAGGTTAACAGGAGTATTTGGAGTAAGATGAATTTCTCTTTCATGAGATTATTTCTTCTTTTTGGTCAGGTTTCATTTATCTGTGTTGTAAACACACTAAAGTGGGACAAACACACACACACACACACACACACACACACACACACACACACACACACACACACACACACACAAAAAAAACAGTGTTTTGGCTCATACCCTAAGTAGGGTTGGGAATCATTAGAAATTTTCCAGTTCTGGTTCTGCCTAATGGTTCCAGTTCTGATTCCGGTTCCATTAAAATCATTAAACAATGTTGAGTAATGCTAGTCCATCAATGTTTTTTTTTTAAACTATCAATAACATTTTGCTATTTAAGCAGGAATAAGCTGGTTGGCCAAATAGTCTCTTGAGGTCTTAGACACATTGTTCATTTCCCTAAATTAATGAAATATAAACTGTTATACTTATAACCATGTACACAATTAATAATGTAATCAGGAGATGGTGTGATGCAATGAGTGGTTTCCCCATTTTAAATTCCCCATTAGTAGTCTATTTATTTAGTGGTCCAAGTTGAAGTCAGTATGTATATTTATGACAATATGGGACAAATTGACAAGAAAAAGCAGTTATTTTAAATAGTAAAAATATTTCACAATATTACTGCTTCAGCAAATGCATGTATTTTGGATCAAATAAATGCAGGCTCGGTGAGCAGAAGTTCAATTATTTACAAAAACAAAAAAAATCTTACTGTTCAAAAGCTTTTGACTGGTATCGTGTCACGTTGAAATATATAAATGAACATCACATACCTAGCATTTCCAAAGTGTATATTGTTTATGTGCACTAAAGGACATAAAATAATAATAATAATATAAATAAAAAAAACTCCTGGCATCATGAAACATTTGGATGATGTGAAACTTCATAATGTTTCACTTGATTATAGATTTAGTCAGTTATAGTTTGGAAAAAGTCTAAATAGTAAAATGTGCAAAACCAATCAATCAATCAATCACCTTTATTTATATAGTGCTTTAAACAAAATACATTACGTCAAAGCACTGAACAACATTCATTTGGAAAACAGTGTCTCAATAATTCTTAATTCTTAAGGTAATCCAAATCTTATTCCTCTCAGCATGTTTTCTTGTTTTCTTAATCCTCTCAGCACGAAGCGGACTGTAACAATGAGCCAGAGACAATCCATACGCAAAACTTTATTATAAGGATGGTCAGACAGGCAGTAATCAGAAACGCATCAGGTATGTCAGATATATCCAGGATCAGTAACAGTAGCACACAGAGAATGGGGCAGGCAGCAGAGAATCAGAGTCGGTATAAACAAACCAAAGGTCAGACATGGAAGGAACAAACACAGGGAAAAACGCTCTGAAATGTCAGACAGGCTAAACAAGACTTTGCCCTTAATGAGAGTCCGAACACAAACACGGTGGAGTGGTAATGGGGAACACCTGGAGGTGATTAGTCTTAAGCATGTGATTCTGGGGAATGGAGTGGGAAATGGAAATACGAAATGCCAGAGTGCTGAGTGGAGTGTCCTCTATAGAGGTTCATGGGCACTCCAGCTGATGATCATGAATGGACAGTAAAAAAAAAAAAAAAAACACTTGAACAGTCTCACTGCTTTGGTTGCTGTCATGTGGGTATTTACATATTTTGCAAGCTTCATGTTGTCTATTATAATATCAATAGCATGCTCAGCGCATGGGTGTGGTCGCATAAGATATAATTAAAGGGGGGGGGGGGTGAAATGCTCGTTTTCACTCAATATCCTGTTAATCTTGAGTACCTATAGAGTAGTACTGCATCCTTCATAACTCCAAAAAGTCTTTAGTTTTATTATATTCATAAGAGAAAGATAGTCTGTACCGATTTTTCCCGGAAAAACACGACCGGCTGGAGGCGTGATGTGTGGGCGGAGCTAAAGAATCACGAGCGCCAGTAGGCTTTTGCGTTGAGAGCGTTTGGAAGTTGTGACATTACTGTGAGAAAAAAAAGATATTTTAAGCAGTTTTACTCACCGCCTGCGGTTCCAACACACGATCGTGACCCTTTTTCGTTGGGATTGCATCATCCTTAAGAAATAAATGATACGCAAATCCGTCATCAAACTGGGCCTTGTTTGTAAAACAAGCATCTTCGAAATGCAGGGAACAAACAAAAACACTTGCACAACTCCGTTGATGCTCTGTAAAAATAAACTCCATCCACTGGTCCCTTAATGCTGTTTTTTTTTTTTTGGTAATCTGTGCAGGGTTGTCTTGCCCTGGCAACAAAAAACACACTTCTTTTGTGACTTTTCGCGACGCTCTCACTCTGATCAGTGGATGTCTCGTCTCTGCTCTGCTATACGGGAGCGCACGCTCTTCCGGCAGACGTGCCCTTAGGACCCATATAAGGAAATGCCGCTCCATCTAACATCACACAGAGCCATACTCGAAAAAAACTTTCCGAAACTTGTGACAAACCGGAAGGAGTATTTTGGGAACAAAAATACTCCTTCAAACGTACAACTTAATTTTTGAAACTTTGTCCATGTTTAGCATGGGAATCCAACTCTTTAACAGTGTAAAAAACTCAGTATGCATGAAATAGCATTTCACCCCCCCCCCCCCCCCCCCCCTTTAAGGGAGACGTAAAAGACTGGACATCGCATTGTTTTCATATGGATTACTTTATAACATAATTTTTGTTTTTGATAATACTTTAATATAATAATATATAATAATATTAATTTTAATTATGTGTTTCTAATTGAAGATCATGCAGAACCAAGGCGGCAGACAATGCACCCTGTTTGTTTTCTTTATTTCATAAATGCACAATGTTTTGTTGTTATTATGTGTGAATACAAATAAAAGTATACCCTTTACAGATTCGATTGATGTATTGCTCTTATCTGTATGATCAAAACTGAAAGTTTAATTTAAGTTATTTTCGGGGTTATCAGGAGAAGATTCCACAAAACGCAAATCTGCGTTGAACTCCAGAGGGTTAATGAGAAATGGGTGTTTTTGGGGTGTAACGTGCAATAAACCAAACAGAGTCTCATCTCCCATTTAGTTTAAGAGCCAGTTGCACTTGTGCCATGAAGGATTTGCTATTTACATGGCAGAACACCGATGAATTGCATTACAGAGAGGAAGTGGCACAGCTGACTAAATGGCATGGCACTAATAAACTGTCCCTGAGAAGGTAGCACAGAGTGAGTAGAACAAAGGAGGTTGTGATGGACTTAAGGAGAAACTCTGTTGACCACCCCCCACTGACTCCACAGCTTGACTGTGGAGAGAGTCAGCAGCACAATTCCGGGTTATGCACATCACAGAAGATTTAACCTGGACCACCAACACCATGTCACTCTCCAAGAAGGCACAACAGTGCATACACTTTCTCAGCTGGCTGAAAAGAGCAAGTCTGCCTCCACCCACCCTCACCACATTCTACAGGGGCACAATAGAGAGCATGCTGACCAGCAGAAAAGATCATCGGTGCCCCTCTCCCATCCATCCTGGACATTTTCCATACACAATGCTCCAGCAAAGCCAACAGTATGGTGAAGGCCCCCACCCATCCCTCCCATAGTCTCTTCCAGCTCCTACCATCAGGAAGATGGTACCGGAGCATCAGAGCCCACTCTGCCAGACTGCTCAACAGCTTTTTCCCCCAGGCTGTGAGAGCCCTGAACTCAAATCACCCTGCCCTCCTCTGAAACTCCACACAACCCCTCCATCTGCTAAACCCCTCCCAACACCCCCATAACCTTATCTCCAACCTAACCTTACCACAGAACGCCTATACTAACGTTCTCTTTAAATAACAAAGAAAAAACATTGCAGCAGACTATAGACCAGGTTTGAGTCTATGGCGCAGTCTGTTTTCAGTTCATCAAAATAGCAATGCACCTGAGCACACCTCATTTTCAGACCAGCACGCCCCTAAACGCACAAATGGGTGCAAATGCATTTGCTATTTAAACAATGTGGCACAGGATGGGAAAGTTAGAACTGTGTCGGGATGAAAATAGCAAAAACACTTGCACCGCACCATGCTGCACATTGTGCCGGGTGTATGATAGGGCCCTAAAAGTGGCAATTTCAGCAAACTATAAAAAAATTTCCATGGGGTATTATAAGATGAAACTTCACTTTCACACTCTGGGGACATCAGATAACAATTTAAAATATTGTTTGCATTCTGTGGCACCTTTAAGTTATCAGACTTATAATATTTGGTTGAAAATTGGGTGAAAAATTAGACATCAGACATGTAATATGAAATATATTTCACCACCAATACATCATAGAGACATTGGGCTCATTTGACTTGGGGCAATAAAGTAATGCCCAGTGTTATGTGATTATTAAAAGGAAACAATATTATGTCATTGTGGTAGCAGGGTCTGCCAAATATGGAGGATCAACAACATTGTCTGGTTGACTGTTGCATTCTAGTGGACAAAAAATATACATTTATCTCCTTATTAGCAGAGGCCACTTTGATGAAGACACTTACAAAAATAAATCGTATGGACATTGTTCATCTGATCGAAACAAAAATCATCCAGTCCAGTGAAGACCAATCATCACACACCTATGCAGAAATTGAGCAAACCATATCATTGGATCATAGTGAAGGTATGGATGTTAATGACTTGACACCTATTAGGTTGGCCTTTTTTTTTTTTTTTAGAAAGGCACATGATATTATTTATCACTTTTCCAGCAGATGATAAATCTCTTCACTTTCACAGTAATTTTACAACATTTCAACTGAAACTTTGTTGGCCTTGCAGGTTTTTCAGCCCTGCAGGAGGACATGGACAGCCCCTGGCCAGGTCGGCGAACAGAAGTCAGGCAAAAAGGATCAGAACTTGGTCCTCTGGTGGCATCTGTTGAGGATCTCTCCTGCAATGTACCATCCCTTGATGATACCAAAAAAGAGAGGTTGCTGGCAGACAAAGAGATGGGTTCAGAGTACGTTAATTCTATTCTTGACCTACACCATTAAAAATGTATTAAATATATACTGTAATAAATTATTTAAATGTGATTCTCTATTTGTCAGGGTGGTCGGAACCTCAACACATAGTTCTGTTGATATGGTTGGACTAAGGCAACAATTCCCAGGCACTATCAAAAAAGTAAGTCCCTTCTTTACCCTGTACAAAGCTGTTCCCTGGAAACTGCAGTCTCATGTTTGCAAAGGTGGTACTATTTTCAACGAACCTTCAGACAATACACATGAAACTTTGAACGATCGTCTCCAAGAGTTAGGAGCTACTGGGGGTCAGTTGATCCCAGTATCCACCCAACAGGATGATGAACAGAATGCCCCAGCTATTAGTTCAACTGAAGAGTCCAAGCTGAGACAAAGACAGACAACCTTGTCAGATTTTGGGCACACCCTGTTGGAATCTGAGAATGCAGAGCCAGATTTCAATGAGTTGTCTGTGGAACTCAAGCAAGATTCTGAAGATTATATAACCTCACCAGTTTCCAGTGCAATACATTTCTTTAAATCCCCATCAAATGAAAAGACCGAAGTTGCATCTACCTCATCAAATAAATGTGAGGTTTCAATACCAAAGATACAAAGTGAGAGTGAGGAGTATATTCTGCGCCACGTTGAGGAAGTTTCTGACAGATTCTATAGAACCCTTTTTGGTGAAAGTTATGTCTTACCTGAGCTATGTGAAAATAGTGTAATTGTAGAGACGTATAGGTTCCCTGAAAATGAGATTTCTTCTGTGGATGAAGGGAATTGTAACACAACACCTGTCTGTGTACAAGAATCTTCAGATCTTTCCAAAGATAGTGATGTTAATCAGTTTGGAATCACAGAATTGTCCACTGACAGAGTAAAAAGCATAACTCAAATAATTTCTGGTCCTCTTCAACAACATAGCATGTCTTTTGCACTTGTAAGTGGAACAGACATTTCAGAGAAGATTACCCCTTCTACACTCAATCAAATGTCACTTGATTCAGTAACTAAGCAGCCACATATGTTATCACTTCCAATAACTGATTCAGGTTGTTCAGAAGATAGGGTTGAAATAGCCAATCCAATCACTCTAACCAAACCAATAGATGCTGAATGCACAAAAATGGAATATACCACCTCAATATCAGCTGAAGCTGTGGAGTGTAGACCTCTTACACCTGTATCTTTAACATTCCCAGTTGAGCTAAGATCATTGTCACCAGATTTAGAGTTTGAATATTTTGATAACTTTGGAATGAGTTCATCTGAATATAGATCATCACCAGAATCAGTGGATTCTTTGCCTTTAGACTCACCAGTACCATTTGAATATAAACCGTCTTCACCAGACTCATTCATATTAATGGCTGAATTAAGAACATCTTCACCTGAATCTGTAACTTCAGTGAATGACTGGACTCTTCTCTCTGTTGACTCTCCATTGCCTGATTTTAGGCCAGCTACGCCTTTGCCAAATTTTGAATATTACACACCTGAATTCACAATGCATGCTGAAGAATACACAACATTGCATGCAACTGGCGAAAAAACGGTTCCTCTTACAGGATATACAGAAGATTCACTTGGAGCATATTATTTGGAGATGACTGATGACACAGAAAGACCTATTTCACCTGGTTCTGTGATTTTCTGCCAAACATCATCTGAATCAAATAGATCTTGGTCTCCTATGTCCATCGGTTCTGACATTTTAGATAGTGAACACTCAACTGAAAAAAGTTTTGAAAGCTATACTCCATCTCCTTATGGATTTTTGACTGAATTAAGACCATTGTCTCCAGAATCAACAGTATCTGTAAATGAATATAGACTACTTCCCCCTGATTCCCCAGTTCCATGTTTTGAAACAGAAGTGCAAAATTGCTATTTAGCACTCATGACAGGATACAGATCACCATCACTAAAATCTGAGCTTTCAGACATAGACTGTGATCTGGTATCATTAGAGTGTCTAGCTGGAAGTCGCCCATCATCCCCTGAATCAGTTGCATCTCTCAATAACCAGAGATGCCTTTCCCCTGATTCTCCTCTTCCCAGCTTTACTCAAACAGTGTGGGAATGTTTCATGCCCACTAAACTGTATAGATCTGATTCATTTGAGTCAGGCCTCTCAGATAATGAAAACAAACCAATATCAGGAGTATTGCCTGAAACCAGAATATCATCTCCTGAATCATTTACATCGATAAATGAACATAGACCCCTTTCACCTGATTCACCTGTGCCTGTATATAGAACCACATTAAACTTTAATGTCATCCAATTTGGGAGCCAAAGAGACTTGTCTCCTGAATTAGACACATCTGATTTTATATTTTCGCATTGTGAGCCCTTGATCTGTGAGCCAAGATCTCAATCCACAGAATCATTAATTTTAGAGCCTGAATATGCTCCATTGTCCATGGCTGTAATGGAAAGTGTTACTTTTGAAAGTGAGCCAATAGAGAAAACATGCACTCAAATATTAGCCACTGAGCCCTCTGAATCAGTATACACTGAAGAACAAAGTGTAAGAGAATTGCCAAAAACAAAAGATACTTTTATGTCGAAAGCTATACTCAGCAATCGTATTGCCAAAATATTTGATCCACACTACAAAGGCGGCTCCAAGCTTGTTGTTTTGGACAACACTGGAGATGCTTCAACAACTTTACATGGTCAGCAAATAATATACAGATCCTCACCCCCTGAATCAGTAGTATCAGAGACAAATATACAGATCGATTTATTTGATGAGATGATGATTGATGTTAGAAAGTCCTCATTGGAGTCAATCACATCACTTAATAGAAACAGACCTCTGTCCCCTGATTCACCCATTCCTGAGTTCACAATGGCCAAACACACATTTGTCATGCCATTTACAGGCTCTCGACCATCCTCTTCAGAATCAGTCACTTTGGATGTTGAAAATGAATGGTGGAAATATGACCTTCATCCAGAGGAAAGGTTTGATTCTCCTCAGTCTGTAATATCAGAAATTGAGAAAAGACCACTGTCTCCTGACTCACCTGTGCCTCAATTTATGACATTATTCCCTCAGAGTACTTTGCCAGTAACAAGATCATGTTCACCTCAGTCACTGTGCTCAGAGAATACAGAATATGAACCTTACCTTGAAGAATTGCTAACCATAGAATATCGACCAGATTCCCCTGATTCAGTTTTATCAGATACTGACAAAAGACCACTTTCTCCAGACTCCTTGCCTGAATGGAGACCGATGTCACCTGACTCTGAAATGCTTTTGAAAGACATTAGAGGGTCTTCTCCACTGTCAAATGGGTCCATGAATGAATGTAGACCCCTTTCTCCAGAATCGCCTATAACACAGTATTTTCCAGCAGACTTTGAATCAATTTCTTTTAAAACTAATAGGTCCTCATCCCCTGAATCTGCATTATCAGAAGAGGAATGGGAATTAAATATTTTCACCCTAGATTCTTCTCTAAAATCAACAGAATCTATAAATGATGAAAGGTTTGAATTTAGATCTCTGTCCCCTGATTCTCCAATAAATCAGTATAATGCCTTTATTTTTGAACCAACAATGAAATCAAGTTACACATCACTGTCCCCCGAATCAATGCTATCAGACACAGATGTACAGAATGATTTATTTGATAAAATAGTGACTGATCTTAGAAGGTCATCATCAGAGTCAATCACATCACTTAAAGAAAACAGACCTCTGTCCCCTGATTCACCTATTCCTGAGTTCACAATAGCCACACACATATGTATCATGCCATTTACAGGCTCTCGACCATCCACTCCAGAATCAGTCTCTTTGGATGTTGAAAACGAATTGTGTCAGTCCACACTTTATCTAGAGCAAAGATCTGACTCTCCTCAGTCTATAATATCAGAGATTGAGATTAGACCACTGTCTCCTGACTCACCTGTGCCTCAATTCATGACATTATTCCCTCAGAGTACTTTACCAGTAACAAGACCTAGATCATGTTCACCTCAGTCACTGTGCTCAGAGAATACAGAATATGAACCTTGCATTGAAGAATTACTAACCATAGAATATCGACCAGATTCCCCTGATTCAGTTTTATCAGATACTGACAAAAGACCACTTTCTCCAGACTCCTTGCCTGAATCAAGACCGATGTCACCTGACTCTGCCATGCTTTTGAAAGATATTAGAGGGTCTTCTCCACAGTCAAATGGGTCCATGAATGAATGTAGACCCCTTTCTCCAGACTCGCCTGTAACACAGTATTTTCCAGCAGTCTTTGAATCAATTTCTTTTAAAACCAATAGATCCTCATCCCCTGAATCTACATTATCAGAAGAGGAATGGGAATTAAATGTTTTCACCCTAGATTCTTCTCTAGATTCAACAGATTCTACAAATGATGAAAGGTTTGAATTTAGATCTTTGTCCCCTGATTCTCCAATAAATCAGTATAATGCCTTTATTTTTGAACCAACAATGGCATCAAGTTATATATCACTGTCCCCCGAATCAATGCTATCAAACACAGATGTACAGAACGATTTATTTGATGACATAGTGACTGATCTTAGAAGGTCCTCATCAGAGTCAATCACATCACTTAATGAAAACAGAACTCTATTCCCTGATTCACCTATTCCTGATTTCACAATAGCCACCCACACATTTAGCATGCCATTTACAGGCTCTCAACCATCCACTCCAGAATCAGTCACTATGGATGCTGAAACCGAATTGTGTCAGTCCACACTTTATCTAGAGCAAAGATCTGACTCTCCTCAGTCTATAATATCAGAGATTGAGATTAGACCACTGTCCCCTGACTCACCTGTGCCTCAATTCATGACATTATTCCCTCAGAGTACTTTACCAGTAACAAGACCTAGATCATGTTCACCTCAGTCACTGTGCTCAGAGAATACAGAATATGAACCTTGCATTGAAGAATTACTAACCATAGAATATCGACCAGATTCCCCTGATTCAGTTTTATCAGATACTGACAAAAGACCACTTTCTCCAGACTCCTTGCCTGAATCAAGACCGATGTCACCTGACTCTGCCATGCTTTTGAAAGATATTAGAGGGTCTTCTCCACAGTCAAATGGGTCCATGAATGAATGTAGACCCCTTTCTCCAGACTCGCCTGTAACACAGTATTTTCCAGCAGTCTTTGAATCAATTTCTTTTAAAACCAATAGATCCTCATCCCCTGAATCTACATTATCAGAAGAGGAATGGGAATTAAATGTTTTCACCCTAGATTCTTCTCTAGATTCAACAGATTCTACAAATGATGAAAGGTTTGAATTTAGATCTTTGTCCCCTGATTCTCCAATAAATCAGTATAATGCCTTTATTTTTGAACCAACAATGGCATCAAGTTATATATCACTATCCCCCGTATCAATGCTATCAAACACAGATGTACAGAACGATTTATTTGATGACATAGTGACTGATCTTAGAAGGTCCTCATCAGAGTCAATCACATCACTTAAAGAAAACAGAACTCTATTCCCTGATTCACCTATTCCTGATTTCACAATAGCCACCCACACATTTAGCATGCCATTTACAGGCTCTCAACCATCCACTCCAGAATCAGTCACTATGGATGCTGAAACCGAATTGTGTCAGTCCACACTTTATCTAGAGCAAAGATCTGACTCTCCTCAGTCTATAATATCAGAGATTGAGATTAGACCACTGTCCCCTGACTCACCTGTGCCTCAATTCATGACATTATTCCCTCAGAGTACTTTACCAGTAACAAGACCTAGATCATGTTCACCTCAGTCACTGTGCTCAGAGAATACAGAATATGAACCTTACCTTGAAGAATTGCTAACCGTAGACTATCGACCAGATTCCCCTGATTCAGTTTTATCAGATACTGACAAAAGACCACTTTCTCCAGACTCCTTGCCTGAATGGAGACCGATGTTACCTGACTCTGCCATGCTTTTGAAAGACATTAGAGGGTCTTCTCCACAGTCAAATGGGTCCATGAATGAATTTAGACCCCTTTCTCCAGACTCGCCTATAACACAGTTTTTTCCAGCAGTCTTTGAATCAATTTCTTTTAAAACCAATAGGTCCTCATCCCCTGAATCTGCATTATCAGAAGAGGAATGGGAATTAAATGTTTTCACCCTAGATTCTTCTCTAGATTCAAAAGAATCTATAAATGATGAAAGGTTTGAATTTAGATCTCTGTCCCCTGATTCTCCAATAAATCAGTATAATGCCTTTATTTTTGAACCAACAATGGCATCAAGTTACACATCACTGTCCCCCGAATCAATGATATCAGACACAGATGTACAGAATGATTTATTTGATAAAATAGTGACTGATCTTAGAAGGTCCTCATCAGAGTCAATCACATCACTTAAAGAAAACAGACCTCTGTCCCCTGATTCACCTATTCCTGAGTTCACAATAGCCACACACACATGTATCATGCCATTTACAGGCTCTCGACCATCCACTCCAGAATCAGTCTCTTTGGATGTTGAAAACGAATTGTGTCAGTCCACACTTTATCTAGAGCAAAGATCTGACTCTCCTCAGTCTATAATATCAGAGATTGAGATAAGACCACTGTCTCCTGACTCACCTGTGCCTCAATTCATGACATTATTCCCCCAGAGTACTTTACCAATAACAGGACCTAGGTCATGTTCACCTCAGTCACTGTGCTCAGAGAATACAGAATATGAACCTTACCTTGAAGAATTGCTAACCATAGAATATCGACCAGATTCCCCTGATTCAGTTTTATCAGATACTGACAAAAGACCACTTTCTCCAGACTCCTTGCCTGAATGGAGACCGATGTCACCTGACTCTGTCATGCTTTTGAAAGATATTAGAGGGTCTTCTCCACAGTCAAATGGGTCCATGAATGAATGTAGACCCCTTTCTCGAGACTCACCTATAACACAGTATTTTCCAGCAGTCTTTGAATCAATTTCTTTTAAAACCAATAGGTCCTCATCCCCTGAATCTACATTATCAGAAGAGGAATGGGAATTAAATGTTTTCACCCTAGATTCTTCTCTAGATTCAACAGAATCTATAAATGATGAAAGGTTTGAATTTAGATCTTTGTCCCCTGATTCTCCAATAAATCAGTATAATGCCTTTATTTTTGAACCAACAATGGCATCAAGTTATATATCACTATCCCCCGAATCAATGCTATCAAACACAGATGTACAGAACGATTTATTTGATGACATAGTGACTGATCTTAGAAGGTCCTCATCAGAGTCAATCACATCACTTAATGAAAACAGACCTCTATTCCCTGATTCACCAATTCCTGATTTCACAATAGCCACCCACACATTTAGCATGCCATTTACAGGCTCTCGACCATCCACTCCAGAATCAGTCACTATGGATGCTGAAACCGAATTGTGTCAGTCCGACCTTTATTCAGAGCAAAGATCTGACTCTCCTCAGTCTATAATATCAGAGATTGAGATTAGACCACTGTCCCCTGACTCACCTGTGCCTCAATTCATGACATTATTCCCACTGAGTACTTTCCCAGTAACAAGACCTAGATCATGTTCACCTCAGTCACTGTGCTCAGAGAATACAGAATGTGAACCTTGCATTGAAGATTTGGTAGCTGTAGAATATCGACCAGATTCCCCTGATTCAATTTTATCAGATACTGACAAAAGACCACTTTCTCCAGACTCATTGCCTGAATGGAGACCCATGTCACCTGACGCTGCCATGCTTTTAAAAGACATTAGAGGGTCTTCTCCACAGTCAGATTGGTCTATGAATGAATGTAGACCCCTATCTCCAGAATCTCCTACACCACAGTATTTTCCAGCAGTCTTTGAATCAATTTTTGTAACAGATTATAGGTCCTCATCCCCTGAATCTGCATTATCAGAAGATGAATGGGAATTAAATGTTTTCACCATAGTTTCTTCTCCAGAATCAACAGAATCTATAAATGACGAAAGACCTGACTTTGGATCTTTATCCCCTGATTCTCCAATATTTCAATATTGTAACTCTCATTTCGAACCAACAATGGTAACAGGTTACACATCAATATCCCCTGAATCAATGCTATTAGGTAATTATATGCAGACCGATGTATTTGATGACTTGGTGATTGATCTTAGAAGATCTTCTTTGGAGTCAATTGCATCAACTGATGAAAACAGCGCAGTCCCCCCCGATTCACCTTTTCCTGACTTCACAGTATCCACACAATCATTTACCATTCCAGTGACAGGCTCCTGTTCAACTTCCCCAGAAATGGACTGTGTGGATGATGAAAATACATTTGATCAAACTGACTTTATTTCAGAACAAAGACCTGACTCTCCCCAGTCTATAATAGCAGAAACTGGGGGTATACCACTTTCCTCTGACTCACCTATACCTCAGTTCAGTGTGTTATTCTCTGGGATTACTTTGCCAGTATTAGGATGTGGATCCTGTTCACCTCAATCAATGTGCTCAGGGACTACAGAATTTGAAACTTCTTTTGAGGACCTGTTTATCAGAGGCTCTTCTCCACAGTCAGTTGCGTCCCTGAATGAATGTAGATGTCCTGACTCACCTATACCACATTACTCAGAATTATTCATTGAACAAAGGCCAATAACAGGACATGGGTCATCCTCGCCTGAGTCTATGACATCAGATGTTGGTTATGACCTAGAGATTAGTGTATCAAAATGTGAGTATATGCTTCCTTCAGTGGATTTAGTATCAGAGAATGAACCCACTTCAGGTGAGATTCAATCTCATTTGGCTTATTTTAGGGCATCCTCAACAGACTCTGACACCATAGTTAATGACTTTAAATTGCTCTCACCTGAATCACCTGTGCCACAGTATTTCCCAGCACTATTTGAATCAGTTCCAGATTATAGGTCTTTATCAGGTTATATGTCCTCATCCCCTAAATCTGGACTGTCAGAGGATGAACTTAATGTTTTAACCTCAGAATGTTCACCACAATTTATAAATGAAGGCAGATCTCTCTCCCCTGATTCACCTATACCCATGCCAGATTCTCCAATACTTCAGTATTATGCTTCAGACTTTGAACCAACAATGGTAACAGGATATAGGTCAACATCTAATCAGACAATATTATCAGAAATAGAAATGCAGACAGATATATTTGATGACTCTCTGATGGATCTTAGAACATCCTCACCAGAATCAATGACATTGGTAACAGCAAACAGATCACTGTCCCCTGATTCGCCTATTCCTGAGTTCACACCATCCACATTCACATTTTTCATACCAGAATCAGATTCTATATCAAATTCCTCAGTCTCTTTGAGTGATGAAAATGAATTATATTCATCAGATTTTTTTAGAACAGGGCAAAGACCTAACTCTCCTGAATCAATAATATCAGAAACTGAACCTAGACCAGTTTCCGCTGGCTCACTAAGTGATTACAGACACCAATCAGAGTCACCTGAGTCACTTACATCAGACATTGACATTGAACTTTGGGTAATTGCATCTCAAGTTACCGAACAGAGACTCTCCTCCCCTGAATCAATCATATCCTTGAATGAAAAAAGACCGTTATCACCAGACTCACCTATTTATGACTTTAACTCATCAGTGTATGTAAATTTTGCCACAAAAACCACATACAGATCATCCTCCCTAGAATCAATTGTATCTGATGTAGAATCTGACATGGCAAGCTTTGCATCTGAGGATGTTACATGGACTAAAAATAGACCTTTATCTCCTGCGTCAGGTGAAACATCTCCTGTGGATCAATGTCTTTTAGAAATAAAAAATAATCAGACTGATGATCAAAGCCAAAAATTACTTGGCCAAGGGCTATCCAACATTGGGACATATCTGCCATTAAACAAAACTTTTAGAATGGTGTCTCAATATAAACTTGTGTACAAAGCTGTTCCCTTAGCATTAATCTCCCATTTGTATGATCCTCAATATAGAGGTGAAACATTCTGTCCAAAGCCAGGTGTGTTTGAGTATGCTGGATGTAAAAAGAAGGCAAATAATGAATGTGCTGAGCAACAAAATTATGACATTTCCAACCGTGCTATATCTTATAGTGAAAAATCCTCAACTTTTGATGCCCATTCTCTGCAAACACATCCTGAAACAGAAACATTTGATTTATTTGTAAAAAATCAAGCATTATCCACTGAATCTTTGTTTTATTGTACAAGTTTAGATGCACGTCTAATGAACTCTTCAGATAGGAGAGCCACTTCACCAGAATCATATACATCGATGTTCTGTCTTGAAACGGATGTACGAAACCCATCACCCGAAGCAGCAACATTAGACACAAAACTAACAGAAACTATTACTCCAGAACCTTTAGTTTGTGAGAGATTTTATCAACCCGAATCTCCTGAATCAGTGATAATTGAACCTGAAGATGAGATTTATGAGAATTTGAATGATTTTTCATTTTCTGACATTGATGAGATCAAGGAAAATTTACCTGTCCTCAAAAATGATCCTGCTTTGCTGAATCTAGTGACATTTGAACAATGCATGGAACAAATCGAGACTCCAAGTGAAATAGAGGAGCTTCCGTCTGTTTCTGAAACTAAGATTGAGCATTCATTTGATGATGGACTACAACCAAATGCATCTCACGATATGGCATCTGAGCAAACACAAAAGGACACACAAAGTGTAACAAAGACAGTTACTTACTGTGAAGAACAGGACATATTAACAGCAACAAGTGAATCTGCAAATGAAGTAACTAGCAAAATCCATAAAATAGATGAAAAAGGACACATGGAAAGTCCACAGCAACAAAAAGAAGATCTAGGACATGATTTACGAAAACTCGCCCCTAAGGATGACAAAGAAATGGTAAGAAGATCAGCATGCAGATGTGAATCTTGTGCGTTCATAACAATGTATGAACCAAGAGGAATGTAGTGTCAGATATGCCCTAAAACAGATTTTCACATTTCTTGATCTACTAACAAATCAAGACTAAATGGACAACTCTTGAGGAATGTGTGGCTTACAAGAGAATAGTCAGTTTTGAGAATGTTTACTAATTCACCATAATTATTTTTATGTCATTTTAAGACTGCATTGTTTGTAATGAGACTTATTTTCAACTGCATGTTTGAATCTTAGTATTAAGCGATGTCCGTATTGATGTTAAGGCATGTACATTTTTTCAGTGTTTCCAAGCATTGGAATGCAAAATCTGTTGAATATGCTTTATGTATTCATACAAATAGGGAGAAACATTGTTTTGTTTCCTATCATTTTGCACAGGACAGTGTCTCAGTGGAAATTAATTTCGTGCCTCAAGTGAAAGATTCAAGTCTAAGAAAAGGAGATACACCATCAGTTTCAAAAAGTTTAAATTTAACAGCATCCTTGATGAACAGTGAATCATCAAATGAGCCATATTTAGCCACATGTGTCTCCAACATACCTGAGCACAACAGATCTCAGCCTGTCTTTGATTTGGAGGCCCACAAATCCATTCATGATTCATCACCTGAAGAAACTAAAGCATTAAGTGGATTGCAAGAAGTAAATTCTTTTCAGTTTCATCTTAAAGACTCTCACAGAAGAGTTGAACTAAATCGAATTGATTCCTCTGCATTAAGTTTGGGTCTTGAATCAAGTGATTATAAAAATTTGCCTTCAAGATCTCTGAAAACACCATCAACAGGCGTTCCCATTTTACCTGTATTTAACTCATCCTCTTCTGACCAAGGGAATTCTCCAGAGTCCCATGAATTTCTAGGCAAGAGAATATCTTGTTCTACAGGGACTGTCCAGCTTTCGTCAGATTTTAAATGTGTAGTTTCTAAATTTGAACAGGCATCACCATCTTTAAGTGGTGATAATCCTGAATTAAGTTTAGTTTTTCCTGGAACTTTTACACTTGTAGCTGCTATGTCACCTTGTACTCTGGAAGTGACTCAGGAGGTGACAGGTGACCAGATGCAGTTAGATGCCACTGCAGTTTTAGACTCTCCACTTTACAGTCTTAATCTTAAAGCCATGCCAAGACCTGTTCATGCAGATAGCATTGAGTCAGAGGCTGAGTTTTTTGATTGCAGACAAACGTTTTCTGATACATCTGAGCCAGAGGTCGAATCATCAGAAATTGTAGATGTTCCTCAAACAATTTACCATGTTGAGGAACTTCCATCTTTATCTGTGAGCCCAGAATATCTTACAGGCATTTCTAAACTTAGAGAGGAAACACAATTGAAAAAGGATGAGCGGCCCTTATCCTGGGCCAGTGAGGACCTACCCATAGTTCTTGAGCCAGAGGATGAATACACTAGTGAGGTTGGTGAGGAGAAGGATTTCCCTTATGATTATACAGGTGATCATTCATTTGCCGAAGAGCTACCTACAATAGAGGGAGCAGAATATGATGACGATGATGACTCTCTAGGGAGGGTAAGCAATCTAGCATGATGTATGCGCTCAGTTTCTGAAGGTTGTCTCTCCCTGGCCTATTCTAACAAACTCACTCGAGCCCTAATGGAACATTTTAAAGCATTTTAATACCAGCAAACTAATATTTGGTGTTTTGATAAAAAATTATGAACATAGTTTATATGTATGCACCCCAATGCATACACTAAAGTAACTTAGAGTGTTGGATATAATGTGATATAGGACAAGCAGCAATATTCTTCTTGACAGCATGTAAAAATAACTTCCAGAGTACAGGCTTTGCATGGTGTGACATGAAAATATACGAGATATACAACAGTACTTAAGACATGCAACCACAATGCATCTCTGCTACTCTTAGGAAATAGCTGAAGAACTAGGTTTGCTGTCTGATAGTTCAGAGGAGGAGGTGTTGACCACCAGGGTGGTGCGGCGCAGAGTTGTAATTCAGGTACCTGTTTTGGGTGTGCGCGCTTGTGTCTTGGGACCCCAATTTCCATATTTTGGTGTTATATTGAACAAAATTGTTTTCATTTGTTGGTACAATTATATATATTTACATAAAAAGTATTTGTCTTAGGACTTTCCACTGACATTTTCAATCTCATAGTTTTAAACAACAACAACAACAGCTCAAAATAAAAATAAATAAATAATAATTATTATTATTATATGAATTATAAGTGAATATATACTAAGTAAAAAGTTAAACAATTTCACTGTATATCAATTTAAATATGTTTGGAATCGGTTTCCGTTATCTTCATACAGAAAAACTCATTAATGAATCAGTGAATCAGAACACATTTCTTTGTCAGTAATATGTTCAATCAAAACATCTTTTACAAGCACATTAGTTAATTTTGTTACATGTATGTATTTTTATTATATCTTTTAGGGTGACGAGATGCCTGAAATCCCTCCTCAGACTGTGACAGAAGAGAAATACACTGATGAGTATGGGAACATGGTGGTCAAAAAGGTAAATGCTTTAACTTTCATATTTTCTGTGATATTGTCTGCTAGTGTGGATGCTTATACGGTAATCGTTCTTGAACGGGCCTTTAGTCTTAGCCTTAAGCTTCACACAAACAGAGTGACCGCAGTCATTTTGAAGAGAATATGCTTCCAATGGCAAACACACAAAAACCATTTTCGTTATTTTTTTTTTCTTAAAATGCTTGAAGATGGTAACACAGACGGTATAACTTATGTTTAAAGTGTATATGATAACCTTGATCATTTCCATCCTTACGTCTTTTTCTTCACACAGATAACAAGGAAAGTCATCCGTAAGTATGTGTCAGCAGATGGAGTAGAGAGAGAGGAAGTGATGCTGGAGGGTCCACAGCAGGAAGCTGTCACTGTGGATGAGGCTGACGGTTTCTCTAAAGTTGTGAAGAGGACAGTGGTGCAGAGCGGGGGAGAGCAGACAGAGGTGTGAAACCTCATTTGGATTTGTAAAAACAATACTGTAATATGATAATATGAATCAATCAACCATTTTAAACATGTATATCAGTCATATTTGTTTAATGAATAGACATTTTGTTTAGTAATTTCCATGCTTAATTTTTTGTTCAAATATGATGTGATTCTGTTACTTTCACTGTTATTTCCATTGTTCTGTCATATTCAGTCTTTAATTTTCTTTCATTTAATGGCTCATTTAATGACTCATCAGTTCTCATTTAGAGCTGCTCCAGTGCAGCGGTTCAGTAATCAGATGACATTTTTCTGTCATATTGTAGGAAACCACTCATTATACAGGTACATACATTATTGCAATTTAAATTTCTGTACGAACAATTTAACTACAAACTTGCCAGTAATTTGAGTGAGTAAAGGGATGTGTGCTCAACATGTGCATCTCTGTGTTGCAAAAACTATACAGATTTGAATATTGGACCTAATTGAAGTAAATGCATTTACATTATAGACCTTCTTAAAGGGATAGGCCACATAAAAATTCATATTGTCAGCATTTCCTCAACCTTGTGTCGTTCCAAACCTGTATGACATTCTGTATTTTTTTGTAACACACAAAAAAGTTATTTTGAAGATTGTTGGTCACTAAAGAGTTTTAGGTCTTATTCACTTTTACTGTATGTACAAAAATATAATGGAAGTCAATGTGAACTAAAATTGTTTGGTTATGAAAATTCTTTAAGTTAATTTCTATAATTGTGTTCAGCAGAAGAAAGAAAACCCTAGTTAAAAACTGCTAATTCATTACCACGCATATAGTATAGGTCTCCTCTGTTAAAGTAATGCTAATCATTAACATCTCTTCTATGCATTTTAGGTAACTTTCTCTGAACCTTTATCTTACATTGGGGCGACATCTTCTGAGTTCGAGGAAGAGCCTGTCCAAGGTCGGAAGGTTAGCAAAGTCATCAAAACTATGGTAGTGCAAGGTGAACGAATGGAAAAACAAATTGGAGACCCTTCACTCTCATCAGATCTCCCAACAGCCAAAGACGACTTTGAAAAGGTCTATATATTTGCGTCTTGTCTAATGCAGTGACATTTAAACAGTTTATGGATGGTATCCAAATACTTTATTGATCATAGTTAATATTATGTATGCAATATATCTTTATTTTCAACACTAGCTCACTGTTAAAGAGGTACTAAATGTCTTGTTTGCATTCTCTTCTTGGATCAGTAATTTCTTTCTCATATATCTAGGCTTTAAGCTATGTAGGAAGCTTTGGAAAAGTGCATCTGCCTCATTTAGTTGAGAGAGAGATGGTCAAAGAGGATGGATCAGTGGTCAGAAGGTCTGGACATTGGCATGTCCGTTTAACGTGTAGCTGTTTAGGAGAATGGTGTGATAATAAAAGAGCAAACTAATACCTAACCCACCAAGTGTTACAACAAAATTAATGTTTTAAAGATGGCAAACATTGCCCCTCTGCTCGGCTCGGCTCAGTTTGCATTTCCACTTCAGTGTAGTATCACATTAGAGAAGATTATTCACATTGTTATAGTTGCGCCGCCTCTACTGCCATGACTCCTGAAAAACGTTTTAATTCTGCGTCGACCCATCAAGCTCTTGCTGGATCCACTCCTCTGCTATCAACGAGAGGAACATCTGTACTTCCTCAAAAGGCAATGAAACAGCCACTTTTTGGTTGTCAGGCCAAGTCGATCCTTTGGTGGCTGTGCTGATTTTAATCTAGCGGTTCTGTTTGTGTCACAAGTTCAGTGATGCAGGTAGTGACGATTCTCTCCGGCCAATCCATGATCAGCAGAGTTTATGTCATGTTTTGGTAACAGTACGGTTCACTTGGGACCTCAACCGAGGTGGTACTAAAAAAGATACCAGGTACCAGTACTCTACCCAGTGGAAACCCCCCCAAAAGTGAGGGGTTACATTACTGTAACCGAAACCTGTAACATTACCGATTACTGTAACATTACAGAGCCATACCATACAGTGGAACAGCGCCATTATTGATAGTGAATAACTTCCTTTAGAGTAGACTTTGTGCATTGCAAAACTTTTTCATACACAAACAGCAACATTACACACTAAAAAGGAAGTTGTTATGTAAAAAAGCATAACAGGATCACTTTAAAGGAAAATGCCACCGTTTTTCCAAACTCCACTATGTTCTTCCTTCAACTTCGACGAGCTGAATGCACCTCTCCCGTCTCGTGCACTCAGTCACTGCAGCGGGGGGCGCCACTGTGCTAGTGTTTAGCACCATTCATTCCTTAGGATCCAAACAGGGTAAATTTAGAAGCCACCAAACACTTGCCTGTTTAAATAAAATGAATAAAATGTGGCGATTTTCTAAGCGAATAAAAACATGAAAACTATAATGTACTGTATGGCGGAAGAGCACTTTGCTGCAGTTCAACCTTTAAGCGACTGAGTGCACACACTGAGATGGGAGAGGTACCTATCAACTAGTCTAAATTGAGGGAAGAACATAGTCGAATATGGAAAAACGGTGGGGTTTTCCTTTAACATGACAGACTGTTTTCACAGTTTATTGATGATTTAAAAAAGGATTTGTTGTTTAAAATATGAGGTTATGCTGATAAAAATGTCATTGCAGGGGCATGTTTGTGATAAAATCTAACCTGCTTTGTATCCTTCTAAGCTACAGTGTTATTTTACTGACATATTCTCATACTCACTTGAGCCACTGCCAAGCTCCACCTCCATTACTTTTTGCATGCTGATAGATTTTCTAGAACATCAGATTTGAACAGTTTTTATGTATGCATTCAATGTGTTTTTTTTTTTTTTTGTTTTTACTGCACCAGTTTCTTTTCTTTTTTCGCAACATGCAAAAAATGCTGTCTATATCCTCTATTTTGACCTGAATTCATGTATAAATTAATTAAAGATAAATCGAAGGTAAACAGCTGCTAAAGTAAAACTGGTTAATATGGCTAAGTGATTAATCATTTGCAGTTATATATTTTTAATGTCCGAAGAGTGTAACTAAACTGTTACTCAAAAGAATGGCTAACAAGGTTAAAATATAATGAACTATTAATTAATTTTCAAAGATGTTCACATCTTTTTACACCAATTGTGACTCTGCCATTGTTGATTTCTCAGGACCCGGATGCATAAGACGCGCACTCAGAAAAGCACAATAGTGAAGGATGGCCAAGCCAAACAAACCCATCTGGAACGACTGGAGGACACCCCCGATTCCCTGCGACCTGATGACCTACAGCAGCACCTGCATCAGCTGCTTCAACGCTACTGTACTCCAGAGGTGACCGAAGAGCCTGATGTAGGACAAGATTCAGACATAGAGCAGGACAAACAATAACTCCTGCCCTATGTGTGTTTGGTTGTGGCAGGCATTTAATACACATTTCTGCATATTTATGTCTGTAGCCCTTTCTAATAACACAAAATAATTCTTCACTTGCTTACCAGATCCCCTTATATTATTTATTGCTTGATCTTTTCATTCATGGCAAATAATGGAAACATTGTAACCGCATTGTAGCTGAATGTGTTTTTTTTCTGATTTTTCTGAATTTTTTTTTTCTTTTTGTGACCAAAGATAGTGTTACCTGAATTGCTGAGTGATTTGTATGAAACATAGATGTTTTGTGTGTGCGTGTCATTTTGGTTGCTGTGGTACTGTAGAAGCAGAACTAAACATAATAATAAAAAAATTAATATGGGTCAGTTTGGATGCTGAGCTCAAGACATTTGTAAATAATGGACTTTGAAAATGTTTTAAAACACTGTCATATATACTCTTTTGTCTCCTGTAACTGCTGTACAACTGCGTCAATGGACTGCTGCAATTAAAAACATGTCAGATTACTTGCTTAAAATCTCACAACAGACCTGATTAAATATCATCAAAATATCTTTGGGGCATGTGAGTTTGTAACCACAGTTAATCAATGCGCAAGCAATCAGCTATCTGATATAACTTGCTATGTATTTATACTGGCTATGATTGAAATGATTGAAAGCAACAAATAAATATCATGCTGTAGACTTTCTTAATCCCAGAATGCTTCTGAAAGGTTTTTACACAGATTACGCGAGAATTTATCAGTTTTAAGTTAAATAATGCTGTCATTATCTACACATCCAGTTTTTTTGTGTCATTGGCCTATTTGTTTTCACTGTCTAACCTATGTACAGAATATGAGCGTATTCTCAGATCCCCTCTGTGACGATGCATTTATGTTTGTTTATTGAATTTTTTTATTTGTTATTTTTGAATGAATGTTACATTAATCCCATTTTCTGTTCTGTGCAGTCTATTTTTTTTAATATGACTGAATTCACCGATAATCTGAGTTCCCCTTCAAAACTGTGCTTGTGTGCTTGACTTGTATCTTCCCTATTTGTGATGCTCCTCTAGGTGCTTACAGTAGAACAGGGAGGGAAAGTGATAAAAAATTTGCCTGTTTTGATTTTTTTCCCCTCTGCTGTTACAATGATGTAAAATAACAATAATAATAATAAAAAAAATGAAACTTTATTCTCATTGTTACTTTATCTTCTATTAGGAAAAATATGACGAATTCAAGTAATTTTATATTTTTTATGTTTGGCTGAATAAAGACATTTCATAGGAGACAGGAAAATATTGCCTTAATTGATCTTTGATTCAATTTATTTTAACAATTGAACTTAAATTTTGTAAATGTTTTGAGAACATACACTATGATTTAAAAGTTTGGTTATACTGTACTTTACAAATTTATGTTTCTCATAAGTTTGAATCAAAGACGCACTTAAATGAATTATGCCTGAATTTTGTAGACATATAAATTGTAGATATAACGGTCTTTAGTCAAATATTTAAATAATGTGTTTTTGTATATATGAATTTGAGCAAATCCTATAGGAAAAGCAGCCAAGTGTTCTAATTTAATACTGTTGAAAAGCATCAGGTTTTTTAGATAATGGCATGACCAAGAATGTCCATATTCATAAGGTATGTATAGCGTTCTTTGTAATGAAACATAGCATGCACACATTCAAGGATTCAGAAATGGTTTGGGCAAACTCTGGATTATTTAATCCCATCCAGGCTGGTATGTTACTTTGTACTGTAAAGTGAGATTTAAGTAAAAAAAAAAAAAAAAAAAGGAGATTTACTCTATTTAAAAAAATATATGGGTAATTCAATTTAAGCAGCTTGTGTCAGTTACAAAATTGTACAGTACAATAACAAATCTCTACACAATTAGATCTGCAAATCTGCCCAAATCATCATTCGAGGCACATGAAGTTCTGGTTATGTATCTAGGTAATCAACTGTATACCACAGATGTTTGTGGAATCATAAAGGCTTTAGTTTCAATAAAATATTACTTTAATAATAAAGCTTACTATATACTTAAAATTCTTACACAAAGCTCATTTTGTTGTTTGATAGTTTAGATGGAATTGATTTTTGAAAAGCATAAAATCAAATGGATGTCAACACAAGTATTTTGCAGAAATCACACATTTTATTAGACGTTTCACATTTTAGAAATCTATTATATCAATTCCTCTAGTAATATCCCTATTATATAATGTTGTACTGTAACTTAATATATTATCATAATGAACTTGACTCAAACTGGAATAAAAATTGTCATAATGTTACATTCTTTGTATTGTGTAAGTAATAGTATGTAGTGAATTATGTGTACACAACATTGACTTTGATTAATTTATTCCGCACGAGATCTTCAGTCAAGGTATTTCAAGACAGACTCCCAAAAGAAAAGGGGAGGAAGGTTTTGGATCTTTATCAGAGATGACTAAGAGTGAAATGTCATGCATTATTCATAAAAGATAAAAATGAGAAACCAACCAGTTAGATTTTCCTCAAAGAGTACCACAAATTCCACTGAGAAGCAGACACATTTGAAATTGCACACAAGTTACCACAACAAAACTAAATTTCACACAAATGATTGAAAATAAAGGAAAAACGTATCTGGCTTTGCAAGCCATTTGGATTTCTTTTTTTTATAGAATAAGCATCTGAGTTTATCTGTTGTAGTGAAGTTTGTGTTACTACAATCTTTTTTTTTCATATATTCAGGTGCACGATAACTGTATGAGCAAAAAAATAAAATAAAATAAATAAAATAAAACTAAAACTTTTCCCTTCTCAGAATTTTGGGTTATCCAAGAAAATAGCACAATGCTTCCTACAGTATTGTGCTAAAATTAAACGGGTAATACTCCAAATTGTAAAGCAGAAATAGCACTTCACATTACTTCACAAAATGTACATCACTGAAAAACATAAGCAAGCTCATATTTGTCATTTTAAGAAATAAGTACATTTTGGATCTTAACAAATAAAATAAAAAATTAAAATAAAAACTTTGATTAATTATATTCTGATACACAGTACCCCTGTACCCATACACCACAGATTACTAACAAATGGCTCCGAATATTTTGTCATACAAAAATGTAACCCTTTAAAAAAGATTAAAGTACTAAGAAAGAACATGCTTTTCATCTAAATGAGTATAGTGTGTAAACTGCATACTCAATACATGTACATGTACTCGCATACAAACACACCACATCCTGATCTGAAATGATTTTCCAACCTTTTATATTCTATTAGTCCAACAGTAAATGTAAACAAGACTCTGTACAGTAGACCAAACTATGAAGATCATGATTGAGTTGGGCCAGACACTTGTTGAAGCTCAGTTGACAGGAAAGGCTGTGCTCTGGAGACTTTATTAACTGAAAAAAAAGAAGAAATGACCTCATCATAAGTATCATCATCATTATCATCATTATTATTAATATTATTTTTATACACTGACAAAGTTATGCAGTGTGACTTTTTAAGGGATAGGTCTGTATCAAAACAAAAAAATCCACTAATTGTCACTTTAACTCTTAAAAAAAAAATGTTTTAATTCTTTAACTCTTAAAAAGGTTTTGATCAATTACAGAAAAGGTTCTAAATATTGGAAAAAGGGTACTCTAGTTATTACAGGGTTAGTTGCGAAATCATAATTGGCTTCTGAAAGTTTTAGAACTGAAAACTTTCTCATTATTCAAAAAATAGCTTATTTGATTATTAAAGTTTGTTCCCGCCTCCTTCTGCCAGATGATTATGAAGTTTTAATATTGTTACTTGGTGCTGAAGCCCTGGAGAAGGAGGGATGCGCTGATAAAGATCTCTTGCAGCTTTGGGAGCTACTGTCCGTGAGGGAGCGGAGGAGTCGGAGCCGTTCGCCAGGGGGCCGGAGCCTGCTGCCTCCGTGAAGGAATCCGGAGGAGCAGGGAACGGTGACTCCGGCTGGCTGCCCAAAACTGGAGGAGCCGTCGCCGTCCACCTGGCAGCGGAGGAGTGTCGTGCTGTCCGCCGAGGGTTGTCCAGTGCCACCGGCAGGCACCGTGGAGGAGATCACCCAAGCGGCAGTGCGTCTGGGAACCGGAATTTTTTTTTTCTCCTCTCTCCCCTCTCTCATCTCTGTCGCTCCTCATCCTTCCATCTCCTTTCCTCTCGCCTCACCTGTCCTACCACTAGGTTCCCGCAGGTCACCATGAGCTTCCCCCCGGAGGAAGAGGGGGGCTGTAGAGCACAGTCTCGGGAGTACCTCCTGGCCTGCGAGGGGTGATGGGGGTATGTGACGAGTCATGGGAACGGGGCGAGGCCAGTGGAGTGATTGAGAAATGAGCGACACCCGCTCGACCCACCGAGTCCAGCGGAGGAGATGGAAGGATATAAAAGAGGAGCGACGACAGTGAAGGACAAGAGAGACCAGGCCTGGGATTTATTTTGTGTTTTGATTTTGTTTGTACTGTTTTGTCTTTATTTTATTATTAAAGTCTATTTTGGTTGTCCGCCGGTTCCCACCTCCTTCTTCCCGATGATAATGAAGTTTTTATTGTTACACTCAAAACGAAACAACTGACATGAATCTTGTATGATTTTTTTTTTTTTAATATTGATATTACGTTTTTGAGAATTGATACAGTATCGCCAAACAAAATATCGCGATACGTGTATCAATATTTTCTTACACCCCTAGTTATAAGACATCTTTAAAAAGATGCAATCACCCGTTTCGCTCTTTTAGAGAAATGCTTTTTTGTGACATTTTTATAAAACTTGATGCTGGTCACTATCCACTGCCTTTATATGGACGAGCGCGAACAGATTCTCCTTTTGTGGTCCGTAAAACAAAGGAGGGCACTAGAACAATATCAACTTGAGCAATTTTCACTTTTGGATGAACAATCCCTTTAAAATCTTCACTTTCACTGAGGGTTCTTTGGGGAACCCAAAATGGTTTACAATAGAACCACCTGTTGTGAAAATCTCCTTTTGGAATCATTGTTTTTACAGTGTAGTTCCCTTCTGCTGTAACACAGAATACAACGCATACTTGTTTTTCTTTAAAAGCTAGTCCAGAACCAGACCAACATGAATCATCATTTACTAGCCTGGACAAACAGGTCTCTCTAACAGAGATGTTTGGGACCATGCACGCACACAAACCTCACTTGGTGGGCACAGTTGGTGAGCCAGACCGGTGGAAGTGGATGTTCTGCCATTTGCCATCACGACGGTGCCAGACACGTGTTTCTTCAGACTGCATGGTGCGAGGCATATTGTTGACATCCATGTATTGGGTGAGCCTTATATAAGCGATGCATGCAGCATCCTCTCCGATCAGGTGTACATGAGGGTTCAGCAAGATGGTGTGGATGGGTTTGTGGCCTTTGGAGAGAGCTAGAGCAGAGGACAATACTACTTATGCTTGTGTCATTCAAGGCACTTTCACCCATTATAAAACAATATGTATGGATGTGGATGCATTTAATTAAACTAAAGGACATATCCACTTTAGTCACAACACTTGTAAAATGCACTAGATTTTAGAAACTCATCTTCATATCACTCCAAACACATTTGAATTTCCATTTCTAAATTTTACATTTACTATAAGTCAAATACTATAATACTGTAATTAGTGTAATTCACTTTCTTTTTAATTTGTAAAATTGACTAGCAAAATTTTTTTTAAGTGAATCTTACAACAATATTTTTTTCACTGTTCTTGTGAACTTTAGTTTGCACTAATCCTAACATTAAGCCAGTGGTTCCCAACCTTTTTCAATTCGCGGCCCACACAACCAAACACATATGTTTGAGCGGCCCACTGCAAAAAAACTGACCCCACTATTATTAAGTTAATAATTTAGCACTCAGAAGCTAGATTGTTAACTGTTTTGGCACACACATATATGCTAAATGTATTCCGGATGAATTTGAAGCATATTTCCAAAAGAAAACCAATTAGAGACTTATCAAAAAGTTGTAACGTCTCTAAAACAGACAAAATAGTCAAAATAATCACTATAGTAAAGGTGTAACAAAATTTATAGACTTATGGCAAAAAATATAAATAAATACATCCTGTGTACAGGGACTTTTTGTTTCTTTTTTGCCACGCATTGTTCATAGAGCTCATTAATTGTAGTGGTGCCTCAGGTGTTGAAATAGATTTGTTCACACATATTCCATTTGCAGTGTGTATACAATATGTGTGAGCGGTGCAGAAGCAGCAACAAGATATTGTAACACGAAAGCACATTAAAATAATGCCTGAGCGCGAATCTCTCTGTTTGCACACAGATTTCCTTTGCTCTGTCATAAAACCAGACGTGCTTGCTCAGATACACGCTGCTGTCACGCGGAGAGAGTGCAAGCATTTAAAACGTGTCTCCTCTCACTCAAACTGCGTTCTGTGCACTCACAACTCTCTCTATGCTCATGTGCTAGATATTAATTATTTTTGCACGTTTTTATTTCTAGCCTTTTACCGTGTGCAGTGTGAATGCTCTGATCCGTTAAAATGGGCTCGGAAAAGGTGCATCACAGACAGTGTGTGAACCTGGAGTTAGGTATATGCCAGTCTGTTCTGTTCTCGTGCTAGGCATGCTGCATTCTGATTGGATCAGATAGCATACTGCGGGAGGTCAGGGCCGTGGAAAATGGTGCTATAAAGCAATTTAGAAAATCACACACAAATCGTTATTTTATGGTGATTTCAATTAATCACACAGCCCTAGAATGGACTGGAAATTAACAGAAAATATCTCAGGCTGGCACCGCTCATCAAAATGGGAAAAGATCCAGGCAGAGCTCAGCAGCGGCAGTCAGCGGCAGTCAGCGGAGCAAGCAGTCAGGAGGGACATGCTGAAAGCCATTTATGCATGTTTGAATTTGTTGTTCTGTACCATATGCAGCAAAAATATCTAAGATAAATTGGTGGTTTATTCTTAAACCAATCAGCGTGCTCAAATAGTGGAAGCACAGTAACAAACAGTTTAGTATTTCTTTTTTGTCATTTACCGTATTTTTCGGACTATAAGTCGCACCTGAGTATAAATCGCATCAGTCCAAAAATCCGTCATGACGAGGAAAAAAACATATATAAGTCGCACCGGACTATAAGTCGCATTTATTTAGACCCAAGAACCAAGAGAAAGCATTACCGTCTACAGCCGCGAGAGGGCGCTATATGCTGCTTAGTGTCGACTACAGGAGCACTGAGCAGCGTCTCTGGCAGCATAGAGCGCCCTCTCGTGGCTGTAGATGGTAATTTTTTCTGTTAGTTCATTTCTCTTGGTTCATGTCAAATTAATTTTGATAAATAAGTTGCACCTGACTATAAGTCGCAGGACCAGCCAAACTATGAAAAAAGGTGCGACTTATAGTCCGGAAAATACGGTAATTATACATATAAGAAATGATGTTATGTTATGACTTAGACATTTTTACATATATTAAGAATATTATTATTTAATTTAAAAGTAATTGCCTTCCCACCTGCAATATCACAGCGACCCACTAGGGGGTCACGGCCCACAGGTTGAAAACCACTACATTAAGCTATAGCATGGCATCAGAACGTACTGTAACATTGTGTCATGTCTTACAGTTTTCAAAGTAGAACCTGTGGAACTCTGTCCCCTCGACTAGGTTTCCCAAAGCTTCAGGTTCAAAAGATGTCAATCCAGGGTCACAAATTTTCCTGTAAAATACAACATAATATGAAACATTAAAGACAAAAAGAGGCATTGTTTATCAGAGTATATTTTTTTTAATACCTGCATGAAATAAATAATAATAATAATAAAAAACACTCACGTGTATGCTTCAAAATCTCCATTATTTATGGCTTCGATCAGCAGCTCTGTGACTTTAATTATCTCCTGTTTCCGTGCTGGCCAAATATAAAATTAAAAAAAAAAAAAAACAGTGAAGAACTGCGCAGAAGACTGTAAACATTATCCTTTAGCTGGTGAACAAACAGACTGTGAAATACATTAATTTTAAACCATAAAAGATTGTGATGTTAGATTATCCAGTGAGACTTATGAGTCTGTACTTTAAAATTAATCAAAAAGATTCACAAATATGTCTGAAAGGTACTGGCCAGCCATCAATGCAAATCAAATATTTATTGTATGTTCAACCATATCAATGTAAAAGAAAAGTGAATCACTTAAACACGTGAGTTTAATTATGTGGAGAACTGTACTGTCTTATGTATACCTTTAGAAAGCAGTTTATTGATTCAACCTTTTCCAAGCCAAGGATATCTTGATGAACAGAAAAATGGACCCCAGGTACCTCGTATTGTATAAAACAGGGTGTTGCATTTTTAGGTTGCCAGTAAGAATGTGTATAGTACCATGTTAATTAATTAACTTTTTATTGATACTTGTATTGTAAATCCAATAAAATAATCATAAATAATTACAATTTACAAAAAAAGTGCTTTTTACAATGCAGATCATGCCAAAACAGCTTTATAGTAATAAACCAGGAAATAGTGTGTCAAAATAGTGTGCCTTTCTCCTGTGGACAGACAAAACCAGCAGTTTTATTCTAAACTGCAACTACAGCCTAACATATAATATAAACTAGCAATGCCTGAAGTTATTAGCAATTTCTTCATTGTTTTGAGACAGTTCTTCTCAATAAATGCATCATACAGTTAGCAAAAATATCCAAATTGGTCTGAATCACTTTACTCAGTAATAAATAATTTCCGGTAAAATAATACCACCATATATTATAAGGGAGAGAATATAAACGGCACATGGATAAAGTGGAGTATTTACTTAAATACCACGGTTATATGGTTTCACGGTATACGGTATTAAACAATCAAAACAAGTTTTTTTTTTTGGGGGGGGGGGGGCGGTAGAATAAATATTTGAAAGCATGTGTTTATTCGAATTTCATTAATCAAAAACAAGAAAATTTTACCATTGATTATTTATTAGTTTAATAACTTATATTTATCATTAATTGATACAAATTCATAAATTCTGGTTTGACTTAATTTTGCTGGACTCTGTACAGTATATGATTTAATACAAATATACTATCAAAAATGGTGGGAATGAAAATGCATACAAATTTAACAATTTAATTGATGTTTTAAAATTTTGTTTTCACAAAGGGCTACACAAAAGAGATTTACTAAATTAAAATGAGTGAAAAAATTATATTCCCTAATGTTTATGTAAATTATTATTATTATTATTTTAGAAGTAGGCTACATCATAGTACAATCGTAATTTCTGTCAATTTCTTTGAGTTAAAAAGCAGACTTTTATTTGGACAGCTTTGAGTGTCAATTAATTTGTTTTTGACAGTGGTTTTCACTAATAAAATAATGAAATGATTATTAATTGTTCTCTCATTGTTTGTGTTCATGTCCTCAGATAGTTAGACAGCAGGCACTGTTAAACCTGCCACTTTAAACCACGCAGGCATATACTTGAGTATGTAATACATGACAACGCCGCTCTTTCACAGAGAGACATGCAAAACAAACAGATTAGCCTACATATTTATATAGCAGTGCGTTTGTCATTATTTTACAGCTTTGTTTTTTATTTATTCATCAACCCATAAAATCACACATTTTATGTGACATCTGCAGAATAGCTAGCTACTGTAAATTCACTGTCATGACTGGATTCTGGGAATCACTCCGCATCACAGAAATCATAATGCATTAACCTTAAATTATAAATGTTATTTTCTGTCTAAATATAGTTTGTATAATATGAAATTAATAGATACCAGATTCAACTGGGTGAATGAACTGGACACATCTCTTGAAGCACCTGATGAAACCTACTATTGTGAAACCGTGGATGATGTCACTCAGAAAAGTGAAATATTAACAGCACTGCAACTAAAACATGGATCTGGCAACTAAAAAGAAAGTTGACACAGGAGCTAAATGCAACATTACTGTATCTGATCAACAAGTAAACCTCATTCTATGATGAAAAAGTAAACTGGGGTACAGGAATTCAGTGACCTGTGTGACCAAAATGCACATATCTGAGTGAGAATCTTTTCTCAACTATGAGCTTCAATAAATGCAAGTTCAGAATGTTGCAATAATTTTTTCTTTTCTTTTAATTTTGTACATACACAGGATTTCGAGCACATTTGGAGTAGCCCTCACTACTACTCTCTAATGGCCTTGCAGAGTGTGCAGGACAATCTGCTAAACATCTGCTGGAGAAGTACTGTAGGGAATGAAGTGACATAAAAGCTGCTTTACTTCATCTGCATAATCTTTCATGGAATGACCTGCCATCCCCTGCCTAACTCCTCCTGTCTAGGCACACGGGCTGAGATGAGCTCAAGGCAGGCTGACTTTTTGTATGCCTCAACATCAAGGCAATACTGGTCAGGAAGAGACAGAAAAGCTAATAATATTATGACTGTAATGACCACAGACTCCTGCCTTTACAACTAAGTTAGACTGTAAAGGATGCAGACAGCTGGTTCCACAGGGCACCACTCCTCAACCCAACGTCTAAGTGATAACCTCTCAAAGGCACACAGTACATATACATAATTGACATCTCATAGTGCATGTTCAAGTATTGCTCTTCATTTGCAGAAGTACCATCCCAAGTCCAAGTACCTACAACTGGTGCCACTGCTGCTGCAACTGCTCAGCCTAATGTCACTATAACGCTCAGATATGGAATACAGCCATTATAACACAAAGGGGGTTTTTTTCCTAGCAGACTCCAAACAGTCTTTGGGCAGTTTGTTGTTGTCCAACTCTTTGCATCTAAGGTTAAAATAAGCCTTCTTAAACCAAACCAGGGGCTTAGTGTGTACATAAAGGATTGCAACTCAACATGCTTAACTACTATTTTTAGAAAACAAGACAAATTAATACAAACTTCAGAAGTGCAAGGTAACACAGATGCAACATTTCAGGACCAAATCAAAAAAGATATAACAATTATCAGAAAAAAATAAATAAATCCAGTTAGGCCATGCTGTCTAGGAGCACAAACAGAATCTTTCTCCAAAACCAGGAAAACTGTCAACAAAATCATCTTTTTTTTCTGTCTAAATATAGTTTGTATAATATGAAATGAATAGATATCAAGCTGCATGCAACAACAAAGTGCACATTTAAAAATTCACAAACAAGACTGTCCTCAAACCATATTTTTATCAGCATATGTAAACTATTGAATTACTTGCCATTTTGTTTTTAGTAAAGTACTTGTCACAATGCATGAACAATATGCTATATATGTGAACATCAGCACATGCATGAATGAACCCACACAAAAGCAAACTCATTCACATACACCCCCACATCTCAAGGATGTCCCAATCAGACACTGTGTTTTCTGTGACATGGCTCCTTCCTCACAAAAAGACAAAATGTTGAGTGAAGTGACAAAATCACAGCCATAGCAGAACATATGTAGTGTTTGTTACTGCCACGCAGAGTGTGATTTTGAACCGATGTTATTATATCATAGACTGGAATAGTTAGGGGGTGAATAGTGCTGCATTTTTGGGCTGAAAAACATTCTTTCTCCACTGACAGTCAGAAAACAATCACAATTCAAAATAATCACAATTTCATTATATTATAGTATTTTTGTAGGGCTCTTAAAAGCACAAAGAATAGCTATGTTGCCCTATCTGTTTTAGTCCTTAGCTCAAGACAGGCGCTAGTAAATGGTTCGGGATTATGTGTTCTTGTGGAGTCATCAGCATTGACGTCATTTTCATGCAGCTCTAGAGTGATTAGTCAGAATGATTGGCTTAAAAAACCTGGCAGCACAAAAAAGCACGCATGAGAAAAGATGGCAGTTTCCTATGAAGTCTTGTGCCAGCCTAACAACTGCCATTGAATGGAAATGCTCAAGAATAGGTTATCCAGTTATTTTAGATCTTCTAAGCTGAACAGAAAAAAAAAAAACCTGTAAAATTCCAGTCAGACAGCGGGATTGTGCTTTCTGACATGAACCTTTTTTCTTTTTTGACTGTGCATTTATTTTAATTGGCACTAGAGGGCACTAATGCATCACAATAGCCTTGAACGTCTTATTAAACCAGCACCTCAAGGGACACTTTACAATCAAAATGAAGAACAACCCCAGATGTTTGCAGTGATGCTTCACTGCTTCAGTGACAGTGACAAAATAACAGCACCAAATTCACACTCACTGAATCTTTTCAAACTCTAAATATGACAAGAAAGAAAATGAAATGTTATAGAGAGTAAGTATACTCACTGTGTCCAACCAGGTTAACAAATCATACAAATTTATATCTTTCTCATGGTAAGGTTTGCCCAGTGGTTTCAAGAGCCACTGAAAATCAGTTGATTTCAATGAGAGGTGTTGATTTGACTAATGCAAATGAGAAGAAAGAGCAACACAATGCTAAGACAACCAATGACAGCACAGAAACATAATGTAATTGATTGTAAGCAAGATAAATAAGATTCATGTGACTAATTTATTTTTGTTTAGTCACAAAATGATACATTAAGTATTTTTTTAATTTTTTTTTACAAACCTGATACATAGTAAGAATTAAATGCTCTCTTGTTTAGTGGTAAATGCCTTTGTGGTCAGTGGTTTAATAGTCATGGTTTCTGCAGCCCAAAAATAAAGAAACAAACCAAAAGAGCAGAATGCTTATTACTGATCAACAATACAGCATCTTTGTAAGCTTTGTAGCTCACCGTCAATGGCAGTTTTTAATCTGGGATCTTTAATGTTAAAGTGATAGTCTATTCAAATTTTTAAATACTGTCATAATTTACTCAACCACTTGTTATTCTAAACATATGCATTTCTTTATTATGTGGATGTGGAATGTTAATAAAACATATGTTGAAGAATGTTGGTTAACAAACCAGTTTTAACAAAGAATAAAGAACATTCATACACTTTTAGAACAACCTTAGGTTGAGTAAATGATACAATTTTCATTTTTGAGTTGATTACCCCTTTAAGATTTTGTCTTAACCAGCAACCACCACAATTTTTGAGTCATTTCATTGTTTGCTTGGTTCTGTTGTATAATGTTGGACAGACTCAGTGCTTAATTTGTAAATGGATAATTGCCGGATCAAAAACAGCAATGAAAAGGCGCTGTGACTGATATCACAACACAGCTACAGTGTTCCTGTAGCTCAACTGGTAGAGCATTGCGTTAGCAAGCGAACAAGCGCAAGGTTGGGGTTTCGATTCCCCGGGAACACATGATAGGTAAAAATTGATAGCCTGAATGCACTGTAAGTCGCTTTGGATAAAAGCGTCTGCAAAATGCATACATTTAATTTTATTTTAAATTAAACTTCGGTTTTCCCAAAACATTCAATGATGTCACTAAAATTGTATTGCCACAGCCATAAGAGTATTGTTCACAAGTTTCTGCATAGACCTAACTAGCCTAGGGATCAGGTTTTCAAACCCTGGGTCAAAAATGGATTGCACATATTTTCAGCAATTGAAATTTGACATCGCGGTCTGTTCATTATCAAAATAAAATACAGTCAACCAATCAAATAAAAAGATACACTGGTCAATTTAAATAGTCCATATATAATCTGTGCCATTCAGCATGAGCACCGGTCCACTGTGCTGTTAAGTATATTATCTTGTACATGCATACCCTCTCTCTAAATGTTCCGTTGCTCACAAAATAAGCAGTAAGCACCAATCACTGAGAGCGATTTTGAACTTATGAAATCTGATTGGTCAAAAATATGTTGAGGACACAACCTCCTAATACATCTACATACTTGCTCTGTCTCTTATGTCACAATCGAATGCCCTTGTTAATGCCGGCTCTTTAAAAACAAATACGAACACAAAAATCCAAAATCTGACAGGATCTCGTTCAAATTAAGCACAGGGCAGGCTCACTCACAAATAAATTTAATTTCATAAACGTAGAGTGCCATGATCAATGTTTTCAACAGACTTGTTTTTGGAAGTCAAGAAAAAAATGTTTTATGAAGACAAAATATCTCTAAAGACAAAATGAATATTGCACTATTTTTGGAGCTGCATGTTTAGCTACTCCTTGATCTCGAAATTACTTTTACAGAACATATTCTTCCGGATATATATGACCTGACAAAATGTAAATAAATTACAGACTGAATCACACAACATTAAATACTGTTACAGAGTTCAATAGAAAGCCAGACCCAGCATCTAAAAATAAGCTATTGCTTGGCTTCACTAACAACAGCTGAGGTCTTGTGTGTGCAAATTCCAGAAAAAAAAACTAACAAACAAACAAAAAAAACACATGAAGTCATTTTTACTCATTTGCAATCATGTCTAAAGGTTCGGCTATCAGTGTACACCATTTTAAAACTGTGTATTGACTTCCTGTCTCCCTCCCCTGTCACTTACACTGAATGGTGATGTGGCTCTGGATTAGCGGAGACCGTTTGGGAGCAGCCTTGGGATTAATGCACTGGCCACAATCGGATGTTGAGTTGACGTAGACGAAGGCCAAAAAGGCAAATAGAAAAACAAGCAGGTAGAGTGCCAGGAGGGCTTTGAGAATGCGGTCACAGCAGACTTCTTCAGGCCACATGTTTGGAAGGTACCAGCAGGATGAGACAGAGGAGGAAGTGGAAGAACAAGACTGCTGGGAATTAAACTGTTCGCGCTTGTATATTCTAGGAGAAGCGGTAGGCAGGTGGTATACTGGTCCTAGTAAATGTGCCATTTGGAGGGTATATTAATATGGGAAGAACATCAAGGACAGGATGGGAGGATGGATAGAAAGACAGATGAATGATTTTGTGGACAGATTGGTGGACAGGAAAGCAAATAAATTAAGACACGGATTGATAGTGTTAGGGTAAAAAAGCAAGGGTAAGGTTGTAAAAAGAGGAGAAAAAGGATAAAATGAGTAGAAATGACATAAGGTGAATAACAGATTGACATATTGTTTGCAGGGCATCCCCTGAAAACAAAGACATTAATGAAACAGCAAAGGAAAGACAGATGGTACAGGAATATCTCCATTTTAAACGTATTCATCTTTCACTCTTTGCGGACTTATGTGAGTTCTATGTTTGTGATTTTTTTAAATGTTTTAAACAAAAAAAAAACTATCAAAAAAACACCATTCTTCACAGTTATTGACATAATGTTGTTCAGTTTGCAAAATACACAAGAACCAATTTAATCATTTTTGTAGTTCATATAAGCAGTAAGGGGGATGTGTATGTACAAATCTTAAAGATCCTACTGAAACTAGGTTTCTTTAAGCAAAGAAAAATATTGGGTATTAAAATACATTAAAAAATGTAGTTATATACAGGTGTAATGAGACTCAACCTCACACAACTTGAAAATATATAACAAATTAAAATACCATTAAATGCTATTAAAAATCATGGCACAAAAACACACACAAACTGTCACTGCACCACCCGCATTTACATCACACAACCTAATCTACACATGATTACACAAGATCACACACCTGCAATAAAGAGACATAATCATTGTTCTACCTTCAAAGCTCATAACAGCAAAAAAAAGAGGAACAGAAAGTTAGCAGGCATGTGAAAAGAAAGCTTAAAATAAGAAGCTTCATCTCAATAGATATTCACCAACCATGACCACCGAGTTGGGTACAGCGGGCAAAACTAATAATAAAGTACACATGCAGGAAACAGGTGGTCAGCGATGTTCATTCTGCATGTTTCCACTTTAATAGCATGACACGGTACATGAGAGTAGTAGTTAAAGAATTCTCTACTGAAAACCCACAATTATAGACCACTAATCTAAAAACTGGTGGGGTCTATGGGGGTGGAGTGGGCATCCCCCTATGGTGGTACTTTAGGCCTGAAGCAGAACAGTTCAACAGTAGTGTTTTCAAATAAAAGATTTCTTAAGAATCCTGTAAATCTGAAGCACAAAACGTTTCCTGTCTGAGAACTACTCGTTGTTGTTGTTGTTTTTTTGTTTTTTTTTACTAAACTGGTGAGTATGAATATAAATATAAATTAATATGTAGAGCTTATTGTACAAATGAAGGTTCAACTCTACCTTTAATGTCTTCATCTTCCATAGTGGTGTTGGCACTCTCTGATGATTCCTGGAAGGCAACAAAAATACACACATAAACAAACAAGCATATAATTGAATAATTTAAAAAGTAATTTACTAATAATTAGAATTTTAAATAGGCTCAAGTTGAATGATTATTAAAGCAGTCAGAAATTGTTGTAAAAAGAAGCTGAAACCAGTCTGTGGTGTGAAGTGGTTAATTGACCTCGCTGTATTGATAGAGGTGCTTTGGGTTAGTTAGATAAACACTGGTTTGGCCAGCAAACCGCCTTTTCCAGAAGCTTCAAAACTTATTTCTCATTGCAGAATAACTTACTTGATGCATTTAATTAAACTTGTTCTTGATAAAACAGAAACTGTGCAATTTTGATGTGATGATTGACCAAGAAGTTTGAGTATACAATTTCAACATCATGTGTTCTATTTCCTAACCAAACAAGAACAGCACTTATTTCCACCGTGCAAAGTGAACTAAACTATTGAGAAACTAGAGAAACATCTGAAGAAAACATCTGCTGAAACATGCAGGGATAAACACAATATAATGATAACAATTTGTCACTGACAAGTACTGTACTGTATACAGTATGCTGCCCTAGCAAACATACAGTGCCAAAAATAAGTTTGTGAACTCTGAAAGTTTCTAGTTTTATACTCTGGTTATCAACAGCATGCTATAAATGTTGTTCATACACTGAAAAAAGTGTACCCTTTACATTTTTTAAACCAAAAACGTGCTTGCAACTAGGCACAAAGTCACAATTATAGAGAGTCACTCTCTGATAACTAATAACACAAGAGTTGTTCTTAAAAATGCACTGAATATCAATCAATGAATTAAATAATAATCTAAAAAGTACAATTGTTTGTGTTACTGTAGACAGAGTGTGCTTGTCTGACACTGTTAAATTAAGTAATATTATCCTTTTTTAATGTATTCCTTTTCAATTCTTCTAGCAATATTTGGACCTCACTTACTTTCATTATATGGAAAAATTGTTTAAATATTTTTCTGAATATCATCTTTTGTATTCTGCAAAAGAATGAAATGAGGGTAAACAAGCTTAACATTTCAGACTTTAAACCTTCCATCCATCTTGCTTGCTAGGCTGTATCTTTACAAACTGAATTATTACCTCCGAGATAACAGACAGCATGCATCAGATGCACTACAGACATTAAGTTCAAAATAACTCATGATATCCCTTGTATCTTAAAATAAAAATAAAAAAAAACACTTGATCCTCATTGAACACTTAATACCTTATTTCCATCAGTGGGATTGTGGATAACAGTAGTTTGAGGCTCCTGACATAGAGGTGTGCAAGGAGAGAAAGGAAGATAAAACAAAATAACAAGAGATAAAGGGTGTCAGAATAAGTAATAGTGAGTTAAAGAGTTAAAGGACACCAAGCATTACACGCTGAGTCGTGATAACCTAGATGTTACTGTCCTGAATGTGCTCAGGTAAATTTATAATGGTAGATAGCAGTTTATCTTAAAAAATTCCCATGTAAATTATGTGCAAGATAATGCATCTAATGTTTAACCATATTCATGGAAAGTATTTACTGAAAAATATTTGGATTTTAATTAGCAAAAATTACATAAATCACAAGTTCAGCTGACAGAAATGAATGACGATGTTGAAATTAAGTCAGGATTCAAATATCTTAAAGTAACTTTTTCTAACAAAGCTTGGTGAACTTTAGAAAAGAAGATGAGCATACTGGTTTAGACAATTGGTCATGTAATTATGAGATGGAAATATGGGTAATAATTACTACAGTACATTTTCACTAGAGCAAAAGTACAGCATACCCAGCCAAAGCATGCAGTAACACAAGAACGTATCAGGAAGAACACAAGCCAATCTTTCAAAACCTTCATTCAGTCTCTGGGGTTTGTTTCAAGTGTTGCTAATTTTTTGTTATTGCATATTTTTCATACGTGGGATCAATGTAAAACATATGTTGAATCCATTCATATTAAAACATGCATTACACGCATTATATCATTTTACATATGAATTTTTTTTTTTTAAGGCATCAATTCGCTACAGGAGGCCTTTATTTACCCCAGAGCCATGTGATGGATCTTTTATGATGGATGCACACACTTTATTTAACTACTTTTGGACTGTTGAACAAAAACACCCGCCTACGCCCATTCTAATGCTTGGAAGAGCCAGGACAAGATGTAATATAACTCCGATTGGATTCGTCTGAAAGAAGAAAGTCATATACACCTAGGATGCCTTGAGGGTGAGTAAAACATGGTGTAATTTTCATTTTTGGGTGAACTAACTCTTTAACACACAATGATGCACCCTTTAAAAACATGGTTAGCTCATGTATGCTCAAGGAAAGAATAGTCAGTTAGCAAACACACAAGCACCGGCCAAAGGTTACATGGAGAGGCCTTGAGCACAGCATGAAGTGAACTTCCCAAAAATACACTCTATGGGGTCAATTTTAAGAACATGAAAACTTTTCTTATAGTGGGGTAATCAGTAACCAGCACATAACCCTTACTAAGCTATAAACAAAACTATCAGCATGAGAAATTTGCAAACAGGAAAAAATCTTGTCTGTAAATATATTATACCCTGTACACAACAGCTTTACAATGGAGCAGTCTATTTATTTAGTACCCCACTCAGGTGTTCTTTGAACACACAGTGTTAATATTTACTGATTACTGACTAATGAATACACAGAACTCGCATATGTATAGACTAATTAAAACAATGGATATATTTGATTAAGCATTTTAGGATAAAAAATAAATAAAATAAAAATCATCCATTAAAGTATAGCCTTCATAAAAACATAGAATTATTAAATATAACTGTTCTATATGTAATAAAATATAAATATATCTGATTATTTATATACATTAACTTGAATGTTGTAATACAAACAAAATAAAACAATAATTCATTTAGCACTCTAGTCCACACTACACATTTTTGTCACAGTAAATGTTACCATTATTTTAAATACTTACTTTGGAATTAGTCTCTCTCTGCATTGATATATCAATGCAGAATACATACCCACAATTTCAGAATATTGCTAATTATTAGGATTTCACATAGAAGAAGGTGCTGAATTGATTTTAAAAAGAAAGGGCATGCCAACGATGAAAGAAAAAGAGAGAAATGTGAAGCCAGTGGTAAGAAAGAGCAACTGACAAACAGTCATACAAACAAAATACCAGAGCTGGAGAGGGAGCAGGATCTTTAGGGCTGGTGATTACGTTGGTTTTGTTGTTGATCTATAGGTGGGAGGGGACAAGGCAGACAAGCAAAGCTTTAGAACAGCAAGGGAAACGTCAAATTTTGTTAATCTAAAATCTAGAAATCAAACCGATATTACACAGTTTGCGTTCCATGGATATTTAAGGAATAATTAATTTGCATATTTGATAATAATCACTATTAACTATTCCTCAACTTAAGAAAAATTGGGCCTTCAAATAATTAGATTTTTCATTGGAAACGGTAATTTATACAAAATGGAATTTACAATTCTGTCTGAATTATGCTGTGGAAATGACAAGTTATATAAAAGCCATTAAAGTCTAACAGGCATAAAAGTTTTAAGACTTCTCAAGTTTGCAACAGAATAATCTTGTAGAGGAGTTAATGTAATTCACAGATTCCCAGGGAAACAGCTAGATCATTAAACAGTATGAAGCGGAAAAGACTTTTCATTGGCATCAAATTATCCTACCAAACCTCTCAAAATCCTCTTCTTTTGAGGCAGTCATTAATTTTTTGATGGACTATACATGTGTCATGTAAGAAGACAAAGAAAAAGAAAAACACATTCTTATCAAATACATACAGCGTTCCCTACAGACTACAGAGACTATAATCTATAACTGAATTTAAAGTAACCCTGAATATAATGTTCCAGTAACAATCATGTCAATATGACTTTCATTCTTCTTAAGCCAATAAAACCTACCCCTATTTTACTTTTGGGATCAGTGAAGAAAACCATAAAGCACATGAAACAGACATGTAATAAATTTTTACAGGAATCATGCCTTTGGGTCCTTATGATATTAAAATCTTGGATGTTCAAAAAATAAATAATAATAATAATAATAATAATAATAATAATAATAATAATAATAATAATAATAATCCAGAACAGTATACAACTGAAAAGGTTTTTAGTCTACATCTAGAATAGCTATAAAGAAGATAACTATAGTAATGGCAAAAAGAGAAATATACATATAATGAGATTATTATAACTAGAATGTCTCACCATTGCAACTTCTGTAGAGTTAGGCTTCCTTTTCTGCAGTTAGATGTAGTAAATCATAAAAATAAATCCTTATTATCACCATGCTACCAGATGATGCATTTCTCATTGTACTAATTCTGGAGAAAAAAATCTGTGACAACATTAATCTTATCCTCTCATGAAAAGGAAAGGCTTTTATCAAAGCATACTGTATAAAACAGAAAAAAACATTTAAACTTTGTCTATTTTTGTTTCAGCTTTGCCATGTTTCATTGGGAAGAGACTGTATCCCATTTTATACAGTATATTTTTGCGCTATATATGTGGACCTTCTCTTATAATTAAAAGTTTTGGCTATTTCATAAAATTGGAAATATAAATTGGAAATACCCATGTGAATGCAGCTAGCTTTGTAAAAAAAATAATAATAATAATAAAAAATAATATATATATATATATATATATATATATATATATATACATACATACATACATACATACATACATACATATATATATATATATATATACATATATACATACATACATACATACATATATATATATATATATATATATATATAAAGACTATTGGGAAAGTACTTGACTAGTCTGTTCAAAGCCCAGGCCTAAGTATTACAGTTTATACACATTACAAATAATGTGTGTTACATAATCAGATTAAGTAAAACAATTATTTTGAAACTACAATAAAATATCATGTTACTTTTTCAAATAAATAACTTCATTTATTGTGTGGAGTACAAGTGTTAAGACCATTTTTTAAGATGCACGGTCAATAAACTGTTTCCTGAAATGTGAAACATGACAGCACTGACAAAACAGAATCCAGAGGACAGTGAGGGGAAAGGCAAATACTCTTCTGCTGTTTGACATAATCCTCAGTCTGTTTTTGAGCCATCTGACCAAGATCAGCCCTCTGGGACCTATGGTTGAGGAGCTGTAGCTTTTGACCTCAGGTCTATACGCCTGAGTGGGTACAAATGTGCCACTGCGTGAGTCCGCAAACCCCAGTCTTTCTGAGGGGGCTGTCTCTCTTTGAACATCTCTTCAACTGTGGGGATTTCAGTATACCCTTGCTCCAACAAACTGAAAATTGTAAAGTCTGAAGCATGATCAGTAATGTGTAGACTTTAAAGACCTCCAGGAGATCATAAAAAAAAAATGCCAGTGACCTTTTTGCCAGCCAAGGAGAGTTTGTCTAATTTAGACTGCTCCTCTGGGTGGGCGGGCTTGTGCATTTTCTGACTACTTGGAGGAAGAACACCTGCCTGGCAGTGAAGAGTCTGAAGCAGCAGTAGAGAGAAAATCAAGCCTGAAGGAGATTGCATCACAATCATTCAGGCTTGGGCACATGCAAATTCCACTGGATAAATATGCTGCATTCTGGTGAGAATGACAAAAAAAGGGAAAAATCTGTCTGTCTTCCTCCATAGCCTCAAACACAACATTAGATCCCTACAATTCTACGTAGCTTTTGCAGTGCCCCAGCAACTGCAGAACAACTGGACCCCCAACGCTGCACATTTTGCATACCTCCCTAATCAAGCACATCTAATTCAGATCATCAGCTCATCATTAAAAACGCCTACACGTGAAATGGGTTTGTCCGACAAAGCAGATATTCAGCATGTGCTGATGGGGGATGACTGATTGTTCTCCTTTTCTCCATAAGAAGGCCAGCCTTGAGTGAAGCACTTTAATCTTGATATTATCATAGTGTTTGCAGTTTGAACAGTTGTTAAGCACTGCTTTAACATGTTTAAAGTCAAATCACTCAACGCACTTAATACATGTGTGTTTTCACTCATAGGAGCATACAGTAGCACACACTTACGGAAAGCTATCAAGTTCCTCAGTGAAAAAAAGATAAACTTGATGTGGGTTGATAAAACATGAAATCTAAATAATCTAAATAACCATCCAAAAGCTTGTCAAAAACCATGGCTTGAAAAAAATGTCTTCCAGAAAATTAGAAACTTGAGGAGTGATGGTGTTAATGCAACCTTTTGTGGGTCTTCTAGTGACAAAGTGCGTCAGAGGGCAGTGTGTGCATCATTAGCAAATGAACTAGGCTTCAGACAACAGTCCCACCCGAAGGGTGTCAACTGCAGTGTCAATTTATTAAGCATGTACAGTGTTAGATGAGCTCTAGAAACATGGAAACATGGTTGGGAACCACTGCTGTAAACTATGACATTATTTTGTATATAAACTGACCATTTCTTTTGTGGGCAGAGATTAGCATTGTTCATGTCCTCCCTATTCAATTGCTATTTGCATTGATGACACAGTATCTGATAGAACACAAGTAAAATATGGAGTGAAACAGGGCTCAGTATTAGATCCATTACTTTTCTACTTTTCTTTCTATTGATTAAAGTTCAAGTCAAGTTATTACAGACACTACAAAAAATAACATCCACAACAAAATAACATTTAATGCTGAAGAAGACATAGTCTTATAATTTCATGCCCCTTGTTTTCAATAATCTGATCTGGCACTGAACAGATGGCTCTGATTTTTGAACAGATTTTTTTTTTTATGTCAATATTACTTCACATCTAAAAAACGAACAATTTCAAATTTTTTTATAATTTTTTTTTTTTTTAATTGAACAATCGTGTTACATGATTTTTGAACAATGTTCACAGAATTCCATAAACTGATCCCAATTACAAGAAACCCTCTTTTTTTGTGAGGTGCTTGAATATGGTACACAAAAATTTCCTTTTCTTCTGTTGTTACGGTCTATGATTAACTTACATTTGTTTAGAATATGTATTGGCACCAAATTATTTTTCACTCTCCACATAATTTGTAATATTCTAAATTTGACCAAATATTTAAATTTCAAGGTAATAAAAAAAAAAAAAAAACAGTTTATTTGTGTGGTCTCATAAACCTTTGTGAGTCACAATTCTTATTGCTTTCTTCTGAAGTAAGAACAGCCTTTCTGTATAACTGGTGCATACATTACCCCAAACTTTGGTACAGTATGTTAAATATGGAGCAATTAAGGATGAGTATAGAAGCTGTAATGAATGAGTACTTAATTTCCGTGAAGCAGTATGATTTCCACAAAGCAGAAAACGCAGACGGAATCTCAAAATCCAGTCATGAAAATGAAATGTACACTTTAATATGTACATTTGGTATATGTGAGGATTTCCAGTCAGGATTTAGACCGTATCATAGTACTGAGACTGCTCTCCTTAGAGTTACAAATGACCTACTCTTATCATCTGTTCGTGGGTGTATCTCTCTATTAGTTTTATTGGATCTTAGTGCTGCGTATGACACAATTGACCACAACATTCTTTTGCATAGACTTGAACACTTTATTGGCATCAGTGGAAGTGCATTAGCATGGTTTTAATAGTACTTATATGACCGCCATCAGTTCGTAGCAGTGAATGAAGATGTATCATATCGATCACAAGTGCAGTATGGAGTACCTCAAGGCTCAGTACTAGGGCCGCTACTCTTCATGCTTTATATGTTACCCTTGGGAGATATCATTAGGAAACATGGTGTTAGCTTTCACTGTTATGCTGATGATACTCAGCTCTATATTTATTCGCGGCCAGGTGAAACACACCAATTTGAAAAACTAATGGAATGCATAGTCGATATAAAAAACTGGATGACGAGTAATTTCTTACTGCTAAATTCTGAAAAAACAGAGGTGTTAATTATAGGACCTAAAAACTCCGCTTGTAATAACCTAGAACACTGTCTAAGACTTGATGGTTGCTCTGTCAATTCTTCGTCATCAGTTAGGAACCTAGGTGTGCCATTTGATCATAATCTTTCCTTAGAAAGCCACGTTTCTATTTGTAAAACTGCATTTTTCCATCTCAAAAATATATCTAAATTATGGCCTATGCTCTCAATGGCAAATGCAGAAATGTTAATCCACGCATTTATGACCTCAAGGTTAGATTATTGTAATGCTTTATTTGGGTGGTTGTTCTGCACGCTTAGTAAACAAACTACAGCTAGTCCAAAATGCAGCAGGAAGAATGACCATATTAGCCCGGTCCTGTCAACGCTGCACTGGCTCCCTATTAAACATCGTATAGATTTTAAAATATTGCTTATTACTTATAAAGCCCTAAATGGTTAAGCACCTCAGTATTTGAATGAGCTCCTTTTACATTATAATCCTCTACGTCCGCTACGTTCTCAAAACTCAGGCAATTGGATAATATTGCCTATTGCCTCTGGAATAACCTACCTAACATTGTTTGGGAGGCAGATACACTCTTGCAGTTTAAATCTAGACCCATCTCTTTAACCTGGCTTACACATAACATACTAATATGCTTTTAATATCCAAATCCATTAAAGGATTGTTAGGCTGCATTAATTAGGTAAACCGGAACCGGAAACACTTCCCATAACACCCTATGTACTTGCTACATCAGTAGAAGAATGGCATCTATGCTAATATTTGTCTGTTTCTCTCTTATTTCGAGGTCACCGTAGCCACCAGATCCAGTCTGTATCCAGATCAGAGGGTCACTGCAGTCACCCGGATCCGGACCAGATGGTGGATCAGCACCCAGAAAGGACCTCTACAGCCTTGAAAGACAGCGGAGACCAGGACAACTAAAGCCCCAGATACAGATCCCCTGTAAAGACCTTGTCTCAGAGGACCACCGGGACAAGACTACAGGAAACAGATGATTCTTCTGCACAATTCTGACTTTGCTGCAGCCTGGAATTGAACTACTGGTTTCGTCTGGTCAGAGGAGAACTGGCCCCCCAACTGAGCCTGGTTTCTCCCAAGGTTTTTTTTCCATTCTGTCACCGATGGAGTTTTGGTTCCTTGCCGCTGTCGCCTCTAGCTTGCTTAGTTGGGGTCACTTCATCTACAGCGATATCGTTGACTTGATTGCAAATAAATGCACAGACACTATTTAACTGAACAGAGATGACATTACTGAATTCAATGAAAAACTGCCTTTAACTATCATTTTGCATTATTGAGTTTTCCTAATGAATGTTGTTCAGTTGCTTTGACGCAATGTATTTTGTTTAAAGCGCTATATAAATAAAGGTGACTTTGACTTTGACTAATATGGAGAGTCACGGAATTTGTCAAAGTAAGCATAAATTAATCAAATCAAATCTCCATTTGGACCAGTATCTGTAAATGTTAAGCCACAAAATTTATTTGAAATATGAATCCTGCATGTTCTGCACGTCTCTGTGTGAATGAATGAATCGCAGAGACATGCGGGTTTGTTTACTACATAGACTGAAACGTGTAACGCTTGCAGTAATTTCAGCATCTGCTGTCTCAATGAGGAAATAAATACATAAACAGCATCACCAGAACTGTTCTGAGTCACTTCACAAGCAAGTAACCTGTCAAAATAAAAGTTAATTTTTCATAAAGGCATTGTGCTAGAAATATTACTAGAATATTTAGTAGAATTTGATAGGTACCGAAATTGGTACTGAGAACCATGGATTTTCACTGGTATCGGTACTGAATACTGAAATTTTGAAACCATGACAACACTAAAAGGGATCATATGACGCTGCTAAAAATAACATTATTTTGTGTATTTGGTGTAATGTTATGTGTTTATGCGATTTAACGTTCAAAAAACACATTTTCCATGTAATGTACATTATTGTTGCTCCTCTATGCCCGTCCTTTCTGAAACGCGTTGATTTTAACAAATCTCATCTTTCTGAAAAGCTATCCAGTGCATTGTGATTGGCTGAATTCCTCAAGTGTGTGATGGAAATGTTACGCCCCTTACCATACTCTGATGCCATGTACTGGTGCGATGAGACCAAACAAATAATACTTATTATAAACAAGCCATTTGTTGCATTCAGTTGGCACATAATTACCAATTATAATTACTTATACAGAGAAACGACTTATACAGACAAAACGACAAACAGCAAGCGCTACTCTACTCTGCTCAAAACTCGCTTTTGAAAAGTCAGTGGCAAATTCTTTAAATATGAAAGTGCACTTATAAACTGTGAGTTAGAAGCACCAGACTGTCCTTTCAAAGTAGGAATTGCCCTGCTTTATAGAAACAGACACCGGCATTGTAGGCTACTCTCTCAGGAATCCTCATCCTCCATAAAATGCGCTGCACACATCTAAATATTTGGGTTGAACTGTTCCGGAACAGTGTTGCAAATACAACTTAATCACTGATTTCTAGTTGTGTCCTCTTTTAGAAGGCCAAACAAAAAAGTTTTGCTTTTACTACGAAACACACAGCGCCTCCACAACATGGCAGCATTGGCAACAGCGAGAATACAATTACGACTTCCTTCTTTGCATGAACATTTGGGTAGCATTATGCAAATCTTCCCACATTGTGATGTAGACATGTAAGAGCACGTTAGAACGAGCCATTTTAGGAGGGTGTGGTTGACTTAACTTTTATAAAGAATATTTTTTTGGATTTGAGGCTTCATTCTTTGCAACTTTACAGACCTTCTGTATGCAGCAAGAGCTTGTAACACTCCAAAGAGAAAATAAAAATTTACATCGCATCATATGACAACTTTAAGCATAGTTCAGAGTGTTCTATACAATTTCACCTGAAACTATTAAAATCAGGAGTTTACCCAAACTTCAAATGACTTTTTAAATAATTAAAACTAGAGGCATTTATTAACTTTAAGATTAGTTTTTATCATCTAAACTATATGTACAGCATGTTGTGCATGATATGTGTTTGACAGAGTGGAACACGGCCGCATCACAACATGCTGTCCATATCAAAGCACACGACAGAGAACACCTGAAAAGCCGAATACACACAAGCCCCGGTTCAGCTGTGCGTGACAAATGCTGCCAGTGTGAAAGTACTGCTTACTGATGTAATCAAAACTTTTATAAATGTAACAAAACATGTCATACCATTTAACAAAAAAAAAAAGATTTCATATCTCCCATAACATACAGATTTTCACATTACTGCATAATGAACTTATAACTGTAACTTGCAACTATTATAAACATTCCCAACTTTAGCTGGCAATTTTCGATAATCCCCTAAAAATCATTTGACACAAGTTCTTCCAACACTGGCCTGCTTTGATACTTTCAGACACTATATAGTAATCTTGAATAAAGTTTGGATACAGCCTATAACTTAAAACACCATTCCAAAACTCATTCAGCACAGTTGCTGCTTTCACATAATCTTTTTTAAAATTATTATTATTATTATTATTATTATTATTTAAATAATGTGAATACTGAAAGCAAACAAGTATGTAGACAATGAGAATGGTTTATAAAAAGGCAATGAGCATTGTTTATAAAAAAAGGTGCTACAGGATTATAGGACAGATTTACATTATATACATAGTCCTACAGTACATACTCAAGCTAAAAAAAAATATGTCTCTATGTCCCCACTGGAGCTGAGCCATCCTCAAGTAATGCTTTCTAAAGCCATGACCCAAAAGAGTACTTATGTATGCACATGCTCACTCATTAAACACGCTAAACAAACATGCATGTGCAGTTTCTGACCAGGAATCAAACAAAACAGCTCTGTGTTATATATTTAGTGTAGGTCCAAGGGTACAGCATCAATTCATACACGTAGTGGGAATGTCCATCTATGGTTCAAGTCCATTTACCTGCCACAAATCAGTTACTAAATACAACTGGGTAAAAGGCATGTCACCTAATCAATATTCTTGATATTTTTTGTCACCTTTTTTTGTCATTTGCTAGACAAAAATAACAGTTCATGTCCATGGCTCATATAGATGTTTCAAAGTTTAATACTTAGCTTACATACAGTTACCTACCTTAACACCATCAGGTTTCTTGTATGGATTCTTGCCTGTTGAGTGAAATGAAAAGAATAATTTTGAACATAAAGTGGGACAGGATTAGGGTTTTAATGTCTAAAATAGTATGTAATATGATAGTTTCAATCACTGTGTTTCACGCAATCATGACCCATCGGCCTCAAAATCAAACCCCGTGAATGAATCATAATCAAATATCTGCATAATGTAATGAAATGTGATTAAGAAGGTATTTAAATATTTTGTGTCAATAAGACCCTGAGTTTGTAATAAGACAAAAAATATTTACTATACAGTGAAATGCTACTTTTGAAACACTTTGTTAAAGGGCTGTACAATTTAATAATACAAATAAGATAAATTTGGATTATTTTGATATGCATTGTGATCTCTATTTTAACCATGTTAACCATGAGATAATTGTGGAATTTTGCAGGTGCTTTGGACACCACACGAATAGCACGAAAATACAAACATGACACTGAAATAGCCCATTTACTATGGGCTATTAAAATTTTATTTGCACACTAACATTTTATTAAATTTAATCTTAACTTTTTACAGTTTAATAATTTGACAAGGCCATTCTGACCTTAAACCCACTGATTTTACAGTCCTTCTGCAATGAAAATGTTAAAATCTTCGACATTATCTAAGATGCTTAACATCGTCTCAAATATAAAAAGAGCATAACTTCAACCTTTTGATATGATTCAAAGAACAACTATTAAAAAGCAAATGCAAAGTAAAAAGAGTTTCTTACTTGAGAAGTTCCGTGTAGCAAGCATTGTAGTAAGGATAGCACCCTAAAACAGTCCAGAAAGAAAGATCAACTTAATCATGAGTCTTGGTGGCTGTGTAAAATATTAGTCAGTGCTAGTGGATAACGATTAATCTAGGTAAGCCTTTTAAATTACGTAATTCAGGTTAAAAATCTACATAGACTAAAGTCAATATGAAACAAAATTTACATTACTTTTTTATTCAATGTCCCTGCCCTTTTTGCATTTAATGCACACAATTCTAAATATAACAATTATCTTTATATCCTTTAATAGAAATTCAACCTTTAGCCTCCATCCAACTCTTTTGATTCAAATCAATTTATAATAGGTAACAGCCCCATGAAGTGCTAAAAAGTGCTGCTTGTGGTTATGAGTCTGCATTAAATATGTTTTCACTTAGAATGCTGCGTGTTTGTGCATTTACATGACTCTGTGTTTCTGTTCCTTACTTTAAGCTTCCTCCTGGCATTGAATTTCTTCAGGCATTCCACTGTCTCCTGTCTGTGCATCATGGATGCCACTGTGGAACGTTGCTGTGATACAGACAGGTAAACAATAAATCAAAAACGGTTTCAGATCTATTCTTGAAATCTATCTTTGCAGGAGGGAAAAAGCATACAAACCCTGCACAATATTTAGAATCAATTAAAGAAAAGGACAAAAATCGGGAACCTTCGGGAACAAAAATTTGGTGCACATTCATTTAACAGTTGTACCACTTTTAATTTATCTTAGCAGAATCTAAACACAGAACTAAAGTAACTGTGCATAGAGAGTGCTAAAATAATTTGAATTATTACTTCATTATTAATTAATTTAAATAATAATAAAGATAACTGGCTTAAACAATTAAAATGGAATAAACAACTTTTATTAGGAGTAATCAAATATAATATAATGCATTATTTTTTTTAAGTGATGTTCCCCAACACTGGTGACAGTATGTAAATACAGTGTAGATAGAAATGTGTGTGTGTGTGTGTGTTAATGAATGTCTGTAACTCCCTAACCATATTTTAAGGGTCAAGATGTGAAAAAAAAAAAAAAAACACGTTAGAAATCCATGCAGTCCACATCCACTTTTAGATAGACTGCAAATGTGTGTGTGTATGAGAAAGTGAGTACACATACACAGATCCAGGGGTGTTTGAGGGCCTCAGCTGCTGTGATGCGTTTGGCAGGGTTTATAGTCAGCATCTTGTTGATCAGATCTTTGGCTTCTGGTGTCACTGTGTCCCACTCAGGAGAGGGAAACTAGGGAAGGAACACACACACATGCACACAAACGCTCACAGATTCAACAGACCCTTGGGCTGTGCTATAATAGCACACTGGACAGTGGTTTTCATTCCTGGATCTGGGGAGCCACAGTATGTTTCACAAGTGATTCGGATCATCAGCTATGACAGAGCGCCATGGACTGAACTGAGTGTGTGAGATAAGAGAGACAAAAATGTCCAATGCAAAAACATTACTGAAAACCAAAGATTTGTCTAAAGTGATGCTGCTGCATTATATTATACTGTTCTGTATGAATAAAAATTCTGACTGTCCTATCATTAACAGATCTAACTAACACTAACAGAGCCTTTCAGAAGATCAGGTCCAAAGAAGCCAAATGAGGCAATGCATGGAAGGTGTTTAGACTCGTGGTCAATAGCTGAGCATCTAAGCCAAAACGGACAGAAGCCAATGGATTGCTCACTTGCTGTTACTTTCTCCTTCACTCTCTGATGGAAAAGTATGATTTGCCTAACACCAAATATATTACACAAAATTTTGATATGCGTTGAGTTACTACATCTGTGTTTCTTTCTCTTTATTAGCTGTCAGAGGGTATCAAATAAATAGTTAAATGAGGAAAATTGTAATTGTAAATATGTCAGGACAATATAGTATTGTAAGAAAAATAAATGAAGCAAATTCAGCATTTTTTTAAGAATCAAGTATGGTATTGTTAAGTAACTTATACAGTAAATCTGTGTATGAAATCTTACATCATATGCACCAGCTTTGATCTGCTGGTAAAGTCGATGTTGGTCTTCATCCCAGAAAGGAGGGTAACCCACAAGAAGGATGTACAGAATAACACCTATTCAAGAAAGAAAAAAAAAATATGTACAGTGGTGTGGAAATGTTTTTGCCCCCTTCCTGTTTTATATTTTTTGCATATTTGTCACACTTAAAAAGATTCATGATTTAATTTATTAAGGGAAAAAAAGCTGCCCAAACCGTCCTGGCACTACGTGAAAAAGTAATTGTCCCCTAAATCTAATAACCGGTTGTGCCACCCTTTCCAGCAACAACTGCAATCAAGCATTTGCGATAACTGGCAACGACTCTTTCACTGTGGAGAAATTTTGGCCCACTCTTATTTGCAGAATTGTTTTCATTTTTTGGAGGGTTTTCTTGAATGGAATGTTTAATCTCATTCCACTGCATCTCAATCCGATTTAAGGGTGCTTTCACACTTGGTTCGCTTGACTGGTCCTTTGGACTGTGTTTATATTATTTAATATGGATCCGAACCGCAGTTCGCTTGCATCATCAAATCTGCAGCTGTTTACCCCGTTGCTTAGTAACGATGGTGCAGGAGAAGGCGGCAAATGCATAGCATTACTCTCTGCACTTTTATGTATTTAAATTTTTGAACTGTTTGTTTTGTTTACAAAGCTTCGGTACATAACGGCACTTGCGACTGTCTTACGAATGTACTGCAAATGCTCTAGAGAACGCTGAAGGTGAACAGAATTGAGATATACAGCTCTCTGCTTGCTGCGTGTCAATTACGCTTGTCAGGAAAGTGATTGAAACACACACACAAGCACATATTTTCATCAAATAATACGTCATTAATAGCAGTTCACTTCCGCGATTTGGTATGATTGGGTTCACATCATCATCGAACCGTACCAGTGTTCCCATAAACCCTACCCCAGACCACCGTTTTTAAGTGGACTCGGGTAGGATTCACGGATGCGCACCTGAGTTCGGAAGACAGCATTCACATCATCCAAATGGACCAAAATCTGGCATCAATCAGGTGCGCACCAAAAGTGCTAGTGCGAAAGCACCCTTAATCCAGACTTTGACTTGGCTACTCCAGAACCTTAATTTTGTTTTTGTTGAACCATTCAGAGGTGGACTTGCTGGTGTGTTTGGGATCACTGTCCTGCAGCATAACCCAAGTGCGCTTGAGGTCACAAAAAACCTGATCACAAACTGATGGCCAGACATTTTCCTTTAGGAAGTCATCCTGGTCCTCAAGCTGCAAATCAGCCCCAGAACATCACACTACCACCACGTTTGACTGTTGGTATGATGTTCTTTTTTTTAAATGCTGTGTTGGTTTTACACCAGATGTAATGGGACACATACCTACCAAAAAGTTAAACTTTTGTCACATCAGTCCACAGAATACTTGCTCAAAGTGTCTTGGGGATAATTAAGATATTTCTTTAAAAAATGTCAAGTCAAGTCAAGTCACCTTTATTTATATAGCGCTTAAAAAAATACATTGTGTCAAAGCAACTGAACAACATTTATTAGGAAAACAGTGTGTCAATAATGCAAAATGACAGTTAAAGGCAGTTCATCATTGAATTCAGTGATGTCATCTCTGTTCAGTTAAATAGTGTCTGTGCATTTATTTGCAATCAAGTCAACGATATCGCTGTAGCCCAACTAAGCAAGCCAGAGGCGACAGCGGCAAGGAACAGAAACTCCATCAGTGACAGAATGGAGAAAAAACCTTGGGAGAAACCAGGCTCAGTTGTGGGGCCAGTCCTCCTCTGACCAGACGAAACCGGTAGTTCAATTCCAGGCTGTAAATGTGAGACAAGCCTTTGTGTTCTTTTTGGTCAGCAGTGGCTTTTGCCCTTTGAAATCTCACCTGGATGCTGTTTTTGCCCAGTCTCTTTCTTATTGTTAAATCATGAACACAGATCTTAATTGAGGCTAGTTAGGCCTGCAGTTCTTTAGATGTTGTTCTGGGTTCTTTTATGACCCCCTGGATGAGTCATTGTTGCGCTCTTGGGAGTAAATTTGGTAGGCCGGCTACTCCTGTGAAGGTTCATCACTGTTCCAAGTTTTCTCCATTTGTGGAAAATGGCTCTGACCGTGGTTCACTGGAGTCCCACAACCTTAAAAATGGTTTTATAATCCTTTCCAGACTGATATTTGTCAAATATTTGGTTTCTAATCTGTTCTTGAATTTCTTTAGATCACGGCATGATATGTTACTCTTTAAGCATGCTTCACTTTGTATTTAAGTGATATTTTGATTCAACAGGTCTGGCAGTAATCAGACCTGAGTGTGGCTAGTGAAAATTAATTCAGCTTTCTAAAATAATGTGGTTAATCACAGTTCATTCATGATTTAACCATATACTAACCATATAAATAATCATGATCAAAAATACTCTGTACGTTAAATTTAATGAAAGTATTTTTTCAAGCATGATTCTACTGGGAAATTCAAAAAAAGCTGTTTTTTTCAATATCTAAACAAATTTAAGTGCAGACACAGGTTGAAACCGGGCTCCTTTTAATGCAATTGTTTGCTCATTAAATTACAGAATTAGTTTGCCATTACAGCAAGTATAGAAAACATAATTTGCTATCTGGTTACTCATGATTTCATGCACTCTCATATTATTCTAGATTTAATTTCACACTTTATCAAATATTCACTGCAAGAGGCTTATGGCAAGCTTTAAATCTGCAAATCAGATGAAAAAAGTATTTTATTTAGACAGCTGGCCCATTATGATCACCATAATGCCAACAAAATTAAACTGAATAAAAAATAAAAATAAAAAAAAACTGTAACTCTTCAGTTATAATTATAAATTCAAGTATGCTGTACTCTAATGTACTTAATGTACATAAATGTATATTCATTGATTTTCTTTTGCCAATTCACATATCATTATTTAGTGAAAACAACAAAACAAAAGTACAACTCTGACTATTAAGCAAAAGGATCTGTTATGTTATGAACATTATGTACAGAAATACAATCTAATTGGCAGCAGAAAATATCCACATAATGCTTGTAATTAGCAACCTACCACAAGCCCACATGTCCACTGGTTTGCCATAAGGCTCCTTCCTCAGCACCTCAGGAGACAGATAACCTGGAGTTCCAGCAAACCCTACAAAATATAGCACAGACCTCAATTAAACCATTTTTTTTTAACAGTCTACAAAATGAGCTCCCCCCTAAATTCTCTCTTAAGAATTTACTTAAGGCATTTTTGTCTTTGGATTGCAGCCTAATTCTAAAATAACTTCAGTCCCTGACGTCCCATCAAGCCCTCAGAGGCAAAAAGCCCATAATGAGAGAGCAGCCAAAGAGGAAAACTGGAGCTGAGTGTAAAGCCCTTGAGATCATTGTAATTAAATGCTAACACCATCAGGGTTCGTCCAAAAGTAAGACTAATCACACCCCCCTGTTCCCCCACATACAACTTACGCTAACAACAATAATAATAATAATAATAATCATCATCATCCTTTATGTAATTAAATTAATTTTAGTGAAGAGGCAAAAACTATTTAGATTATTAAGAAAAGACCAATGACTAACACGTCTTGAAGTGTCTGAATGATACAAGTCATTAAAGTTCAAAAAAAAAAAAAATTCATCATACATAATTTGACAGTAATAATAATAATAATAATAATAATAATAATAATAATTATTATTATTATTATTATAAAAACACTTTCTCTACAGACTATCCCATAACATCCACTGACATCACAAAATATAAAAAAATTACACCGAAAAGTATGAACATCAAAGTCTGAAGACAAAAAAATAAAAAAACTATTACTGACATTTTTGCATAATATAATTAGATTAAATTCAATACTACTAGAAGAGAAAAGCAGGAAAAAAATAGCATGTCTTCCTTTATTTGGAATATGCTGATTATAGGAATACATGAATATTAAATAGAAGCGGACTAGGTTCACATCCATTTTTCAGAATAAAGATATAAGCATATAACCATATTCCTATAACCATAGGAATCTTAATTGGAAAAATTTTAAGCATTTTAACATTCTCTGATTATGTCACAGCACATTTTGTCTTTTCATCACAGTACTAGTATATACAATTTTTAAACCAGTAAAATTTGGTGAATACTAACCAAACCACGCTTGTTGGTCTCCTTGCACCTCGATAGCCAGCCCAAAATCAGCCAGTTTCACTGCTGCGCCCTTCAGTTTGCTGGCCAAGAGAAGATTCTCTGGCTTTGGGTAACAGGCAAAACAGTAGTTTCAAAATATATTGAAAAAATGTATAATACAATTTTATGTATAATAGAGAACAAATGACATCACTCATCATCAATGAACTGATGTCTCGTAGAAGAATTGGGTCAAAATTGAGAGTTTTTAGAAAATGTACAGGAATACCATGTTTTAGGAAAAGAAAGATAATTACTTTTCCCCCAGATTTCTAAAAATTGATTTAAAATTATGATTTAAATAGACAACCTCTGATAAAACATACTTTGAACCAAGTCTTTTGAAAAACATCAGTGCAGCCTCCTGGGTTATGCAGCATTGAACAATGTTTTGACTGAGCAAAAACAGTTCATTAAAACTCATTTAAAAATGAATAATCACACAAACTACAATGTTGTAACTGTGATGTAATTGTTAGAAACAAATGATGTTGCATTAGAAATGTCTGGGGAAAAAATGACGTTTTGTGTTTAAGTGATTTTCATTTTATTTTTATATATATATTTCTCATAAATGTTATAATATGCATGTGAATGATATTTACATTTCTTTGCAAAAAGCATAATTTGTACATAAAATGTTATAGGTCACAAGCAGTCTCTGCATAAACCATTAAGACTGGATGAAATAAATATATGATATTTAAATCTACACATGACAAATTATGTTTGTTACTTTTGTTATAAAAGAAAGAAAGAAAGACAATTTATAAATTAATTATAAACCATAGACAGAACTGAACAAACTGAAGAACTTCAGACAACCCCTTTCATATGAGCCTTGTAATACATTCGTTAAATATGCAATTACTGACATAAATGTATTATTTATAGTAATTATATTTGTATTGTTTTTTTTATTATTTAAATATATTTAATTTGGTTTAGACCTGAATATCCAATAATCTATACATTTATTAGGACTCTTATGTCCGGGGAGTCTAGAAAGAGAAGTCAAAACTTTACTAAAAACTCAATTTCTTGTGACTATTTTAAAACCAGGGCATTAGCAAAGGACACAAGACTATTTGTCAGGTGCAGTTAGTTGTTTCAGCATTCACTTTATGCCTTGGAATGATCAAGGTGCTAACATGCTAGTGCAACTGAAACTGTCATGCAGTCATTGCTTTCCCATACCTTACAAACAACCCAAACCCCAATCCTACCCTAAACCTACCCACTTCTCAACATCATAAAATATAGGTATATTTTGCTAAAAAAAATTATTTACAGTAATATGTAATTTCATCATAACGATATTCCCATGTCCATCACGTTTGTGTATGACAACAAAGGTTTCTTATTCGAAGCAAGGGAGCACCCTGCACATCTGATGCTAAATGGTTAGAAAGTGATAGAGAGGGATCCTGACCAAATGTCAGTATGTGACAAGTTGGGAGTGAGAATGAGTTGCCCTGACATTATGCTAGGCTAGGGTTTGGTGGCCTTGTAAATGATTGACAAGGAGCTCCATGGCTTGCTGTTTCATTATGTTTCACAGCAAGTGATTGTTTGCTACTGATTTAACCAGGAAAATACCCCACTGAGATACAACATTTTTCATGCACACTTGCTCCACAGTTATTCATGAACTCAAAATCAAAGCTTACAGAGGAAGTTGAGGACCAGTGTCATGGTACAAACAAAGACTGAATAGATTGATTTGGTTTTGCCAACTTGAAACCAATCCTACATCCGTAAATCTTTTCAGCTAACACACAAGCGCCTGGAAGGCAACCTCCTTTCGGACATCAGTTTCAACCCTACTCCAACACACAAAGGTTTATTTTTTATTTTTTATAAGTAATCCTAAAAACATTGATTAGCTGGTTCAACTGTGTTTGAGTTGGAACTACACTATACAAGATGATAGGTCTTCAAAAGCACCCTGCTGCTCCATTGCTACTATATATTTTTTTAATTACATGTCACTTCCACAAACATCTTTAAAATAAATAAGTGGTGATAGCAGGACAGGCAACACTTAGTTTTAAATTTACACAAAGCATTGCTGATGAGGTGTGCCATTGTCACCAATTGTGCAGCCAAAATTGGTGACAACAGCAAAATTATTCACGGGACTAATTATGGGTGGCCAGAACGAATTGTAATATCAGTGTCTGGTCTTTCCAAACTTAGCAAACTAGAATCAGATCTTGACTCCGCAAAAACCACAGCTAAGAAGTGCTGTTCTTTACAGAGACAGAAGCTACATGTATTGTACTCAAGTTTCAGCATTGAATGCCCGAGGCAAGGGAGGAAACTTAAGGACTGCGGAAGCTAATAACAGAGGTGTCAAGATAAAATAAAGAATAGCTGGATGTTGTCCTTTGTTAGAGAAGTACGCGCAAGAGAAAGATAATAACAAATTGAGTAGATTTAAACAGCAGATCTATGGTTCCCCTAAGAATAATTTGAACAACAGAATTTGGTAGTGCATTATTGCAAGTGTTCTTTTGTTGCCCTACATATTAGCATAGTAAAACCTTCCCCATTTCATAAGGTCTGCCCTACATGACTAACAATTTGTCCTCATAATTATATGATATTGCTTTTTGTAAATGGCTGTTACACAATCTTTTTAGGGGCTATATATATATATATAAACCATATATAACTTCAATAAAATTCAATTACATGACTTTCTGAGTGCAAACTTCAAAAAGCTCATTCTTTAAATTTTTGGACAAGTCATAACAAGATAAGATAGACCTCCTTTTTGCTAACACGCTTTCAAGTGACATTCCTAAACAGGGAAGGAGAAACACATACAAAACTGTATGCTGTTTGATCCAAATTTGTCCCTTGACATGCCTGGTAAGGATCAAGAAAATTTTAATTAACATGGAAGACAATATATCGCTTGTTAGCTTTGTATCACTCATGTTGTTCCAAATAACTTGGCACTTTGTGCATCTTCATATTCAAATATCTGTCTTGTAGCCGGCCTCTATTCAACAATTTATAGAGCATTTTAGACCTTGACAGGCTGTGGTCAATATACAGACTGCACATTCAAATGGTTTAGAATGACATGAGGGTGAGTAAATTACATTTAAATTTTTGGGTGAACTCTTTCTTTAATAAGTACATATTATTTAAGGCTTGCTAATAGGAGCGAAATTGAGGTATGATGCCAGACTCTTGGCCTATGAGTTTCAATATTTCAAATTATATTACACAAAACATATTTTTAAATATACAGTATATATTACTGTTTTGTATCTTCTGTTTTTGTTTTGTTCTGTGTTCTTTTTTATGGTTCAAAGTCACTGTTCACCATGGTAACTATGGCAGCAGCCAATCACTGAGCAGAATTCAGGCTTATGCAAATTCACGTGAAGATAATAAGAAGGAAAACAATCTCCTGGTTGCACCTGGCTCATTTGATTGGCAAATTAGCACTGACAGGAGCTTGTGGTGGATTTGGTTTAAAGATGGACAGAAAACACCATTTCCACCTAAACCTGTGTAGGTTTCTTTTTCTTTTTTTATACCACTGATCACTTGATTCTCAACTCCAAGACAAACATAGACTTCATATGTTACTAAGCACTTGTATAATCTTAATATCATAAGCCATGTGTAGTCCTTAGTAAAGGCCACACAAGATACTGGATTTGTATAAGAGGACAAAGAAGTAGGACTTGGCGTTTAAGACCCTCTGCGTCACTACTCACCTTAAGGTCACGATGGACCACTCCCATCTGGTGGCAGTGGAGAACAGCCTCAAGGATCTGCTGAATGCAATGACTGCATGCAAACACCAGGGGATGTGGGTTAGTGACAAGCACAAACTCACTATCTGTGCACAGCATTGAGAGTAAGGGAGCATTGGCTTAGAGGTGATGAACCTGACCCAAATGATCTTCTCATTAATTAAAGTCTCAGTGTTGCATGATTATGAGTGACACTTTGCAGTAGGGCTGGGTGATATTTTCAAAAGTACATTAACTACTGAACAAAAAAAAAATACATTGTACTGTAAAATCCTAGTAAAATAATGAAGAAAATAATTTCTATGCATGGAATATTTATACAGTATTTCCCAACTTTGAGGGACACCAACAGACATTTTGGATGTCTCTTTTTTACCTATCCATTTCAGGTCTTGGAGTCTCTTCTCATAATAAGTTGTTTGATTGGGTATAGTGTTATGGTGAGCTTCCAGGAACAGGGTTGGAAAACACTGCATTAACAACATATTTTATTAAACATTGGAATTGTTAAATTCATTGAAAAGGACAGTTCAACAGAACTGATTCACTGACTCAAAACTACAACTGACCCTTTGCAAAGTGCTTGATTGACAGGAGATCTGGCCAATCATAACACCAAATCTGCTATTTTCTCCGAAACACAGATCAGACAAGAGAGCCCAGTGCATCAGAAAAGTATTCACAGGCCTGCACGTTTGTTATATTACAGCCTTATTCCAAAATGGATTAAATTCATAATTTTACCCAATTCTACAAACCATACCCCATAATGACAATGTGAAAGCTTGTTTGAAATCTTTGCAAATTTATATAAAACACACACATACATAAGTATTCACAGCCTTTGCTGAGTACTTTGTGGAAGCACCTTTGGTACCAAATAGTCAAAAGTCTTTTTGAGTTTGATGCTACAAACTTTTCAGACCTATTTTTATGTAGTTTCTCTCATTCTCCTTTGTAGGACCTCTCCATCAGGTTGGATGGGGAGCATCAGTGCACAGGCATTTTCAGATCTCTCTTGAGATGTTCAATCAGGTTAAAGTCTTAAGGACATTCACAGTGAACCTTCGCCCCAGTCTAAGGTCCAAAGCGTTCTGGAGCAGGTTCTCATCAAGGACGTCACTGTACAATGCTGCATTCATCTTTCCCTTGATCCTGACTAGTCTCCCAGTTCCTGTAGCTGAAAAACCACTACCATGGTTCACTGTAGAGATGGTATTGGCCAGGTGATTAGCCGATGGGATGTTTGCTGGTTTCCTCTAGATTTGATGCTTGGAATTGAGGTTCATCAGACCAGATAATCATGTTTCTTGTCTTAGAGTTCTTTGTTGCAAATTTCAAGTGGGTTTTAATGTTTCTTCACTAACGAGAGAATTGAGATTGGCCACACCACCATAAAGACCAGATTATTGGAGTTTTGCAGTGATGTTTCTCCCATCTGCATATACAATCATGCAGCTCAACTAGAGTGAACATCAGGTTCTTAGTCACCACTCTAACCAAAGCCCTTTTTCATTAACTGTTCAGTTTGGCCAGGAGGCCAGCTCTAAGAAGATTCCTATCATTCCAAACTTCCATTATGGATAATGGAAGCTACATTCTTTTTATAAACCTTCTATGCAGCAGATTTGTTTTCTGAACTCTTCCCCAGATCTGTTCCTTGCCACTGCCTGTCTCTGATCTCTACAGGCAGTTCTTTTGACCTAACGACTTGGCTTTTCTTCTGATCTGCACTATTAACTATGGGACCTTATTTAGACAAGTGTGTGCCTTACAAAATCTTACCATGTTTGGACTCCAATCAGGTTGTAGAAAAATCTAATGGATGATCATTGGAAACAGAATGCACCTGAGCTATATGTTGTGTATCATGACAAAGGCTGTGAATACTTAATGAGGAAAATAATGAATTTAATCCATTTTGGAATAAAGCTGTAACATAACAAAATGTGGAAATGTGGAAACAGTGAAGTGCTGTGAATACTTTCCAGATGCACTGTACATTAACTTCAGTGCACTTAAACTTGGAAAATAGTTTATATTGAGTATGTCTTTCTGAGGTTGAAATAAAATATTTATTTTCTGCTTTAAGTAAATATGAAAAGATGATCGATTCACATGCCGTTTGAGCTGAAGCAATATAGTGATCTTTCACGACACATTAAAGAGCCACAAAATGGTACTTACTGTTTGAATTCTTAACATTTTTAAAAGTAACAATTTGAAAGCCGAGACCTTGTTTCATGCCAGAAATTTACATTTTGCTTTGAATTGTCTGTCAGCGTGTTGTCAGTAGTGTGAGAGTGGCATAGTTTGTCAGACATGGCAACAGAAGAGGGAGCAGGGCAGTTTCGGGGAGGGTCAATTGGTTTGTAAATCAAAGGATGGGATATTAGGGTATTAGCAGTATTTATTTAGACACATTTAAGATCCAGTTATGCATTCCCTTCTTTGTTTACTTAAATATTTATTCTCCTCTGTTCCTTATTATGTTAATTCTTTGTAGTTACTCTTTGTGATTGGTTCCCTCAGGTGTACAGTATTGTTCAAAATAATAGCAGTACAATGTGACTAACCAGAATAATCAAGGTTTTTCGTATATTTTTTTATTGCTACGTGGCAAACAAGTTACCAGTAGGTTCAGTAGATTCTCAGAAAACAAATGAGACCCAGCATTCATGATATGCACGCTCTTAAGGCTGTGCAATTGGGCAATTAGTTGAATTAGTTGAAAGGGGTGTGTTCAAAAAAATAGCAGTGTGGCATTCAATCACTGAGGTCATCAATTTTGTGAAGAAACAGGTGTGAATCAGGTGGCCCCTATTTAAGGATGAAGCCAACACTTGTTGAACATGCATTTGAAAGCTGAGGAAAATGGGTCGTTCAAGACATTGTTCAGAAGAACAGCGTACTTTGATTAAAAAGTTGATTAGAGAGGGGAAAACCTATAAAGAGGTGCAAAAAATGATAGGCTGTTCAGCTAAAATGATCTCCAATGCCTTAAAATGGAGAGCAAAACCAGAGAGACGTGGAAGAAAACGGAAGACAACCATCAAAATGGATAGAATAATAACCAGAATGGCAAAGGCTCAGCCAATGATCACCTCCAGGATGATCAAAGACAGTCTGGAGTTACCTGTAAGTACTGTGACAGTTAGAAGACGTCTGTGTAAAGCTAATCTATTTTCAAGAATCCCCCGCAAAGTCCCTCTGTTAAAAAAAAGGCATGTGCAGAAGAGGTTACAATTTGCCAAAGAACACATCAACTGGCCTAAAGAGAAATGGAGGAACATTTTGTGGACTGATGAGAGTAAAATTGTTCTTTTTGGGTCCAAGGGCCACAGGCAGTTTGTGAGACGACCCCCAAACTCTGAATTCAAGCCACAGTACACAGTGAAGACAGTGAAGCATGGAGGTGCAAGCATCATGATATGGGCATGTTTCTCCTACTATGGTGTTGGGCCTATTTATCGCATACCAGGGATCATGGATCAGTTTGCATATGTTAAAATACTTGAAGAGGTCATGTTGCCCTATGCTGAAGAGGACATGCCCTTGAAATGGTTGTTTCAACAAGACAATGACCCAAAACACACTAGTAAACGGGCAAAGTCTTGGTTCCAAACCAACAAAATTAATGTTATGGAGTGGCCAGCCCAATCTCCAGACCTTAATCCAATTGAGAACTTGTGGGGTGATATCAAAAATGCTGTTTCTGAAGCAAAACCAAGAAATGTGAATGAATTGTGGAATGTTGTTAAAGAATCATGGAGTGGAATAACAGCTGAGAGGTGCCACAAGTTGGTTGACTTCATGCCACACAGATGTCAAGCAGTTTTAAAAAACTGTGGTCATACAACTAAATATTAGTTTAGTGATTCACAGGATTGCTAAATCCCAGAAAAAAAAAATGTTTGTACAAAATAGTTTTGAGTTTGTACAGTCAAAGGTAGACACTGCTATTTTTTTGAACACACCCCTTTCAACTAATTGCCCAATTGCACAGCCTTAAGAGCGTGCATATCATGAATGCTGGGTCTTGTTTGTTTTCTGACAATCTACTGAACCTACTGGTAACTTGTTTGCCACGTAGCAATAAAAAATATACTAAAAACCTTGATTATTCTGGTTAGTCACATTGTACTGCTATTATTTTGAACAATACTGTATGTATATATATATATATATATATATATATATATATATATATATATATATTGCAAATGTTTACATTCATGCAACTGGCAGATGTATTTATCCAAATTCTCAGAGCATTTGAAATATACATTTTGAACAGATCAATATGACTGTCAGAGTTTTTGTTTACATAAAGCTTTTTCGAAATGACCTATACTAGGTATGCTACAGCTGATGAGATCTGCTGGCTGTAGGCGGGGGAGGAGTTAAAAGATGGTCATCAGGCAACGTTGGGCCTGGAGTGCTGATGTCCTGCAGAGTTAAGCTCCAACCCTGAAAAAAAAAACTTACTTGTCTGTGAGCTAAACTATTGTCAGTATTTTCCCAAATATAAGCAATAGGCTATCCAAAAAAAAAATTCCCCAGACTTTTACTCGTATACAATGTGTATTTACTGGATAACCTAATTATAATTTTTGTTGATGTTTATTTTTTCTGATTTGTTTGAATATACAGTATACTGTCCTGCATATATATATATATATAGAGCGGGCCTGACTTACATTTCACTGCTGGTCATATGCTCTCCATATAACCATGTATGTGACAAATAAAAATCTTGAATCTTGAATGAGATATTAGAAAAAAAAAAATAATCCTATTCACGTGTCCTATTCAACTCATTTGTCCCCTGTCTGAGTTCCAGTATAAGCACTTCCTGTTTTCTTCAGTTCATTATCCCGCCTAATCAGTGTATATGTCAGGTTTGCATTCTCCGGTTTTTGTTGTTGTACATTTTGTGGATTATCTAGTAAAGACTGGGGTCCCGTCCACACGGAGATGCATTTCCCTAAATACGCATTAAGTTTGTATTGTATAGCCATTTCGTCCACACGGATCCGGCGTTTTGGGGGAGTGAAACAATGCCATCAGCCCACGTCTCACCCCTAGTCAAACACCGCTACGTCACATAACAGCAACAAAAACATGAACAAACACTGAACAATTGTCGGTAACACTTTAGAATAATGGTCGATTAGTTAATGTTAATTGATTCATTAATTAACATGAACAAACAATAAACAATACATTTATTACTGTATATCTTCATATTTGTTAATGTAAGTTAATGAAAATAGAGTTATTCATTGTTAGGTCATGCTAATTCACAGTGCATTAACTAATGTTAACAAGCACAACTTTTGATTTGAATAATGCATTAGTAAATGTTAAAATTAACATCAACTAAGATTTATAAATGCTGTAGAAGGATTTTTCTTGTTTAGCTCATGTTAACTAAAGTAGTTAACTAACATTAACTAATGGAACCTTATTCTAAAGTGTTACCCAATTGTCTTTATATTAACAAACATTAACACAGATTCATAAATGTATTGTTTCATGTTCGTTTGTAAACTGCGCGCAAGGTTTATGCGCATAGTCCAAGTCTTCTCTGTTTTTAGTGTATCTCTGTGGCAGAATTACAGCGCCACATTCTGGTCTGGCATGTATATTACATCATTTTGTGGCTTCATGTGGACGCAGATATTTCTTCAGACGAGGAAAAAAAAAGATTGTAGTGACATAGCCTCAGTTAGAACCTTATTTGCATTCATTGTGTTTATGTCTGCACATCCAAACTGTGACAATGAATAGATGAATTACTGCCCACCCCTACTGTGAAGTAACAAACTTTTGTTTTGAAATATTTTAATTGCTATCAAATGTAGTTATACATTAGTAAAAAAACTATATATATAGCCCATCCATCGTCATCATTACCTCTCTTGCCTTGCTCTCCAAATCTCAATCCAGAAGCGGTGTTTGCTTGGGTGACTGTGTGCTTATGGGTTATGGGTTTTGATACCCGTTTTGCATTTCAATCAAAAAGGGCACAGTCACCATCAACCCACATAAAGACAGTCCTATAGAGTCAAACACAAAGCCCTGACTATGCACATATGAGGTGCTACATGCACAAACTTTGCTCTGAGGTCATAATTTGTGTTGTTACCCCTCAGCCCATTGCCACATAAATATCTTGGTGTGTAGCTGTGTTTTATGGGACCAGGTTGGGGTGAGCAGAGGAGGCTTCCACAATGCGAACCCACGGTTTATAGTTGGTTTAAAGAACATTGCCAGCAGGTTGGAGGCTTAAGCCTGTTATACTAACCTTCAAGTCTCGATGTACAATGCCATTTAGGTGACAATGATTAACACTCTCTAGAATCTGCTGTATGCAATGACTGTGAGAAAGAGAGACAAAGCGAGGAAGCCAAAGAAGAGTGTTTGAACAGTTCAGCAAGCACAGTCAGAAAATAAATGCAGCTGGTAAACAAACAATGCAACCAGAAAGCAAATTTAGCATGGGCAGGAGCAAATACTGTACTCCAGTGAGCACTAGGCTGTTGAAAATGGTGTTATTTTTGTTATAATTCTAAACAAAGACTAAAGATCAAGACATCAATATTTCACCCAGAAATGAAAATTTTGCCAGTTTTAGCTTAACCTCATAGCGTAGCAACCAGGGATGGGCATTATTTATGATACATGTATTTAAATTATAAAATAGAATTTTCTCATTTGTATTTGATAGAGTTAATGAAAATGGCTTTATATTTTGTATCAAACTTTAGTGTTTCGTATTTATGTAAGTTTAAAATACGGTAATATACTTTGTAAGAAGTCCACATGATGATATCAAAAAAAAGGCAGCATCTGATTGGTGCCTATTCAGTAGTTTGTCCAGACTTTTTTTACTACACTATTAATGTGTATCTTTCCTCTATACTTCTATGTCTCTTGACAGATTCAGTGGTTGGAGTTTGGTTAATACTCATTGACAAGTTCTGCTGCTACTTTCTGATTATGTTTCTGGATTTAAAATCAAAACAATAATTAAATAATTTTAATAATTGCTGAAATGCTAAAATGTTTGTTTTCAACTTCCAAATAGGTGTCCAATGCTTGATAAATATTTGATTGCTGAATATTGTACATTAACTGAAGTTGCTATTCAGAAGGAACATGATTTTGCATACCATTGCTTGCCTGACACATACAGGAATATATTAACTGTTAAACTGTTAAACATTAAACTGCTGGTTATTTGAAAACTAACCTTCAAATGGGAAATCACAGGGATATGTGAATATTTGATCTGGTTGCATACAGTATGTCAGATTTATTGCAGGACTCGAGCAGAGAAAAGCTGTTGCTATCAAGCATGTTTACTTTATCAACTAGTCAAATAGGCAAACTAATGGAAGTTTTGCAAAGAAATTTCATGCACCCTTCATGCAAGGTTTTTTTATTTTATTTTATTTTATTTTATACAGAAATACAGAAGTTTATTTTGATACATGGTGTGGTATGCTGTATTTTGTAGTTTATTTTGAAACACTTAAAATTAAGGTATTTGGTATTTTGTTTTAAAATACATTTTGATGTATCTTTGCCCAACCCTGCTTGCAATCCCTGTTGACTTTCTTTCTTATTCCTTTCTTCTGTGAAATGAAAAGGAGGAATGTGTGTGTGTCTTACACAGTGACAGTTAAAAGTTTGAGAGAACCCTTTGAAAATATGTGGATTTCTGCATTGATTACTCATTAAAAAAATTGGTCATTATGCAAATGAAATTGGGAAGTATGGGTTGCACAGGTACCATGCCCTTTTAAAAAAAGAGCATGCAAAGTCTTTTCACTGACAAATATGTTCTTCTCAGGAAGATGCTCACTTGCCGACAGGTTTTGTGGAATCACCAACAAATGCCCGAAATTGGAGGCAAATCGGTGCTTGTTCACACAAGTGTCAATGATTAATGAATTATCAAAAGATGCGATCTGAGGGAATCGACGACACGTCGCAGACGCCCACAAAATATTTGACATGGTAAATATCTGCAGCTGTCGCTGATTCAAAATCGTGCTGTGTGCAATGTTTTCCGACTGAAAACGGTGATGACCTACAGCCAATGAGAGACCAAGATACAGGACAGAGGGAAGTTCGGGGAGGACTTATAGACCAGAATATCAGTATTTTAACAGATATATGAACAATTATATCATACAGAAACATGCACAAACATTTGCTTGACCAGCCACAACTCTCTTTACAGAACACCCAATCCCTGTTCCCTGCATCTCCCTCCTGCATAATCTGTTTTTCTTTTTCTCCTTGTAGCTGGTGATCAGCTCACAGACAATTTGCAGGCTATATATATTTGTATTAAATTCCGGTCTCGCTTGTGAACTCCAGTCTGATGCACGTGGGTTCTCCTGTTATTTTCTTGTGAAACTTGTAGTTTGCGGACCAGACAGAGCTGTCTGTGATTCTTCCTATTGTGAAGTCATGCAGTGTGAAACCCCCATCGCCGATCCATCGTGCAGAGTGAACACAGCAGCAACTGAATGCTACCCCAGATAGTCACGCAGTGTGAAAACAACGGCGATCCAACGGGTTTGAAAATTGTGCAGTGCATATAAAGCATTGCTAAAGGTGAGTATTGAATACACGGTAAGATACTGTGTCTACAAACATGGTACATTTTAGACTATTGTTACTCTCCCTGCAAAGATCACTTTAAGAGCACAACGGACAATTCTGAAAGAACCACAGCATAACAAGAAAAGACCTCCAGAAAACTCTGGAAGTCATGACACATGTCCCACTGTAAGAGAAAAAAAGCACTGAACAAAAATGTTGTTCAGTACAACACAGTGGAAACCACTGCTGCCAAAAATACATGTGTTGTTTTCCCAAGAACAACTGGATGTTCCATTGTGCTTCTGGGAAAATGTTCTGTGGACAATTGAGAAAAATGTTATTATTCAAAGGAAAAATGGCACTGCTCATCCACACCAAAACCTCAACTCAACTGGCAAGAATGGCTGTAGGAACATCATGATTTAGTGCTGCTTTACTGCCTCAAGGCCTGTACTGTACACAATTACTATGTATTACTCCATATAATGTGAAAGGTACTACTTTTTGTGTTATTAGTTTTATTAGATTCTGTTTGTCTATAATTCTGAGTTAAATTAAACAGCCCAAAAATCCAGATATTTTCAAAGTATTTAAAACTTATTCATGTTACTGTATGATCTCACATGAATGGCTGAGAAGAATGGAGGAGTAAATAACCACCTTGGTGGTTGTATTTTTTCAGATAAAGTAGGATATTGAGTCATCTGGACTACATTTATGATACTTTTATGATGCATTTATGTCCTTTGTGCAGACTGAATGCTTTAGTCTTTGTTCATTGTAATTTCAAAGAAAAGAACACAGAAAAAGTATTAGTTTCTCATTCTGCATTACATAGAAGAGTCAAATGGGGTTGGAACGATGTATGGGTGTTAAAGGATGACAATTTTCATTTCTGGGTGAACTATTCTTTTAAAAATAATAACAAAGATATCACAGAAGCACACAAAAAGACAACCTAAACAACCCAAATTAAGATAACACTCTCAGCAATTAAGCAGCATAGAAAGAAAAGAATGTGAATTAAGCAAAACAACAACAACAACCTACAGACAGACATTGCAAGTATAAATACATTGGAAAACATATTTTTTTTTATGATACATGAGCAATTGTAAAAAAATTTGCTCATTCACTGGTTCTATGGTAAGGTTACAGATATGATTGCCCCCATAACTGACTGAAAAAAAACAACCATATTAATCTCTTACCACAGAAAATAGTTTGTATTTATGGTCAGTTTGTAAAAATAAGCTAAAAACGTGTTTACAATAATGCACTTACAATGGAGGTCTATAGGGCAAGGTTTTCTGGAGTGTTTAAAAGCATGCATTTAATTATATGAATAATAATATAATTTAATAATATAAATTGTATACTGTTGTTGTTCTCTTGTTGACCTGGTTACTTCTATTGTTCTCATTTGTAAGTCGCTTTGGATAAAAGCGTCTGCTTAATGATTAAATGTAAAATGTAAAATGTAAATTTAAATTAATAATATAATTCATAAATTAAACCCTTTTGCTCTATGTGTTTGAGCTGTAGGTCTCTAAACTTTTTTTTTCTTCGGCATTTTACTTTGCTAGACAGAATAATTTTTCAACATGTTACTGATCTAATGTCATTTTCACAGCAACTCAATGCTGTATTAAGAAAGATGCATTTGCAGTATATTTAACAGGGTTAGAAATTGGTTATAAACAGAGAGCAGCCAAAACTGTGAATTGTAATGCAGCCCATACTCAACATAGGCTCAACATAACACTACATACAAGTAAAAAAAAAAGAACATTCAGAATTGTCAACATAAACAATAAACAAAACTTTGCAAAGAAGCAGTGCAAGGCTGGGCTATAAAATAAGTCTAATAAAGTGAGGGGATGAGATTCAGGTGTGAAGTAAACCCATAAATTAGTATTCTGGTGATGGCTCCCTCATTTGGTGGGAGGAGGGAATGGCAGGTGTAGAAGCAGTTATACTGTAATGATGAAGTGCCTTGCCCCATAAACTTTCACTGTAAGTCCATTATTGTTGAAAAAATACCACAAAATTATTTTCTCTGATGACTGACAGACTTGTCTATAGAGCTTCATATATTATAGGCCTATATGATATGCTTTATATTATAGTTTAGTGTGTTGTCTATTTAAGCTAATTGAGATGTTTAATTCATGCATTCTAATGAGTGGGTTTTAAAGGGGTTTACATTTGGATACAAGCACTAACCTGGCATCGGCCTCACTGTAGTACTCTCTGGCAACAATATCTTCAAACAGCTCCCCTCCTGTGACTCTAAAAAAAAAGTTCACATTCAGAGTTAACACATCAAACAGTCTAATTGCAGCACCTTTAATAAACAGGAAGGTCTGATTTACATGTTCTTCTTGTTATGACATTATGAATGATGAGAATGCAAGAGTGTATTAAGTATACATCTCTTGTCTTTACACACACACACACACACACACAGAGAGAGAGAGAGAGAGAGAGAGAGAGAGAGATAATAGAATTTTAAAAATCAATCAATCAATAAATAACATAAATAAAACTCTAACCTACAAGGGTGTCTCTACACTGGACACAAATAACTTGTGGCAAATTCTATCAAAACTGAGCATCACCCTGCCGTCCTCACTCTGAAGGGCAAAGCACTTAAAGTGAGTACTCTAAAGGGTAATTTATACTTACATGAACACATATGTCATTGCCACTTTCTTTTGAATTAGAATGTTACCTTGACAACACAGCAGCAAAATGTATTATAGCAGTTCAGAATGCTATAGCAAACATTGTTTTCAGATTTATTAATTCATTATTTAAAAATCCGCTAGTATCTTAAATAATTTACTTCTGACCGATTTGCATGGAGAAAGCCGCTTTCGTCTAAGCGCCAAATAATTGTTGTTCAAGACAAATAATTGTCGTCCATTGAATGATGAGTGTTGGTCATCAGGGTTCATCTTTGCCAAACAAATTCAATCACACATTTTAATCACAAAGCTGGCCAGTGTTATTGACCCAGTTAAAGATGAACGGCCTAGTTGCACCACAAAAAGTGAATCTGCAGCCACTTTACATAACTATTTGAGAAAATTCAACATAATAGACATCTGGCTGTGTTTAAACCCATCAGCTTGAGAATATTTGTTTTACTCATCAGTACACAAGTCCTATTATAGAATTTTACTTTTTATTATACATTCTAGTTTGTTAAAAACTAGAGTCTGTGATTACATAAAAGAAAAGAAAATATTGGATACTTTTTGTTTGAAAACGATATGGCAATGTGACAGATTACCGGTATCAAGGTATAAACCTTGGGAGAAACCAGGCTCAGTTGGGGGGCCAGTTCTCCTCTGACCAGACGAAACCAGCAGTTCAATTCCAGGCTGCCGCAAAGTCAGATTGTGCAGAAGAATCATCTGTTTCTTGTGGACTTGTCCCGGCGGTCATCTGAGACAAGGTCTTTACAGGGGATCTGTAGGCAAAGATGTCACAGAGGAAGAAGGACTCTATTGGAGGGAGAGCCCCCACGTGAGTACCAAGACCCAGTCGCCACCAAATCACATAGGACAGAGGCAAAAGCAGAGACAAAGAAATCAACTAGAAGAGGAAAGCTCAAATGACCAAAATCAAGCGAGATCAGAGGCATGGCAAACATTGAGTGAAAAGGAGATTGACCAGTTAGTGTGAAGGCACCAACAACTATGAAAGAACTGCAGGAAGGCAACAGTGGAAGAGAAAGAGGGTCTGAAAGCTTTGTGGTAGGAGGACAGGCAAAGACTGTCCAGGCTTCAAAGGGCTGAACGTATCTGCAAGTGCAGCAAATGGAATCAGAAAGAACGAGTGAGCTTCTTCAAAGATCCCTTTAAACATGCCAGACAGCTGCTGGAGGAGAAAAAGAGTGGGAGGCTCGAAACCACCAGGGAGTAACTTGAACAGCTTCTTCTCTGTACTTGGTGCTACCACCTACCTGCTTTAAAATGGCTACATCGACATCAACTGCCAGAAGGCAGGAGTCCCAGGCTTCTCAGGGTGCGTAGATCATGCTACAATGATCTGGGACCAGATCCAGAAGGCCAAGTGGGAAAAGACAAACCTGCACGTCTCACACCAGTTTATAAACAAGGTCATGGAGTTCTTCTATATGCCGTCCTGCATAAAGAACATGGTGGCATCCTACTTCAATGACCTGCAGATGTTGCCTAACTGCTGCCACCCGGTGGTGAAATCTTGGAGAGCAAAGCTTAGAAGTAGGAATTGCAATGGGTTGTGCTATTTCTCCCATCCTGTTCATGGTAGCCTTTGAGGTAATCCTCATCGGAGCAAGACAGATGGTTGGAGGGATTAAGTTACCATCTGGGCAGAGATTACCCCCATTGAGGACGTAGATGGACAACATCAACAGCCTCCTTCAGACAGCAACATGCACATCAAGACTGCTGAAAAGAATGGACAAGTTGATGTCATGGGCACGAATAAAGATCAAGCAATCTTAATCATGGAGCCTGTCTCTCAGAAGAGGAGTCAGAATTGACAGCACCTCTTTCGTTGTGGGGGGAGAGAAAAATCGCTCTCCTCTCCGAGCAACCCTTTAAAAGCCTGTGAAGACAGTACACAGTAGCGCATACAGACTAAAACATGGGGAGAACTGTGATGAAACAGCTCTCAGAAGGCATAGCAAAGATCGACAAAAGCCAACTCCCAGGGAAGTGTAAGGTCTGGTGCTTCCAATTTACACTGTACAGGAGGGTGATTTGGCCACTGAAAATGAGTGAGATCCCCTCATCCACAGCAAGTAAGATGGATGGAAAAGAAAGCGCATTCATCCAAAATTGGTTGGGGCTACCATCGTGCCTCTCTGAAATGGGCCTCTTCATAAGGAACATCTTCTAGGTACTGTTTCAATCCATCAGTTTGGGCTACAAGCAGAAAAAGACTAGGCTTGTTCCTGAGTTGAGAGAGTTCGTTGACCATGTTCTAAGCAATGCAATCCTCAAGGTTCTTTGGAATGCCCAAACTGAGGTTGACCAAGCCGTCAGTCGTTTACAACATTAAGAAATTGTCGGCAGAGTTCAGAAAGTTAGAGCAGGGCTAGGGTGGGGAGAATCGACACCGTTCTGGTCCAAGGCCAATCACAAAGAGAGGAATGTGATGGTGGTGGTGGAGGTGACAAGAATGGAGGAGGAGCGCTACAGGATCAAGGCCGTGTCGCAGGGCCGGCAAGGAAGCTGGACAACCTGGGAGGGAGTTGTCAAACGAAACATCACCTGGTCAGATCCCGCAGGCAAGGCTCAGCTTCCTCATCTGCCTATGACACACTTCCTTGATCAAAAGAAACTTCACCATTGGTTCGGGAGTGAGGAAGGCTGCACACTCTGCAATACCCCTAATGCAAGCTGACAGCACATCTCGTCATGCTGTAAGATTGCACTCTCCCAGGGATGCTACAAATGGAGCAACGACCTGGTCCTGAGAAAGCCAGCCGAGGTGCTAGAGGGGCAGTGACAGGGCAGCAAAGGAGTAAAACCAGCAGAGAACCACAACCACATCAGCTTTGTTTATGAAGATTGGGGGAGAAGAAACATCAGACCCAAGAGAAGCACCTAGGCCGTTTTCCCCTGACCAGTAGTGGAATATGAAAGTCGCCCTTGACAACCAACTGATTCATCTATCCGCCCTGATATAGTGGTGTGGTCTTCCAAGGTAAAATACATGTTGCTCATTGAACTCACAATACCCCTAGGAGACATCCCAGGATTAAAAAAGCGAAATGGTGAATTGTGGTTCCTGGCTGATGACCCTGCAGCTAACTGTGGGCACCGGAGAAGGTGCAACCGGCAGTAAAGCCTAGCAGGTGTTCCATCTACCTGCACATTTCATTGATGCTTTATCTACAGATTTTTTCTGGTATTTATAAATTAGAGATTTTACTAGGAAAAATTGCACTGGTTTTGAAGCATGGCTATACATCAAACTCAGTAAATTATATGTAATCACATTTTTATCTTTTATGTTTTAAAGGGACAATAAGTAACTTTTTAGGTATTTTATTATCTAAAATCAATATTTTTATTCATAAATATGCCCTCAATGGTGTATGTAAATAACCATTAGTATATTTTGTTATAGAAAAGTCTTTTATTTTGAAATTTATATAGTGAAATGGTTGACTTCCGGTTTTAAGTTACACGCATTCCCTCTTCCTTTGGGAAGCGCGCGCACCCTGGTTAGCGCAGTTTCAGTATACAGCTTGTTAGCCCAAATACGGTAGTAACTTCAACACGGAGCAGTGATGAACATTAAATTCATATTTGCAGCCCCTCCAAAGAGGCAAAAGGTATTTAAATAATATGAGATATGATCATTTTGCTTGATAATGTGTTCGTTTTTGCATCAATGTAAGACAGCAGTATGTAAACAATGTTAGCTAATCGGTCACATGTTTTGTATGCATTTCAGCTCTTACGTTGGTGATATGGTGTATGGTTTATAGTTCAAAAAGAAGGATTAAACATCATAAAACCATCAGTAAAAGTCTCATTCTTCTACGGGGGGCCTGCCACAGTAAGAGCTTCTCCTCAGCGAGCTACATCGAACGGCACGTGCTACGTAAAGAACAACGGTAATTGCACAGTCAGTAAGCTACAACGACACGGAAAATGGACGGTATCGAAGAGCAAACACGTAAGCTACAAACTGAAATCAATGAAATGAGAGTTTTATTACATCAAGGAGATGTAGAGAGCATGTCAAGACAGGAATTGAAGGAAGATATTGAACGTAAAGAAAAACATTTAGCCGAACTTCTTAAAATGGAGGCTGCGACCGAGTTATCGTTACCCAGGCGTTCAGAGCGGCCTAGTGTGCTAACGGAGAAAATGCTAGCCTACCAAAAAGACGAAATGATGAAAAAGGACAGAAAGTTGATGAGTCTCTACGAACAATGGAAAGGGCTAATCAGAACATCCAGAGAAAGCTTAAAAACTGACTTATCAGAGCACGAGTTGTGTGTAATGGCCGATGATATTGAAAAGGGTTTGAATGACATGATGAAGGTGTACAGTGAAATAAGGGAGCGTACTATGCCATCCTCTGAAACAAGACGCAAAATGGACTCTTGTGAAGCAGTAACTAAGGACATTATGAAAATACTTAATGAACGTATAACAGCAATAGACGGTGATTTCGATGTAAGTAGAGAAAGGCAGCGCCTTCATCAGCTACTGTCACATCAGTATGCCCACTCCATCTACGGCACCGCTTCTCAGTCTAGCGTCAGTAAGCAGTCTGACACTTCAAGCATCGCAGTCAAAAGGATTGATGCAGCGGCGGAGTTAGCTGTAAAGGAAGCAGAATATAAGATTGTGCAGGAGGAAATTAAACAAAGGAAAAAAATGAAAGATATAGAATCCGAACTTGAGCGTTTAAAGGCAGAAAAGGAAATGCAAGCTGCTCGCGCAAAACTTGAGATCTACGACAGAGAAATGAACATGGACGTGGACAGTCAGCAAATACAACCAAACAATATTCCTTTCTCTGTTGACCACCAATCTGTTCATGAAGCGCCAGCTCCCTCTAGTGGCTTACCTCCGTTAATGCCACAAAACAATGTGTCTATCCATATGTCAAGTCACACGGTGAACAACCCAAACCCTCAAATTGTAACTCAAACGCCTCTCACAGACATTTCTCAGTTGGCCCAAGCAATTCAAAACAGTATAGCTATAAACAGAATCCCAGTGCCAATGCTTACAGTGTTCAGCGGAGATCCAATTAACTACATTGAATGGAAGGCTTCATTCTCTTCACTTGTCGACTGCAAAGACATCTCACCTGCTGATAAGCTGCACTTGCTTAAAAGGTATGTCACAGGCCCAGCTAAAAATTGTCTTGAGGGCACATTCTTTCGCAGCGATGAAGAGGCATACAAGGACGCATGGCAAAAACTTGACCAACGTTATGGACCGCCCTTTATCGTCCAGAGAGCTTTCAGAGACAAACTGTCAAAATGGCCTAAAATAAGCTCGAAAGACGCTGAAGGATTAAGAACATTTTCAGACTTTTTAAATGCATGTCTCCAAGCCACACCATACGTAAAAGGCCTAGAAATACTAAGTGACTGTGAGGAAAATCAAAAGTTACTACAGAAAGTTCCTGACTGGCTGGCAGCCCGCTGGAATCGACATGTCACAGTTACACTTATGGACGGCAAGGATTTTCCCTCTTTTAAAGACTTTGCACAATTTGTGGCAGTCGAAGCGGAGATCGCATGCAACCCGATCACTTCGTCATATGCTCTACACTCATGCAACGCATCTAACGAGAAAAGGTCCACAAAAGACTCAAAACCAAACAGATCCACACAAGTCTTCACAACGCAAGCCACGGTACAAAACAACAAGGCAAGGACAAGTTATACAAAGGTAAAGGTACCCTGCATGTTTTGCAAAGATGAAACCCATCAGCTGTCAAAATGCTCTAACTTTTTAGATCATCCCTTAGAAGAGAAACGCACATATGTTAAGGACAATAAACTGTGCTATGGATGCTTAAAGGTGGGTCATAATGTCAAAGATTGTCGCCATCGTCACACTTGTGACATTTGCGAAGGAAGGCATCCCACTTGTCTGCACAATGACAATTACAAGGCATATGAAAGGTCTCAAAGCTATGGAAACACCACTCCAAGCACTCCAAATGAGACTGCGGCAGTCACAGCTCTCAACATATCTAAGGTGGGTCAGTCAAGTAGCACATCCATGATTGTTCCTGTGTGGGTGTCTACGGTTCAGAGCCCGTCCAAAGAGCAATTAGTTTACGCACTACTAGACACACAGAGTGACAGCACATTTGTCTGTGAAGAATTAAGCAAACAGCTACGAGCGGACACGCACCCCGTAAAGTTAAAGCTAACTACCATGCTGGGTGTTCACTCTATTGTTAAGAGTCACAGAGTAACTGGAATGCGTGTGAGGGGTTATGACTCAGACATTTGCATCGACCTACCCCCCTCATATACCAAAGATTTTATCCCAGTTAACTATGACAACATACCCACTAGTGACACAGCAAAGCAATGGCCCCACCTGACAGAAATTGCTGATAAGATACCACCTCTTCTGAGTTGTGATGTTGGACTCCTTATAGGATTTAACTGTCCCAGAACTTTAGCTCCAAGACAAGTTCTACTAGGAGAAGGTGAGGAGCCATATGCTATCCGCACGGACCTAGGGTGGAGTATCGTTGGAGGCTCCGCACCAGAGCTCAATGAAACTCAGTTAAGTTTGTGTCATCGAATCACAATAAAGGAATTACCCATTGTAACTCCCATGGACGTGATTAATGTGCTAGAGTCAGATTTTAAGGACACAACGGCAAGTGACAACACAGTCTCACAAGAGGATCTCATCTTTTTGGACAAACTCAAGGGAGGAATAAGGAAAAACGAACAAGGACACTATGAGATGCCTCTTCCTTTCAGACAAAGGCCACACTTGCCCAACAACCGAAAGCTTGCTGAAATCCGACTCGAACACTTAAAGCGAAAGTTCAACAAAGATGAAAGTTATAAAAGAGACTATATAGCTTACATGAAAGACATGACCGAAAGGAATGATGTCGAAGAAGTACACAATGAAGGAAAACAAGGTGAGCGATGGTACATTCCCCATCACGGGATTTATCACCCCAAAAAGCCCAATAAACTACGTGTTGTGTTCGATTGTTCAGCCAAACACAATGGTACAAGTCTAAATGATTATCTTCTCCAAGGGCCAGACCTGATTAACAATCTAACCGGCATCCTCCTTCGGTTCAGACAACATCCTGTTGCTTTAATGTGCGATATAGAGAAGATGTTTCACCAGTTTCACGTTCAGAGTTGCGACAGAGATTACCTGAGTTTTCTGTGGTGGAAAAACGGCAACACAGAGACTCAGCCACAGGTATACAGGATGAAGGTACATCTTTTCGGTGCGACATCATCTCCAGGGTGCGCAAATTATGGTTTAAGGTATTTGGCTAAAGAACACTGTCACACACACCCTGCAGGATCTGAGTTCATGGAAAGGGACTTTTATGTGGACGATGGAGTCACAAGCACAGATACAGTTGAAAAGGCAATACAGCTCGCACAAGAGGCCACAGAGATATGCAAGCAAGGAGGGCTCCGTCTACACAAATTTATCTCAAACAGCCCTGCTGTTCTACAAAGCATCCCACCATCTGAACGTGCAATAGAGATAAAAATAAAGGACTTGACATTCAAAGACATGCCACAAGAAAGGGCCTTAGGCATCAAATGGAACGTTGAAAGAGACTGTTTCAGATTTGATAACACTTTAAAGGACCAACCAGCAACACGTCGAGGTATTTTATCTACTGTTGCATCCATCTACGACCCCCTTGGCTTCCTGGCGCCATTCGTGCTTCATGGAAAAAGGATCTTGCAGGAAATGTGTCATCAAGGTATCAACTGGGACGACTCTCTGCCAGAAGCACTGAGGCCAAGGTGGGAGAGCTGGCAACGTGACTTTGCCAACTTAGACAAGGTAAACATAACTCGCTGTTACTTTCCTGCTAGTTTCGGAGAACTTAAAGAAATAGAGTTGCACCACTTTTCTGATGCGAGTACGAGTGGTTATGGACAATGCACCTATTTAAGAGCCAAAAACGTTAAAGAGGAGATCCACTGTTCATTAGTAATAGCCAAAGCCCGTGTTTCTCCTACCAAGCTAACTACAATCCCCAGACTCGAGCTAACTGCAGCTGTAGTTTCAGTCTCAGTTAGTAACATGTTGAGAGATGAACTCTGCTATGCTCAAATCAAAGAGTATTTCTGGACTGATTCAAGAGTAGTTTTGGGATATGTAAACAATGAGGTACGGCGTTTCCACACTTTTGTAGCGAATAGGGTCCAAAAGATTCGCCAAAGTACAAACCCTCAGCAATGGTTTTACGTGCCATCTGAAGAGAATCCAGCCGATAGTGCATCTAGGGGTAAATCCGTCACTGAGCTTCTCTCGTCTAACTGGTTCACAGGCCCCTCCTTTCTCTGGGAGAGAGACCTGCCCACACCACAAAGTTTAGAGCTAGAATTGTCTCTTGGTGATCCAGAAGTCAGAAAAACACAGGCAATGTTAACCAATGTTACAGAGACATTCAGCCTTGCAGAACGTTTGTCCAAGTTCTCGTCATGGTCCAAAGCAGTCAAAGCTGTAGCACGTCTCATAAGAAGGGCCAAGAAAGTTAAATCAGATGCGCCGGCTACAGTGAGTGAACAAGAAAGTGCAGTACATGTCATCATTCAGGATGTACAAAAACACACGTATGGAAAGGAGATAAAGCTATTAAACAAAGGCAATCAGCTCCCACACCACAACAAACTGTTCCACTTAGACATTTTCAGGGACACGGATGGTCTCATCAAGGTCGGAGGGAGACTTTCATCTAGCAAAGACTCTTTCAAACACCCTATCGTGATTCCAAAAGAACATCACGTGACTAAACTCATAATAGCTCACTGTCACGACAAAGTAAAACACCAAGGAAAAGGCTTCACCACAAACGAAATCAGATCCAGCGGCTACTGGATCCCCGGGATGAGCAGAACCGTTGCTTCTTTCATCCGCCAGTGTATCATTTGTCGTAGACTTCGCAAGGCTCCGGAGGGTCAGAGAATGAGCGACCTGCCAGCAGAACGCTTGGAGCCCTCTCCACCCTTCACATATTGCGGTATGGACTGTTTCGGCCCTTTTGTAACTACAGAAGGCCGAAAACAACATAAAAGGTATGGACTTTTGTTCACTTGTTTTTGCTCTCGCGCCATTCACATCGAGCTGTTAGAAGACCTATCCACTGACACATTCATTAATGCACTAAGGTGTTTCATTTCTATCAGAGGTGAAATTCGACAAATCCAGTGTGATCAGGGAACAAACTTTGTTGGCGCAAAGAATGAGTTTAAAACTGCCCTAAGTGAACTGGACACTCAAAGACTGAGTACTTATCTGTCCCAAAAGCAGTGCGACTTTGTGATGAACGCACCTCACTCCAGTCACGCAGGTGGAGCGTGGGAACGCCAGATAAGGACTGTCAGAAGTGTTTTGAATACTACTCTGTCACTTGCACATGGTAGATTAAATGATGCTTCACTAAGGACTTTATTTTATGAAGCTATGGCCATAGTAAACAGTCGCCCACTGACTGTAGACAATCTTAACAGCCCTGACAGCTTGGAGCCGCTTACCCCTAACCATCTGCTCCACATGAAATCCAGCACAACACTGCCCCCACCTGGTGTCTTCTCAAAAGAGGACCTCTATGGAGCAAAGAGATGGCCGTCGTGTGCAGTTTTTGACTGAGCAGTTCTGGTGCAGATGGAGGCGTGAGTATCTGCAAAACATTATTGCCAGACAGCGCTGGCACTCACCAAAAAGAAATCTAAGAGAAGGTGACATTGTGTTGGACATTGACGAACTGTCACCCAGAGGTGAATGGAGACTCGCCAGAGTCCTGGAGACCATTAGCAGCAAGGACGGACTCGTGCGAAGAGTGAAAATCTCCTTTGGAGACAGGAGACTGAACAACAAAGGTCAACGCAGTAATAAGCTCACTAGTGTAGAGCGTCCTGTGCAAAAGCTAATTCTGATATTAGAATGTTCATGAGATACGAGAAATGGTTATTCCTGTTGAAAATTCTTCGTTGTTGTTATCTTGATATAACAAATCATTCATAATTTTGGTGGGAGTGTAAATAACCATTAGTATATTTTGTTATAGAAAAGTCTTTTATTTTGAAATTTATATAGTGAAATGGTTGACTTCCGGTTTTAAGTTACACGCATTCCCTCTTCCTTTGGGAAGCGCGCGCACCCTGGTTAGCGCAGTTTCAGTATACAGCTTGTTAGCCCAAATACGGTAGTAACTTCAACACGGAGCAGTGATGAACATTAAATTCATATTTGCAGCCCCTCCAAAGAGGCAAAAGGTATTTAAATAATATGAGATATGATCATTTTGCTTGATAATGTGTTCGTTTTTGCATCAATGTAAGACAGCAGTATGTAAACAATGTTAGCTAATCGGTCACATGTTTTGTATGCATTTCAGCTCTTACGTTGGTGATATGGTGTATGGTTTATAGTTCAAAAAGAAGGATTAAACATCATAAAACCATCAGTAAAAGTCTCATTCTTCTACGGGGGGCCTGCCACAGTGTACAAATACCTATGCCAATGTTTAAACTAATCCTTGTAAATGAAGAATTTATTATCTTTATATACATGGGACGGGTAGGTTGACGGAGGCTTCCATGTAGTTCCGCCATCTTGCAAAACTATAATAGCAGAGAGGGACAAAAAGTACTAAGCCAACGCATTTCCACAGCGCGTTTTCGGTCAGAGCCAGAAACGCAGGTGCAGAGCAGTGAGAGGCGCTTGAAACTGCACCGGCAAGTTTAAAAGTCTGGATTGCATTCTTATTATGGACCATACATATGCCGCGCCACAGGAGAAGAAAACATCGTCGCCAAAACAGTCAAAAATAGAACGTAAAAGGAAACGTGACCGTAGATTACAGAAAACAAGAGTTAATGTCGGGGAAGCTTTTTCTAGGTGGAAAGAGCTAATGCTTGATAAAGATTTCAAAAGAGACGCTGAAGTGGCCAGTTTTCTTCTCGACAGGTAAGTCAGTGTTACAGTCTATATTATAATATTTTTTTTATATCTAACAATGCATATAATTCAGAAAATATAACGAATAAATTAGACATAACTACTAATTACAATATTTCATGTTTTCCACAGTCAGTAATTCATACTGTAACATTCGTTTGTTAGTTGTCATGTTGCAGTTTGTTTGAAATAACACACCTGTTCACCTGAAGGAAAACTCGACGAAGTGCTATTAGAATACATCCTGTCAAAGCTTTTTAGTACATATTGCCTACCGTAGATGCAACGCGCATTTGAAAAAGCGAGGCGCTGGAGAGCAAAATTAGTTTGAATGCAAAATACAATTTCACCACTAGATGGGAGTAATTCCTACTCAGTGTCCCTTTAATACAGTATAATGTAAACGTAAACACTGATCATATTAGGTAAGAATGGGAAAAGGAACTCTGTATAAAATTGTCTGATGAGTCATGGGAAAGAGTGTCTTAATAAATTCATGAATGCTCTTTTACCACAAGGCATAGTGTGATTCAATTCAAAGTTCATTATTCGAAGACCAAACTACATAAGATTCCCCCAAATGTATCCTCAATATGTAACAAATGTAAAATTTCAGAAGGCAATGTCTCATTTATTTTGGACATGTAATAAAATTTGACCATTCTGTCAAATTATTCAGATTTATTTCAGAAGCATATAAAATTGATTTGGCACCTGAGCCAAAATTGGGTATTTTGGAGAAACCTCGGATTTAGGAAGTAAATGTGTGTCATAAGCGGTTTCTTTATGCATGATCTTAGAAAAAAAAAAGAATCCAATTTTATAGAAATGGAAGTCTGAATCTGTGCCTGTATTTGAAGTTTGGATAAGAGACCAAAGTTATTTGTTACCCCTAGAAGAGCTACGATATAAGATATTTGATAGATAAAACATATTTTCAAGAATATGGAACCCAATAAAATTCTTAATTAACAATTTTGAGATAACTTCTTATTGGCATGTGTCAAGATTAGGGGTGCACTCTTTTTAAATAATTTCATAATTTATCATATATATTGCTTGTTAATCATTCAACAAAGAACTATAAGATATCCGACAAATAGGTTATTGTATTACCACATTTGCTTAGCTCTTGATTATGTTAATGTTAAGGGAAAAAGCAATTAATTAATGTTTTAATTAGTTAAATTATTTCACTGTCAAGTATCTTAAAGGAACACTCAACTATTTTTAAAAATAAGCAAATTTTTCAACTCCTCTAGAGTTAAACAGTTGAGTTTTAATCAAAGAACTTTGCTGCCTTAACACGGGTGCAGCAGGCGGAATGAAATTACGCAGCACCTAAAAATAGGCTACCGTTGGAAGTCAGCTGGGGACTTTTTCAGGTGCTGCATAATATCATTGCGCCTGCTGCACCCATGGTATGGCAGCAAAGTTCCTTGATTATTACACCGGAATGACAGTACAGTTTATAGCTATATCGGCCTAGAAAATAGCAATTTTTCATTTTCCGTCGGTCTAAGTACACAAATGTAACTACAGAAGAGTTGAGTTTTAAATAGGAAAAATATTGAAACTCTTTGGTCATTTTTGAGCAAGATGCTGATGGTGTAATTTGATTTAATAATATATGCTAAGCTACATCTACAGACCTGGAGATTGGTTAAATGGATTTGAAAATGGTAAAACTCAACTGTTTAACTCTAGGGGAGTGGGGAAATGAATCTATTTTCAAAATAGTCAACCCTATAAATTGTGAGTAAATCACTCGCATATGCGACTAAATTTTACTCTGGGCGACTAAATTATGTCTATCGTTAGTATTTTACTTGCCAGTGTGTGTTCGAGGGTATTATAAGATTAGCACATTTTCACTCGCTGAACACTGAGTGCTTCAGAGTTTTGCTCTCCATGAAGCGATCTGTACTTTTAAAATTTTCAATCTCAATGGACGCACAGTACACCTGTATTTGTCGCTCTGTAAACTCTGTGTAAAGGAGCACAACTCGCTGTCGCTTTGCTGATAGCGCTGTTTCCCACACATGAGAAGACAGAGAGAGCGAGAGAAAGAGAGAGAGTGTTACCACTCTGAATCGATGCGCTATATCGATGTAAACTATATTCTTTGTTGTATTTTCCTGTCAAAATAACAGAGTTCATTTTAAATTATTCAGCTTTTTAGAACAAGCAGAAGATAAGCCGGTTTCTTCAGTAGTGGGTGGAGTTAATGCGCAAATGTCAATTTCATTGGCTGGGGCTTATCTGTTACATCCCTTTTTTTATTTCAGCAAATTAGTTTGACCGAACACAGACAACCTGATTAATATTCATGACCCCAGCAGCTCATCAATCCATAGTGTATATTGTTAGTATGGTAGTAGAATTAGTAGTAGTATTATCTTTTAATTATAATTAAAATGATCTATTACTATTATTATTTTTTTTTTACAGATACCCTGAATGACCAACAATATCTTTAGCATCACCACTAGTCTTAAATTCAGTTAAAAAGACAAATTTGCATTAATACATGTTTACCAAGTTTTAGTTCTAATCACTAAAGTTCTATCATTAAATAGTGCTTAATACCATAATATAATGCTTGACTGACAGATAAAGAAGCGAAGATTTAAGAACCTGTGCCATTTTACAAAGATAAGCTGACTGGAATCATATATATATATATATATATATATATATGATTGTGTGTGTGTGTGTGTGTGTGTATGTATGTGTGTGTGTGTGTAAAATAGTATCAGTTTAGAGAGTAAACTGAAAAATTTTACTAGACAATGGTGATTATATTGCGAAGGTGTGCACAGAGGGTTGATAGTGGAGTGTTCCTTTAATAGAGACATATGTGGGATATATATATATATATATATATATACACACACTGGTGTCCTCGGGGGTCCAGGAAGGGTGCATTGAGGGACTCCCGCGCCACCAAGACGTGAGCTGCCGGACCTGCGATCCGGATGGGAACCGCACCCGTTTACACAGCCGATTGGCCAGGATTCCCAGGCCGTCCACCCCCTGCCAGTGCTGCGCCCAACGAGAGTGATGCGGCCGCTAGAGGAAGTCACCGCCCCTCGGGCCCCGGACCGAAGAGGGTAGCGCGTGGGCTGCCGGACTCCGCCCCTTACCTGGACCCTTCCTCCATGAACACTGCCCGACCCACACGAATCCCGCAGCACGACGAGGACACCAGATTCCCTGTTGTTTTGGACACTTTTCCCCTTTGGCCACCATTTATCCACCTGTTTCATTAGATTTTTTCTTTCAATAAAAGCCTCTCCGAGGCCTGACGCCATGCCCACTGTGTCTGTCTTGTGCTCCTCCCGTCACAGTGGTGTAGAATGCGGGCAAGGCGGAGCCTAGACACCGCAGTTGGGAAACATCTGGTGATGTCACTCCCTCTCGCTTCCAAATGTTTGTAAGAACCCGGACTGGGACAGAGGAAAACCGGGGACAGCCTCCCAGCCACCAAAGGGGTAAGTGACTTCTCTGTTATTGTCATTTTACCCTGTGGTTGGTTGGTTGAGGCCATCACTAAAACCCGGTTTCTCTGTCCCTGTTCCGGCGCGCTGCGAGAGGGAGAACTGCCCGGAGAGGAATCCCCTCCAACTCCGACCGTTTGGAGCCTGGCTGAGGATGGTAGCACTCCCGTGTGGGCAGCGCCCTAATGACGGGGTTGTCGCTTGGGAGGGGGAATGTGATGAGTCAGCTGCCTCCTCCCTGATTGTCATCGGCACCCCGTCCTAAATCGCCCCCCCCCCCCTTCACCAGGCTCCCGACTGGAGTGGGTGTGTGAGAGGAGGGGCGCTGGACGAGTCAGGGCTGGCGGCCTGTGATGGGGCACACCTGAGGGAAATGGAGCCTCATCACCACCGCTGTTTAAAAGCCCAACGCGCCTCTCCTTGGGAGACCGGTCTCTTCCCCGTGCATTAATTTTTCTATCAATAAAAGCCTCTCTGAGGCTGATGCCACGCCCACTGTGTCTGTCTTTTGCTCCCCCCGTCACTATATATATTTTTAATAAATGTGCAAAAATGTCAACAAACTTCTCTGTGTTTCTGTCAATATGCGGTGCTGTGTGTACCCACTGTGTGTATATGACTTCAAGAATTTGTGAGTATACACGGTTTGAGTGGACATGTACAGTGTGTATGTATAAGAGGTTTTTATGTATGTTTATAAGATATATGTATGTATATGTATGTATGTGTGTGTGTGTGTGTATGGAATTCGAATTGTATGGTTTGCCACAGACAGTTTGGCATGCGCTGGGACCATGGTTCAATTTAATTCTGACAACGCCTATGTAATACGGTTTGATAAAAATAACATGTAAAACAAAACAGGGTTCGGCTAATATACGTTTGTTGATGAATGCGCATTCTGGCTTCCCAATACATTACAACAACAGTGATGAAAAAAAATCAAATAACATTGTGGACAAACCATTCACTCTCGTTCAATGTGAAAGCCGTATGCTTGAATATGAGCATTTATTCCGTCATCACCCGGGTGCTGAGGTGTGCGTGCGAGACCTGAACAGCACACACTGATATCTGTGGTTAAACTAAACTCATGTAAGCTTTGCCAGTTTTAAAAATTTAAGAGTCAGAGGACACAAACTTGTGTGCGCCGTGAGAAGATTTGTGTGTGCGCTCATCCAAAGTGCACAAACTCGCGCCTCAAAAACACTCACAAATAAAAAGCTCTCTCTGAAATATTGTGTTTAAATGGACAAATTCTCACACAAATTAAAGTATCCTATAGCAGACATAGCCACTGAATGTACTGGATCAGTGGCACTGATTCAGTTCATTCTTTTAAAGTGACAGCACTTTCTTTTATATTAATCAAACAGCAACAATAGTCGTTCTTCAGTGACAAGCTGCGCAAAACCACAATCAAATGTTGGCGCGTGTTTTGCATAGCTTGTCAGTGAACAATGGCTCTGTGTAGTAAATGCTGCTCCATATGAAAACATGAACTAAATGGAGCTTTACAGCTGATTACAGAACCGGACTTACCGACAAAATGTGCATTAAATATCGCATGTGATTTATCGTGCAGCCCTTATATGTAGTCAGTTAGTTAGCTGATCACTTTGTATACATTTTTCTCAAATGATGGCTGTGTAAACCCTGTTGTCTGCAGTTACAACGGCAGTATATAATGTACAGGCTATTAATGTTTCATGTTTGTTTAAATAAAATAATTCAATAATAATAATTTACCTCTAGTTTGCAATAAATTAAAATAAATTGTGAATACATGTCATCCAGGAAAATAAAATCTGCCTTAGTTACTCCCATTTTAATGGACAGTTTTCAAACATATATTACTTTAATATTTAAAAAATCAAAGTCAAAACTTACTTAGTGATTTTTAGTCAAGTCTATCATGTGAATAACACTATTTGCATGACCATGAGAGCACTGAGTGAGTATTAATCCATCAGTTGCCTTTATGGAAGTTTCAATTCAGTCACATGAGTATATTTTAAGTTGTGATGCTGCCTAATAAGTAGACTGTCTCAGTAATACAACCTCAAAGTGAGCTGAAATACTGAGCCATGGAAAAAGTAATATGTGTCTGATGATTCATCTTTGGACAAAGTCAACGGATGCCTTCACCCACACTGCCTGTTGCCTACTCTTCATAAATGGTATGGCCATCTTCCTCATGGGAGTCATTAACTCCAACAATTCTTCTGCATGTTTGCATCACAAGCAAGTAAAAAGAGGCCATTTTACATGACCAGATGCAGTATATCATCATGCCATGCAAACACTAAAATGACAAATTTTCTATATTATTATTAACCCCAAGACCGATAATATATTACTATTGTAATTCAACTGCACTGTCAATTAAATGTAAAGTCTAGGTAATTTTTGTGAAAAAATGGCATGCCTTGTTAGCCAGTCAAACCAGAAGACACAGACTGTTGTATAAATGTTGCATTATACTGTAATGCATTTAGTCTGTACATTTGCAATGTTACTTTTAGTTTGTAGTTCTGTCTTGCTTCTGTTTCGTAAATCTGAATTTTCAGAATAATTACTCCAGTATACAGAGTCACATGATTCTTCAGAATTAATTCTAATATACTGAATTTCTGCTCAATAATTATTTTTGCTCAGTTATTAAAACTGATTCTTATTACCATAAATTAAAAAAAATGTTTTTAATGCTTAATATTTTTTTATTATTTATTTTTTAGTAGAGTAGAAAAAAAAGGAAAAAAAGAACAACATTTGTTTGAAATAAAATCTTTTGTAACATTTGATTTTCAATCAGTTAAATCTTATTTGCTAGACAATGGTGTCTAGCAAATAATGATAACCTTCGCAATATAATCACCATTGTCTAGTAAAATTTTTCAGTTTACTCTCTAAACTGATACTATTTTACACACACACACATACACACACACACACACACACACACACACATACACATATATATATATATGATTTCAGTCAGCTTATCTTTGTAAAATGGCACAGGTTCTTAAATCTTATTAACACACACACACACACACACACACATACACATACACATACACATACACATACACATACACACATGTATCCCAAGCATTTGAATGTTAGTTTATGTCCAATGTTAGTATATCGCAATCATGGCAATCTACAGTGTAAGTAGCTCACTTACTGTGGCTCTTTTCTGATCTGGGTTCAGTCTCATTTGTTTGGTGTGGAGGAGCTCTCATTAACAGTCACACTTGTTTAATAGGAGAACCGGAGACATGACCTCATACAGATAGAGACACACACACACACACACACACAAAAAAATCACTCACAAATCAAAGACGAGGTAGTGAACACCCTCCTCTGAAATGCTGTCATGGAGCCTCACTGTCGAGAAAGCATAGAGAGAGATAGACACTGATTAGATTGCATGGAGCAGCTCACTTTCATACTCATTAGAAAGAGGGAGTGAGATTTTCACAGACTCATTACTCCACAAATTAGAATTATTTCTACTTCTGTTTCCTTTCATTGTCAATGATGAAGAAAGAGCAGATCCATTAAAGCTGAAGCTTTCTGTTAAAATAATTTCTTCTATCCCTCCTTGATATACAGACACATTCTATAAGGCACTGTCAAGTGATTTTCTTGAACAGTGAAAATACTCTGGTGGTGGGATGCCAACCAGTTTAACACAGCAAAACACATTACTACAGAGATGTCACCCGCTCATACGTTAAACGGTGGATACATAAAGGGCTACCTTAAAATGGATAAAAATAGGTATTTAAATGGTAGACATCTTTTGTTGCTTACTGGAACATCCTTCACATAAACAACACGCCTACGGTGCCTAAAAATGCTGTCTAGGTATGCATTATTCAGACCTTTGCACATCATTATTAACAATAACTCAGTCTTGCTACACATCAAAATGAAAAGTGAAAATCTTGTAATGAAACCGAAGAGGTCATGACAGCTACTTGATTAAAGTGAGAAGAGGGAATTCCTCATGTAATTTATCAAATGAATAGAAAGCCTTGACCTTTCGATTTAGAAATAAGGATGTATTGCATGGGGGGCAAAAGAGATGGGGAGGAATCCCCTCTGTATAAATATCTCATGCATCTTCTCTCATCTATGATACAGATGGTTGCTCAAACCTGTTGCCATAGTAACAGAAAGAGAATGGCTTTCCAGCTGATAGTTGCTTTGGAGAGGAGAAATCCCTCTGTTAGTTTAGGAAAGCCACTGGGTTTTATGTTAGATGTCATAATAATGAAAGTCTGACTGTTGACCGCAAATGCCCTAACATGTTATTACTTTAAATTTGGAATCACAAACATTGACATATTAATTGTGCATTGCTGTCATTTTTGTTTCAAAAAGAGTAGATTTTTTTGATTTTCATTGTATTCTGTTTTTTGCACAACATACTTTCTGTCTGATGTTAACTCTGGAACAAAAACAGATTGAATATGTTCAATGGCTTAGTGTTCTCATGTAATGGATGAACATACGGGGGCGGGAATGTGATGCTAAATTTTTCAGCTTATCTGTAGCTTTGTGTTATAGCCATAATTACTGCTAGAATTCACCCACGCTTGTAATCTTGCAGCTGGCTAGGTGGTGGTTGAGTGTGGGCAGAAAAGCACAGCCATTTTTAGCTGTTACCACCTTAACAGCTAGAGGTCAGATTTGCATGACCTAATTAGGATGAATCACTCAGCACAAAAAAAAAATCCATGAATGTGAGGACTATAAAATAAATTTAATTGTCTTAATGTAACTTAAAACAGAGTACCATGCTCAAACCAGAGTGAAAATCCATACTCGATACTCTTGCAATGCAATGTAGCGATGCTATATAAATAATGTTTTCTCCAAACTAGCTAAAACAATTGATAAGAGCGTTTTGTCGGTTGCTTCATTGAAACATCTGGTAGCCTCGCAAGCCAAGGAAGTGTACAGGGAGTTGAAGCTAAATGGTCTGAGCCACTGGCTCTTTGTCCTCATGGGCTTCTGCAGGCTTTCAATCCATGCTAACAGTATTCTGTAATCACTTTTCTGCCCTGGATCCACACCGGGATTTCTCACTCGCACCAAAGTCACTCTCACCAGACAGCTAGGTCATTTTTGCTTTCACTGAGGACAGAAAAATTACTGTGAAGCTTGAACATTGTCATGTCACATCTGGTTTTAATTCTTATTATATTTTAAATGCTGTAAATAAAACAGCTCATAAAAAAGTGGCAGTTTTAGGCCATACCAAGTGAACCTTCACTGGAGAATGTTGAGTGAGTATCCGCACTTACCAATGTTGGGATGCTTGAGTAGACGACAAATTCGGGCCTCTCGTTCCAGTTTTTGGTGATCTACAAAAAAAATAAAAAACATGTTTGTTTGTTAAAAATAAAAACACTGACACTTATGGAAGCACTTCACTGTTTAACTTGTCTTTGGATAAAAGTTTTTGCTGAATGACGTAAAAGGTAAATGTTTGTTAAGCAATAGAAATGCAGTAAATATAACAGGACATAAATGTTTTGAATCTGAACTCTGCCCTGCTGGTTTAAATGAGGAAAACCAAAAAAGGGAATAAATGTTGTCTCTGCTGATTCCTCTGACGTCAAGTGATTAGACAAAATATACAAATGATATAAAAACAAACAAACAAAAACAATCAGTCATTATAATCTAATGATGAAATGTAATATTTAATTTTTACTTCATAAAAAGTCTTAAAAGCTTTTTGGGGGTGAATTGTATGCAAATATTGTAGATAAAACAAAACAAAAAATGAAAGCATATATTATAATTAGATTTTTTTATGTATTATCAATCATATAGCATATTAAGACATCTGTTTTGTGTAAAAGTAAAATTTGTGGAATTATATTGTATTTTTACTCACACTGACAGAGGACAAGAAATTATACAGTAAAAGAGTGAATAGTATTGTAGAAAGGAAGTAGAATGTCTTTTGAAAGTGCAGAAGTTCTGGTCAATGTGAAGTTTCACATACTGACATTTTTAAAACCACTGTGTTCTGTTGTGCAAATCAAGGAAAGGTGGAAGATGGAAATAAAGATAGAACATTCTGGTGTATATATGTGTCTAACTGTATAAATGTGTAAGATACCACTATGGGGGGATTATGGTCCAGGCTAATGGGACCAGCAGCCTGGGGCCTGTGATTGCCGGGGGCTTTGAGATGAAAACCTTGCGGCTTACCTGATAAACCGGAATCAATACACTGCAAATGTAACTGATATAGACAAAGAGTGCTGTTTGTGAATGTGGTAAAGTAATATATAATAATACTCAATAGCACCAATCTTTTAAGAACTTTTCATACACTATGAATTACCAACATACATATTGGCAAACAGTCAACCTCATTTCCAAAACCCACTCAAACCACCAAAATACTTCATACATGACTCAAAATAAGTTTGTTCATTTAACCATTACACTGGCATCAATTTACACTCAGAAGGCACACACTGTCACTCATAACACACTAACCTAAAAACACTAACAACATGGAGCATTGCATAATTGATGACCTTTTATATTTGCAAATTTCACATAAATCAGTCTTTATGGAATATGAATAACACCATTCCAATCGACTGACTTTAATGAAACATATGTAACAAGAAATGCAGATATGTTATCGTTATTATTATTATTATTTTAATTCTTCCATTTAGTAGTTTAGTTGGAAAAAAATTTAGTTTAGAAAAAAATCCTCATATTTAAAATGTACTGCCCTGTCTTATTTATGTTTCCAAACAAAATTATTTAGAAGTTGTACCCTTTTACAAAATGATGGTAGACAGGTTTTCAGCTGACATTACAAAAAGCTGTGTTTGGAATTATTATTACTGTTTTTAATGTAAATGTTATACTAGGTGTTCTGTACAGTATATTTCAATATAATTAGTGTTGTATGATTGACATAATTCTATTTTGAAGGATATTTGATCAGTTTTAAAAGCAGTGTGTTATAGTTTTTGGGAAAAAAAAATGGTACAAATATAAAGTGTTTTGCGAGTGACAGAGTATGATTTACAGAAGAGTTCCCAGATTTTGGAAGATGGCATCATTTCATGTGAAAGTAATGAAAACATTTTAACAAAACTGAACTTGCATTGTATTCACACAGTCAGTGAAACAGAAGTCAATACAAATTCAGTTTTGCCCAATGCATTTTAGCTATTGAGAAAAAAAAAATTATATACAAAAAAAAACGGTAAAGAATATGAAAGAATGTGCCCTGTGTTTATAATTTGACTGCATTTTAATTTAAAATGTTATATTCTTGATCCATACTGTACACCACTATTAACACAAAATACTTTGATATTTTTGGCCTCAGGTAAGTTGAGCACTTTGCTCACAGGGAGATGGCAGCAGTAGGATGGGTGTTGGAAATGGAATTCATCAATCCCTTTAGATGCTCTTTAGCCAATAAGATTGTTTGTCTCTGAAGTCTTAATCCCAGAGCTCCAATAAGATGTGCTTTTGCCGCCATAATCTCAACCGCTTGAGCCATTAATGAGGCACAGCATGCAGTCTAGAGTCTGTCTAATCAGGTACATGTCTAAAAGGAAGATGGGAAACCTATGACAAAACGGGTTTAAACATTGCTTGCAATAGCAATGAGAGTTAAAATGCCCATCTCTGTTTGTGGCTTCATGTTCATGTAACGTAATTGCCTGTAACTCATTCTGGACAAGTGTTATAAATGTTGTCCTATCCTCATTACTAGAAAAGTTTGGCCAAATTCCATGTTCTTCATTAAATGTCCCAGATGGAGAGTTTTTCATTCAAATCTAGTTTTTGCATATTTTAAGTGTTGCATTGACCCAGTTCAGTCAGTTCCCATCTGACAGAATTTGAGCAAATGCCAGAAATGGGGCAGCTATTTTCAAAGTTGTCATATCAAGTCAACTGTCCGCTGACATGCATAGTGCAAGAAGAACAAATAAATAAAAATAGGTGAATAAGTCATTATCATGTCCAAATGGATATTTTTTTTTTTAAATAGATTTTTTGTAATTGAAAAATTATGAAATGGAAAATAGTAGATGGAGCTCAGAGTACTGCAGAAAACGAAATATAATGAAATATAATCCTGTTTTAGTTTGAATTGTGTGCAATATCTGCAATAGTATTGACACCCGACAAAACTGCAAAGGAATTATTGTTTTCAAAAACTCCTAAAACACTATTTGTAAAAACAGTATAAAAAGCAAGTAAATAAAGTACATTAAAAACAGATATAAATTGTATTCATTATTTTGATGTGGTGTTACTGTATAAGGCAGATATCCACAGCCATCGTTCTCTCCAGCTAATGCAAGTTTAATCTATTCAAATATCACATTAACAGAAGTAAACAGAGGTCAACAGAGGAAGCAGCTTGGCAGGTACAAAGTTTGCATAAGAAGCAAATTAGTGCAAAAGAGGTGAAAGAGAAACTTGAAATAGAGTGGTGGAACAAAATGAGAAAGAAATACCCTTTCAAAAGGTACACTTTTGTATGTAAATATGTACATTTTAAGTACTAATATGCACTTTTAATATAATATTTAGGGATAAATAGCTTTTAGCTTTGTACCTTAGGTAACTGCCCCAGAGACAGCTTTGTGTTTGTGAAACATGCAGAATGTAATGATAAATATTTCAAACTATATTGTTATATTGACCTCATTTTGTAAATTTGAAATAAACATACAGCAGTCATGTGACAATCATTAATGAACAACTGTATTTATTTCAGAAACTTATGCCTATATTTTCTTTTCTTTTTTATTAATGTTAAATTGTCCTAGTTTTAGATATAAATGGGTTAAGCAATTTGGTCTCATAAAAATACGTACCTCTGGGAACTTTTTATTACTTTGATATAGGTACATATTGCTGCGTTTTTGCTACAGGTAAAGTACATATTGCAGCGGTTAAGAATTCAAATATCCGGGGACTGTCGCTAAAAGTTAATGCTCTATCATTTTAGAAATATGCCCTACATCAAACCCGATAGTGTTAACAAATGCAAAATGAATTTGTTGATGCATCCGTACCATTTTAACTTCCTTATATGCAGATCTGAACTATTTTGTCGAACTATAGTTACACAGGATTCAAATCGGAGTCCCTCACCTCTCAAGTATGTCTCGTTACTCCGTGAGCTACCGAACAAACCTACTGTCTATGAAAACCCTTAGATATGAAGCTGGATATGTGTGATGCTAACATTCAAAAGCATCAGTTTTTTTTTTTAATCTCTCAGCATATTAAAATTGTTTTGAAGTCATAACATAATATGTTTCAAGAAATTGTGTGAAAATAACACTTTATTAAAACTCTGTAAATTTGTGTGAAAATGACTAAAAGGTGTCAGTTTCGCTGACTCTAGTGTTCTTTTTAACTGCAGTAATATGTGCTTATTGGTACGTATTTCACGTCTCGCAAAAAAGTGCCCCCAGGTACGGTTTTACCATGAGACCAGGTAAGAATCATATTTTGTGTGTTTGTGTGTGTGTTTGTTTTGCATGAACACAACTGAATCATGTAAGTAGGAAAATCCTCACAAGTCATAAAAAAGCTCCGTAAAAGAAGCAGACCACATTCATTGCAACTGCATGAAAAAGAGCAACCAGTAATAGCAAGAAAACCATATGGGTTTAGAGCGACATGTGGGTGAATTAAAATTATAAAATTTAAGATTTTTATGTTTATGTGAATCATCAGTTAATCAATTAACTCAAATGTGTTCTTTTAGAAAAAAAAAATATCAGTAAAAGGATGTGGGCATCCCTAACAAAACGATGGTAGTGTTGATGTGTTAAAATTTACTTACATTACACATTAAAGGGACAAAAGAAAACACTTAATGAGGGGAAAAAAATAACATTAGTGTGGAAGAAAAATGACTTGATGCTGGAAATAGTCTTGTTACACCTCATAAGGACAAAGTGTTAGACTGCTTTATACAGACACAACTTGTGTAGGCAGGGCAGTAACCTCATTTTATGGGGTCGAAGACAAAAGGGGGATGTGGAAATTTCAGTTTGCTAAAAGTATAAAAGAAAACCACTGGCTGTTAACATGTTAAAGTGGCTGGACAAACAGACTTAGTACTTTATAGACTGCACTGAAGAAATCTACACACAGCAAGGACCTGTAGATGCTGGAACCTATTTCTACTATTCCAGTGTTCGTTTCTTGAAAACTTTAGATTTTCTTTAGATACCAAGAATTGAATCATATGCCATATTTTTTTTTTTCATATTACTTACAACTATGGTGAATTCTCATTAGTTTTGATTCTCTAGCAAGCTGTCCATCTTTCATTTACTGTCTCTCTGGATGTTCCCTAGGCAATGTCAATCTATTAGTCAAACTACCGCTATCTGTTTATGAATCTATGGTTCTTTTTTTAATCCTCTTTTTTTGGCAACCTCCCCCGTGTCTGTAAATGCAAATGTGCATCTGATAACTCCGGCCCTATTCAAATGAGCTAAAGACTCAGACCCTACATTGTTTTTCACCGCAAATGCTTATTTGAATAGTTAGAATACAAACCCGATTCAAAAAAAAAGTTGGGACACTGTACAAATTATGAGTAAAAGATTAATGGAATAATTTACAAATCTCATAAACTTATATTTTATCCACAATAGAATGTAGATAGCATATCAAATGTTGAAAGTGAGACATTTTGTAGCTCATTTTGTATTCTATGAGAGCTGCTACACAAAAAAGTTGGGACAGGTAGCAATAAGAGGCCGGAAAAGTTAAATGTACATATAAGTACAGCTAGAGGACCAATTTGCAACTTTTTAGGTAAATTGGCAACATGATTGTGTATACAAAGAGCCTCTCAGAGTGGCAGTGTCTCTCAGAAGTCAAGATGGGCAAAGGATCACCAATTCCCCCAATGCTGCGGCAAAAAAATAGTGGAGCAATATCAGAAAGGAGTTTCTCAGAGAAAAATTGCAAAAAAAATAAATAAATAACAATCTCTGTGCGTAAGGGTCTAGGCTGGAAAACCATACTGGATGCCCCTGATCTTCGGGCCCTTAGATGGCATTGCATCACATACAGGAATGCTACTGTAACGGAAACACAACATGGCCTCAGGAATACTTCCAGAAAACACTGTCGGTGAACAAAAAACACTGTGCCATTCGGCGTTGCCGGCTAAAACTCTATAGGTCAAAAAAGAAGCCATATCTACACATGATCCAGAAGCGCAGGCGTTTTCTCTGGACCAAGGCTCATTTAAAATGGACTGTTGCAAAGTGGAAAACTGTTCTGTGGTCAAACTAATCAAAATTGAAGTTCTTTTTGGAAAACTGGGATGCCATGTCATCCGGACTAAAGAGGACAAGGACAACCCAAGTTGTTATCAGCACTCAGTTCAGAAGCCTGCATCTTTGATGGTATGGGGTTACATGAGTGCGTGTGGCATGGGCAGCTTACACATCTGGAAAGGCACCACCAATCCTGAAAGGTATATCCAAGTTCTAGAACAACATTTGGTCCCATCCAGACGTTGTCTCTTTCAGGAAAGACCTTGCCTTTTCCAACATGACAATGCCAGACACCACCTCCCTGTTGAATGAGCTGAACACCTTCTTCGCTCACTTTAAGCTACAAAACAGCAACACTGCATAGAAGACTCCACCTCCTCCTGATGACCAGGTGATGTCGCTGACCACAGACAGCGTGAGGAGATTCTTCAGCAGGATCAATGCATGCAAAGCTCCGCGTCCTGACAACATCCCTGGGCATGTACTTAGAGACTGTGCAACAGAACTCACTTATGTCTTCACAGACATTTTCAACATCTCACTTAGTCAGGCTGTTGTTCCCACATGTTTCAAAACTGCCATCATCATTCCAGGCCACGAAGAAGCCATCTCCTTTTGCTTCAATGGCTACCGTCCTGTTGCACTTACTCCCATCCTCATGAAGTGCTTTGGATGGCTAGTCATGCCCCACATCAAGTCTGCCCTTCCCCCCATCCCTGGACCCCTTCCAGTTTGCATACCGGTCCAACCGGTCGTCCGATGATGCCATCGCCACTGCCGTCCACTCAGCACTCACACATCTGGACAAAAAGGACTCATACATCAGAATGTTGTTCACAGACTTCAGTTTAACATTCAACACAATCAACCCTCAACAGCTCATTTACAAACTCTACAACGCACTCTAGAACACATAGAGAGAGCAGCTGAGAAGATCATTGATGTCTCTCTCCCCTCCCTCCAGGTCATTTACGGAACCTGTCTCACTCGCAAAGCCCTCTGCATTGCAGGTGATCTCACCCACCCGTCACATAGCTGCTTCAGTCTGCTGCCATCAGGGAGGAGAATGCAGAGTCTCCAGGCCAGGACCAGCAGACTGAAGGACAGCTTCATCCATCAGGCTGTCAGGAAACTGAATTCGCTCCTGAACTTGCCCCCCCATCCCTCTTCTGCCCCTGGCAACACTGAACTATGAACACCCCCCCCCCCCCCCAGATCCCACATCCCCAGGTCCTTCCCCTCGCCCCTCCACCACTAACATACGATGGCATGCACCAGTCACTTTGTGCAGCATTAACCAGCTCTCAAACATTAATCTGCACTAATGAAATCAAATACACACGATAAAGTCAGTGGTTGTGCAGAGCTCACTGATGTCGGCTATACTTGCTTGTAAAATAGAGTTAGAAACAACAGAATATCTTTTTTTTTTTTTACTGAAAGTGCTGCTCCTCTCTGCGCTCGCTGAACACAGCAGATGCATAGAGAGAGGCTCGTGCTGGGAAAGAGAGACCTCACGCTCGTGCGGCAGCACCAAAGAGTCTCAGAGACTAAATAATGATTGTCCAAAAAGTCGCAAGATTTGTCGCTAGTCGCTTTTTTGTTAAAAAGTTGCTAAATCTAGCAAAAAACTCACCAAGTTAGCAACTCCACTGCACAGCGGACCGGCTTCAACCATCTTGCAAGTGTTGATAGGCTATTACTCGTGAGGTGTAACCAATCAGATAGCGCCGTGGGCGGGACATTGAGGGACACTCACATTGAGTGGTGAATACAGAGAGGCTGTCCGGCAGCTATATCAGAGCCAGCCAAAGTAGCGCATTTTAAAATAAAATTGACTTTAATCAAGTTTTGTGATCCCTCTAGCCACTAGTGTAGTAGCACCGATCACTTTGAGGGGGGGATAAAAACAATTAAGCAGAGGCAGGGATACATTGACCAGAAAGCACGTGGGGAGCAGTTGGGGGTTTGGTGCCTTGCTCAAGGGCACCTCAGTCATAGAATTGAAAGTGGGAGGGAGCACTTTACATTCACTACCCCCACCTACAATCCCTGCCGGTATGGGACACAAACCCCGAAATTTTCGGATGAGTCTGACTCTCTAACCATTAGGCCATGACTTCCCCAATTAGTCAATAATGCCATCATTTTCATCATTCAGCTTGAGAGCTCGCACAAAAACAAGATTTATCGCACAAACCAATCGCATTCAATCATATGATCATATCCAATTATAGGGCGAAGGCATTGCATTCTCTATCATAACTTTCCACTTTCTCAATTACAACCCAGAAAAGTCATAGCACTAAGGGGTCTCTGTTTTAAGTCTATGGAATGAGGGGGGGCTGTGACTTTACCTGCGGGTTACACTGTTTGACAGTGTTACTTTATAAAAGCTAGTGACTTTTATACTTTCAATGCCATATGAAAGTGAAAGTCATGATATTTGCCAAGTATGGTAACCCATACTCAGAATTAGTGCTCTGCATTTTAACCCATACAAGTACACACACACAGCATTGAGATGTGAACACACACCCAGAGCAGTGGGCAGCTATATATCCCGCGCCAAGGAAACAACTGGGGGTTCAGTGCCTTGCTCAAGGGCACTTCAGCCATGGGTATTGAGGGTGGAAGAGAGCGCTGTTCATTCACTGCCATCACCATTATAGCTTACAGGGAATCCAAAGTGCACCCAAACACCAGACCTGTTGGTTATTGGAGGATCTTCTTTTTCTGGTCTGTTAAACGCATTGGCTATTTTGCAACGAGCCTTCAGCGCGTACTGAGTGAGCGAGCGCCTGACTGAGTAGCCTAACATAAACATATAACTATAAGTTGGTGTTTTTTTCTTCTTCGGGAGTGTCAGGGGCATTGCCTGTTACGTCGTTTGGGTTATTGGGCTACCTTGTTGAACGCATATTGTTATATTTCTCTTTTTTTTTTTTCAAATATAATTAATTAGTCCAACGAACCGTTCGGTATACATAATGCGTACCGCGTACCGAACCGAAAGCCTCGTACCATATATATATATATATATATATATATATATATATATATATATATATATATATATATATATATATATATATATATATATATATATATATATATTAGGGGTGTAAGAATACGCGTATTCGTATTGAACCGTTCGGTACGAGGCTTTCGGTTATATATATATATATAACTGTTGCTTATTTTAGGGAGTTTCTGCCTTTAGTCTACTCTTCATCTGGAAATTTATGGATTTAAATCTGGAGATTTACTTGGGCAATCTAAGACTTTCCATTGCTTTGCCATGATAAACTCCTGGACTGAACTGGCAGGGTGTTTTGGATCACTGTCCTGATAAAATATGAAGTGCTTTCTGATTAATCTAGCGGCACTATAGACCTGAATATAACTGATGGGGTGTTCTACACTATCCACTTTACTGTACGCGGACCTTCCTCGTGATTGCTATAATTTGTGCAGTCTTCATTACTGACATTTAATTAATTCATAAATGTTAAATGCTTGAATCAATATGAATATTTTGTGTATTAAGTTCCTGCTAGATGCATGAGTTTCACCAACGCGTTCTGTGTCATAAAATAACTGCTTATCAAAACCAAGGTTGACATCACTGTATTCTGTTTATCTACAGTAGGACGGGATTTAACGATGTAGGCTGATGTGCTTCTTTTCCTTATTACTAATCTTTATTGTTAACCATATTGATGAGAAATGTGATGTATATGTAAAATCCATAGGCTAATTTAATTAAGTTTTGTTCTATAAAGTTGTAGCTAATCGTTTTTTTCTACACACACATATGGAACACACACACACACACTACACGTTGTCCTACACATGGACGCTCTTTTCAAACAGAAGCTTGTAACACACATGATATCTGCCACATCATATAATGACTACTACACATTACAAAGTATATATAATTTTATTTCAAATAAAGGGAAAATGAAAAGTGAGTTTAATCCAAGCAGCTCTAATTTCGCGGTGTTGCCATTTAAACATGTTAATTACAAAAACAAAACGTTCGTTGTACTGTCTCTGGAAAAATCAACAGTGATTGATCAGCCTTTATTTATATACAGTATTGTAGACGTTATTACCTAGGCAAAGCTAAATTTGCTGAAATATAGGCTACAGTAAGAGCACCTGCATGGTTGTCCATCAGATGCCTGTCAAAGTTGAGTTCGTTACTATAGCAACAGTAAAACTGCCATGTCGTTATAACGAGAAAACAAACTTTCGTTATGTCGAGATAAAGAGAAAAATAACTCGTTATAACGAGAAAACGAACTTCATTATGTCGAGATAACGAGAAAAATAAGTCGTTATAACGAGAAAACGATTTTCGTTATGTCGATATAACGAGAAAATTAAGTCGTTATAACGAGAAAACAAAAAGGAAAAAAAATTATAATGCATGGCCGCTTAGAACTTCCGTAAGTTTTTATTGAACAGGATTGAATTTGATGAAATGGAGTAATACAACAAAACAAAGAATTTACAATAATTATTTAAAAATATATACTGTTGTGTGATATTATGATAAAAGGTAACGGATGATTTCCTTCTTTAAAATATCTGTCAGTTTAATATTTAATATTGCTACACATATTGTATATTGATGACATGTGCTACATGGTAGGAATGACTTTTGTATTTATAATGCGACATATTTTCTGACTTTTGCTTCAAATAAATAGATTTCCTTTCCAATACATATTGTAAGACATGACCAAAGTCTGAGAGCAACGCTTCTAGTACAAGATGATGTGTGTGACATTTGTGCCATCAAATCCATTGTTCCAGGCAAAGGCTTTCTGAATGAGAGCTCTGTTTTACGATGAAAGCCAAAGAGTGAGTGTGTGTGCGTGTTTTGGTGTGTAGAATCTGGGATTACGTCATCCAAACCCCCAAAGGAATCCAGTGCAGTCTCCATAGCAACCATGAGGAAATTTGTTGAGTTGGATTAGCATGAATGTGACTAGGCCTCGTCCCCCTTTGATGTATACTTCATACACATTTTTTGTCTATCTTTAAATGTTCTGACTTGTTGATGAACAACAAACAAAAATTCCTCTCATTCTTCACTAGATGCTAGAGGGCATGTTGATTCTATTTAAAAAATGGGTGTTTTTTGTTGTTTGTTTCTTAAAGGTGAAAGCTAAAGATAACTGAATGACGTATTGAGTTGAAATATAACTGCAATTATTATCAGTTTTAGTGAAGCCATGGGCAAACAGAAAGCATGTGTTTTCATGTCCCATGTTTAGCTCAACATTTTAATTCTACTTGTTTTAGTGTACAATACTATCAAGTGTATGCTATTCTGGCCATAGCTATGACTTGCATTCCTTTTTCAATGTAATAGTTTTTCACCTGTTTTATCATCCAGCATGCAAAAATAATTAAGATTCACTTGCCTCAGGAAATCATTAAGAAATGACAATGAAACATGAAATAGATATGATTCAAATGTTGACAGCACACCAACAGAAGTTTCAAGGTTTCTGTAAAGTAACAGAATTATCCATTCATGAGTTTTTTAAAGTTGCTTTTGCTTAGTAGGTAATCATAAATTTTACATGCACAGTAGCCAATTACAGACGTATTCAAAGTTCAGATCTCCATTCACGTAAAAAAAAAAACAAAAAAAAAAACCACATGGACATCTCCTGTTACATTTGCATAATAACTGCACATAGAACAGGGTCTTTATTTTAAGATGATAAGAGATTGGCTTCCAAAAACAATGGGCAGATAACATATCTCTCACAAGTGTGATTCAGAACTTTTTTCTACTATATAAATATAGAAAAAAATGCAAATATTTGTATATATGGATGAAAGGGAAAATAAAGCATCTCTCAAGGTTTTAATTATATTCAAATGGAAACAAAGAACTTCTGAGAATCTCTTCCAGTCAAGTTTACTTAAACATTATTCATTATAAATTTTGTCTGTTTGCTTGCAACAGTTCTCAATACCTAGGTTACTTAACATTATATAAAATTTAAGACAGCATTTTGCCACATTTCTACATATTGAAATGCATTCCAAAGCTACAAAATTAAATACTGTCTAACTGGTGTTAGTGTTTTTAGGTCATTTTCACTGAGTGAATAACTAGTGTAATGGAGGAACGAGCTGATTTAAGACATAAAGTAATTTGGTAATTTAAGTTCATTTTGGATGTTAAATTCACTGATGTGCCAAGATGAAAGTTCGTAGCCTGAGTATTAATGAAAGTAAAGAAAACGTCCCTAGTTTCCTCGAGGGAACGAGACGCTGCGTCGAGCTTTTGGGGAACGCCTTTGGCAAGAACAACTCTGAATATCGTGTGCAATCAGTACAATGGAAGAGCGTGACGTCACGGACGGGGTGACGTAGCGACCAGGAAGCTATAAAGGCACGTGCCACGCAGCTGGCTTCAGCTTCGAGTAGGGAAGCAAGTGCAGGCAGGGGTGCCGGGAGTATGGCTCGACGACGCAGCGTCTCGTTCATAGCGTCATGTTCGTAGGTCTAAGATCGGACGCAACCCCCCCATTCTTCTTTGGAACTATGAAATACCGGCTGTAGAACCCGGATTCCCTGTCTAGAGGAGGGACCACCTCGATGGCCTCCTTCCTTAATAGGGTATTCACTTCCATAACCAGAGCCTACTGGGGGCCGACGACTGTCGGTGTAACCCCATTGAATCTCGGCGGTGGACGGCCGAATTGAATAGCATAGCCTCTTTCTACTGTGTGCAGGACCCATTGAGATACATTTGGCAGTAGTTTCCACGCTGCTCGATAATGTACTAAGGGAATCAGTCTCTCGAGACTGATCTCTGGTTTAAGAGGCCCCCGAAGGGGAGGTGAGCTTCCCAGCTCCGCTACGCTCACGGGCGGAAATAACTGGAAGGGACGCTCGCGGGAGACCGCTGCGCCCTGAAACACTGGCAGGGTTGGCAGACCGGCCTCCAGAGGGCACCGGGGAGAGGCGGGCACCGTATAATGAGGTGGATACCGCTCTGACCCCGTAGGGGCTACCCTCGAGGTCACTGGAGTACTGGCATCAGGACCTCTTCGTCGAGGACTTCCTAGCTTCGATAACTGTACGAAGATCAGATTTAATTCTAGGAGCCCCCGACTCAGAGGGAGAGATCAGCGGTCCGTCTAAGCTCTGCAATATCGTCGGACTTGATCCCCTCTCCCCCGTCTACATCTCTCAGCAGGTCGGCCTGATATGCTTGAAGGACGGCCATGGTGTGAAGGCACGCCCCTGCCTGACCTGCTGCCACATAGCCCTTGCCCACTAACGCTGATGTTGCTCTATGTTATTTTGTAGGCAAAGCCGGAGCCTTCAGAGACGACGCAGAACCGGGTGACAGATAGCCCGCAAGCGTCTGTTCGACCCGTGGCATCACTCTGTATCCACGCTCATCGAGCCCTGTCACATTCCCATAATACTGCGAATCAGGGCCGAAGAGACGGGTGGAATATGGGTGTTTCCACGACCTCGCTATTTCATCGTGGAGGTCGGGAAAAAAGGGAAGGCTCCGGGCTGGAGGTGGTTGTCTGGGCCTGAGATACCACTCATCGAGTTTACTTCTCTGCGATTCATGTTTTTTCTCTGGGGGCCAGTCTATCTTTAACTTCTCGACTGCGCGAGTAACCACCTCCAGCAGCTCCTCATACTGGGGCGAAAGGGGTGGCGAATCCCTACCAACTGTCTCCATATCCACCTCATCAGACGAAGAGAGGTGGAGTGTCGACCCCTCGCCCTGGGGGGAAGAAACCGACGAGCATGCTTCCGATCCCAGGGTTTGGGCGCCGGATCTAGCAGATGAGGAAGGAGATAAGGACTGGCCCGTCTCCATTCCCTCTGCCAGATCCACCTGCGAACCCCACGAGTGCAGCAGCCGCTCTGCCTCAGCAGAAGCGGGGCCAGAGCCTCGGGGAACGCTAGCGTAGGCTCCCTCCTCGAAGAGAGCCCTCCGGGATCGAAGCGTCCGCATTGGCAATCGTTTTCTCGAGAGCCGACTCAGCGTGCTTCGACCCCAGGCAAACCAAGCATAAATCATGTGTGTCTCCAGCCATGATGTAGCGCTGGCATGGAGGAACACACAGTTTATAGGGCGATTTGGTTTCACCCTTCAAATGTCTGGTCTTCGCTTTAGACTTAGGCATCTTAGTCTAATAATACTGGACAGACAACAGTAAATAAGACTTACAAGACAGACTTATGAACATGCACACACAGAGCGCTTGCTGAAAGACGCGAAGCTGAAGCTAGCTGCATGGCACGTTCCTTTGTAGCTTCCTGGTCGCTACGTCACCCCGTCCATGACGTCACGCTCTTCCATTGAACTGATTGCACACGATATTCAGAGTTGTTCTTGCCAAAGGCGTTCCCCAAAAGCGCCCGACGCAGCTCGAGTTCCCGAAGAGGAACAAATTAATAATGTAATGTAATGGTTTTAACGTAGCTGTAAAAACTGTAACTGTAGCACCATTTTGGAGAAAATGAGCTGAACACTTACACGCTTCTGTCTGTGTCAGCCGCGCCACAAGGAAACAAGGGCAGCGTACACTGTATGCATTCAGCTCATATTCTCCAAAATGGTGCTGCAATGATGTGGAGAGACACAGAGGAGATAAATTGTTGAATAAAGTTGTTATTTTCGTTTTTTTTTGTGTACAAAAATTATTCTCATTGCTTCATAATATAATGGTTGAACCACTGATGGCAAATTGACTATTCTGACAATGTCTTTCATACTTTTCTGGACCTTGACAGTGTAATTTACGTGGCAGTCAATGGGACAGTCACAAGCCTTGCAGTTTTCATCCAAAATATCTTAAATTGTGTTCCCGAAGACGAACAAAGCTTTTACGAGTTTGAATGGGGCTAAGTGATTAATGACAACATTTTCATTTTGGGGTAGGGTATCCCTGAAGTGTTATAACAAATCAAAGGTGTCAAAAATAAAGGCAATAGATTTAATCTGCATTACATTTCTATTAATTTATAGTCACTTATAAGACAATGAATTATAATGTGTAAATTTTCAAATTCATTATTGGACACTGAATCTATTTAAAATGAACAATTTCAGACAATATTGTTTACATTTATTAGAGCATCACATCAGTCAATCTTATTCTATTCTATTCTATTCTATTTGTGTTGAAGTTTAGACTAGGAATGGGATTTTGAACTAAAGTGTTGACAAAACCAAGTGCAAACTTTGTTCATGCGATCAGCTTGTGATCTGTTTTTTTTTTTGTTTGTTTTTTTTTTTCACATCCCAGAATGGCTCCATTGGCAATGCAGTGAACTTTCTTTTTGAATGTGCTGTGAGTTTAGCGCCAATCTGAGAATGCACTGGGCAGAGTGGGCACCAGTTACACTGTTTTCACATTAGCATAATTTGAATTAGCACGTAAGGCACAAAAACATGATAAAGCACCAAAAAGTTTTTGTGCAGTATATTTCAAGTGTTCTGTAGCTGTTCCATAGTTAAATGTGATGTATAGACAAATATTTAAGTCATTAAATTCAAGTTCACATCCTCCATTCAGCAGTCAAATCTGCATGTTGCGTTCGGTTACTACAGTCATAATGATGAAACTCTCTTCAAGTGTGCACAGTAACTGAGGTTTAAAACTATTAAAAGAAAAGGCTCAATAAACGAACATACAAATTAAATACATTATCAATGCCTCTTCCCTTTTTAGTAACTTTTCGATGTGGATTTAGAGGGCTGTGCAGGCTGCGTGTTGTGGCTCTGTTTAGTTTCAAACACATCATTCTGCATGGGAGCATTTAGTATTATAATACTTTTCTGTGCAATCAAAGATTTTTAATAGTTCCCTTTCAGTCGTTCACTCTCAACGTCACTTTGGATGACCGACAAATTGGGATATCGCTTAGATAGACCAATCTACTTTGAGTGTAAACTAAACAAACCAATGCACATAGGCATGAGATTATTTTATCCAGCTGCCACTGATCACAAAGTGAGTATAAGTAGGCAGCAGGTGCACCTCATATTCAGATTTTGCTTCGGAGCCCAGCGTTTCTATCGTTCTGCTCCTGATCTCCTGCTTTGAGTTTCCAAGACGAGTCAAGCACGCTCTTTGGGGACTCTCGAGTTGGTGGTCCAGCTGAGGTTTTCCTGTGTCGATTATGTTGCACACAGCAGGCTGCACTATCCCCTGTGTGCATCATCACACTAAAATAGAAATTTCTCTAAAAGAGCATTCATGGGTGGAATGTCTTTTTTAAAGATGCCTTTTCTGGATGCGGTCGTTACCTGGCACCGAGTCATGGTCACTATCACTGAACCACTCACGTGTCTGGACATTAAGATCGGCAGTGCTTATATGTGCTTATATCTAATCGGCAGTGCTTATATGACCTGTGGAGAAGCTGCCTCTGCTTTACACACTATGGCGTTGTTGCAAGTGCACCACGCTGAGGCACTGAGGGACTTACATGAGGATGGTCACAACCCGGAAGTTCTCAAAGAATTCTGTACCGCAACAGACCTCATGCTACAAGTGACGAAGGTTACCCCGGGGTCTCTCGGTCGTGTGATGTACACTATGGTGTTCCAGGAGTGCCATCTCTGGCTGTGTCTGGCCAAAATGTGGGAAACGGCAAGACACAATTCTTGAACGCCACTGTGTCCCAGACCGGCCTTTTTGACGACACGGTGGATAACTTTGCCCAGCAGTTCTCTGTTGCCCAAAAGCAGACAGAGACCATCATGCACATCCTGTGTGCAGCTGCTGCCTCCACCCAGCTGCCGACGGCAGCGCCTCAGCCTGCTCATCGCCGAGAGCGGCCTGCTGCCACCGCCCTTACTCCCGCACAGCAAATGCAGCAGCATCCAGCAAAGCAGTGGCATGTGAACCACCAGTGTCATATCAACTCACCCTCCTCTATCGCCAGTGAGCAGCAGTGGGCGGATCAGGAGGACGAACCAAAGTTAAACTTATGTTAACACATACATTAGAACAACATTACTTTTCAAATCAGTTTCTCTTAAACCCTTCACATCCACTAGTTCCACCTGTCTAGACCTGCTACAGGTAATTCCATGTATTCTATATGAGCAACAGAGCCATGACTACAAGCTCATCTTATGTATTGCCAGGAACAACTCTATACAGAAGCAATAACAACAGCAAAATGTGTAGCAGATCTAGTCCGCTAAGATAAATTATATTAACACTGACAAACCATAAACATACCAAACTATCCTGAGACAAATCACTAAAACAGTAAACAGCATAGCTAATTAGATTAGATTTTATAATTTATGGAACATCATTCATTTTAACAAGTCACTTGAATCTGTGCAGTAATTTTACAGTGATTTTACAATGATTTTACTTTTTTATTGCTGAAAAACATCAAATTCACTTTTACTGTTGGTTATTTATATTGATATTTGAATCATGCTTATGCTAATTTTAATTAATGGAATTTAGACAAGCATTAAATTATGTATTACTTACATTATCCAGAATAATCCCAAAATGATGATGCTTTAAGCTTTTTTCCCTCCATTTGTATTATGTTTTGAGTAGTGAAAGCATTAGGTGGGTTTTTAAGTTCTACTTTTTAATTAAGGCTAAATAAACTTAAATAAAAAGTAGAACTTAAAAACCCATCTGATGCTAAGACTGCTCAAAAATCAGTCATTAGTATGAACTGTCTTTACTGCTAATAGGCCTCTAGACCAATTAAAATGCCTCGCAATGCTTCTGAAAACTGATATTACAACCATAGTTGTCAACACCAACATGAACCCTTTTATATGTTATTCTGCAAGTATGACAGTAAAAGAACAGCCTGTAAATCTGCCTCATTATTGTGGTCTCTAAACAGTGCACTTCATTATGTTGTCTTCTTGAGCTCTCCTATCTCTTTTAACATGGGAAGACATTCAGACAGGTGTAATTACTAGAGGAACCATGTCTGTAAGTCTGCAGGGATCCACATTACATCAAATATTGTACATGACAGACAGAATAGATGCAGTGAAGAGCCTGTTTGGACAGTATTCTGTGATGGGTAAATTGTCCATGGATTACCTAGATAGAAGTTTGTATGTAGCACAGAGGAGACAGTGGTGTGGTAAAGTAGCTTTTGTTTAAATGATGCAAATATAGACATTTTTAGCTGATAATGGTGGTTAGTCTATAGTTACAGCACTCTACTCAGTTTCTCTGAGAATGATTAGTGGCAGTTGGAGGAAACCCAATCTGAATTCAAAACTCCTTTTCATTGTGATATATGACCCTGACATTTCTCAAATATTTGCTTATAAACTGACAAACGAGAACCATTCTAATATCACAACCTAAAACCTGTCAATGTCTTTGTTCTAGTAAGGCCAGTCTCACCTACTATTTCTTTTTCTTTTCTTATTTAAGGTTTCTCGTTTCAGGTGACAAAAACTTCAGCTAACTGCATAACAAAAAAATGTGCATCTGAGGGCACACACACAACCATTGCTTATGAATAGGTTCTCATTTAGCACTATAGCATAGTTTGCCTTATACTGTATAATGCTGTTTAGCAATCGATCTTATTTAAATATCAACATTATCACTATCTAACTAGTATCTATTTAATCCAATTTCTGTCCAAGTTATGTGAGTAGCAAAAAAGTATCACTCAAATCCATTCAGGCCGGTGATGAAATCCAAAAAATGGTGTACAAATAAATAATGTATTTATCCAGAATATTCCGGATATATCCAGAAATAATAATAAGGGATAATGTACAGTCCTGACTTCCTTCCAATATTGCTTATTAATAAAACTAATGGAACTGGAAGGTTGTATTTTGCCAGGATATATCCCAGCACTGCAAAAAAACCAACATGAGAAGAAGAATATATCTGTAGCATCAAAAAACAAGTAACTTGTTAAATTAATATAGACCTATGCATTTTCTGAGCTGTAGGTCAGAATATGCTCAGTCATGAGCAGTTTCACAATGAACGCAATTTGCATGTGAGCATTTGAAAGAACCCGTCTGTCAATAAAATTATGCCTTTGTCAAGCATTTGGAAGAGAAAAAAACAAAACCTCACATTGTTAAGGGGGTCATAGATTTCAAAGAGCATACTTCCTTGGTTAGTGACATCACAAACCCTGAAATTTTTTAACTCTGCCACCCAGGACCATGCAACAAAGGGGGTGGGGCCATTTTATGTTGTGGCACATAAACAAAGGGAAACATGGTTTAGCTCCGTTTACCATTTCTATGGCTTGTCAACAATTGTAGTGCCACAGGGTTGTGACAGTGTTTAAGTTGTGGAGTTTTTCATAGACCCCAATAGGTCGCCACCACATAACTCGTAGTGGCTGACAGATAGGGAATGTCTCGGTTAAGTAACCCTCATTCACTGATGGAGGGAATGGAGACGTTATGTCCCTTTGCCACAACCTTGAACTATTCGCTGTTGCTGGAACACGTTCACATCTCCTCAGCCCAAAACCTAATGAGTTGATGCACGCTGTCGCCTTATATACCTATGTGCACAGGAAGTGGTTCAGTATGCAAAATCCACTAGCCGAATTCTCATTGGTGTTTTCTCTTAAACTCAGAGATGATTGTGTTCCCAAGTGAGACCCCAATATGTTGTCACAAAATAACATCTCCGTTCCCTGATGGGTTATGTATGTAACCAAGATCAAAATCAATATATAAAATAATATTTAAAAAATGTTGCATTATACCCATCAACAATCTCTATTCGAATAATACAAATTACGGTAGGCATTGCTGTTCAGATAAGCAATGGCTTAACATCTTTTTTACAGTTAAAAGTACAGGTTGTAGGACCTGCCACGAGAGGGCGCACTATCAAAACAATAACAATTGCGTGGTTTGATGACACTAAGAAGGAGTGTGGAATGATGGGATTTGTTGGCTTCTACCCAACCACTGATGGCTATCAAATCAGACGGAAACATAAATCATGCATTTAACGCTAGTTCAACGGTTTTCGCGAGTAGAATACATACAAAGTCACTGCAAAGACACGATCAGACTATGGATCAGACGCATCCTCGCACCAGTAAAGGCAGTAACAAAGGGTAACTAATGTCATTAGATTTATAGCCATGCTACATACTCCGATACAGTAGGTGGCGGTATGCACCTGATAAGGCATCAAGGCACGTCCGAAATCAATGTCAGCTTCATTTCCTGTCTCTTGAGATGTCTTCATCGGGCCGATTTTTGAAGGCAACATAGATGTATCCTTCGCTGCCTTCGATATCCCACAGTCCTGTGCGTTCCATTCTGTGAGAGTTAAGCCAAAAAAAAAAGATGGCGTCTGAAAGTTGCGGTCGGTGGTCAGTTTGTGTTTAAATGTATGTTTCTGAACAACCTTCTCCACTTTTTATGTAATTTCTAGTGAGAAATTAATATAGCAGTAATGAAATATCTACTCAGTTATCACCAAAGCTCTCTATATTTTGCTGTAGATCAGTAAACCATTACTCAGCCTCAGAAGCCTGTCCGAAATCCATTTCATGAGGTGCCTTAGGGCAAAAACGCTGCCTGCAAAGTCATTGCCTGATTAGACAGCAAGGCAGCAAGTCACCTGCCTAAGTTTTCGGATGCAGCCATTGACATGCGACTGCACTGCCTGTGTCACTATTTAGAATGGGAATTTTCTCATGATTTACAAGTAGTTGAAAACATTACAGATATTGTTAATAATCAGCTGGACAAAATATATAACATTAGCCTAGTAATTTTTGGATATTTTACTGTAAATATCTTACAAATTGTACCTTTAACATGCAATTCACACACCAGCACCAAAATACCAGAAAACCCTATGATGTTAGAAAAGATATGTGAAAAGATCTATGTTTTTTTTTTTTTTTTTTTTTTTTTTTGACAGCATTAAGGGACAGATCACACAGAATGTTCTGATTCTGAAAGCTCATGAACAAGATGCTGAAAAAGCAGGGAAACATGGCACAACAGTCAAAGACATTTGTCTGGGATGTTTACATAAAAAAAACTATTAAAATGCAGCACATTAAACAACAATGTGTTCTGTGTTAACAGCTCTCTAGTGTAAACAACACATAATAATCACATAATCTTTATGATTGGCCCAGACCTCACTTCAGCACATCCAAACCTCATACATGATCTGGAAGTACCAGTAATGCCAGAAAAATTGCCAAAAGATTTACCAGTATTTTTAAAAAGGTCCTGTTCACACGTTCAAATGGTAATTCTCTGGAAAAGCATAACAATGATTTTAAGAAACCTAATAGAGATTTCTAGCCAAATCAGATCTTAACTGAGGGACAGCATCCACAATAAATCGTATGATAAATTTGTGAATGGAGAGTCTTGGGTTACATAACAATGACATTTGCTCTGATATATTGGCAATGCTCCTGAGAAAGTCAACCTCTTGGATATAAACAGACATGTTCAAGGCACGAAAAGAAGCTAACCTAAGGCTAACACTGAAAGACAAAAGTGGGAAAATGTGTGGGAAGTAATGGCAGAATCATGGCAGAAATGCATCATAATTTTATTTCAAACCGGGTAAACATGGGATTGTCTCTCATGGTTTGCCTTGAGCTAATTTTAGACACACTGTGCTGCTGGAAAGCCTCTGGTAAAATTTGACCAACACAAACATTTGTGAAACGCTTGATGAAATGTTTGATGTATCTGCAGCATGACAGTGGTGAATTCATTGGAAGAATGGACGGTTGCCCAAACACAAAAAATTGTGGGGCTTTTCCGATTTTGTCTTTATGTGTGCTCGAAGCACGTGTAAGCTGTTGTTTTCTCTCTGGGTAGCTAATCACTGTTATGTAAGACTTGGCCTGTGTGTGTATGACACTAAGTTTGTATAACCATTTTTGAAATCTGTTTAAATAAAATTAAGTACAAGTGGATAAATGTTTTTGTCTGTAAAGAGGTGAACCCCTAGAACTTACACAATCGGAAACCAGACGTTTTTTTTTTTTTCCCCCCCAGCTGAACTCTGTTCAAGACTTGCACAAACTGCATTGCAAACATTTTCCAAAATGTAATTTGTGTGGAAACAAGTCTTTAAATGGCTGCTAGCAGAGGCCAGAGGCACTGGAGATGGATGCAAAGTTGGGAAAATACTGTAGCAAGCAGAGCAACTCCACTGTTCATGACATACAAAACATTGGAAGAGAGTCCTAAATACTGATTTGGGGTTTTCTATAAATGTATTGCTGAGGGGATCTGACTGTCTTTAGAAAGGTTTAGATTGTATTTTCTTTTCATCTTACCTCTCTATAATCAATGCATATTAATGTAATGTTTCTAAGCGCAGTGCTGCTTTGTTTACAGCGGTAACCAAGGAAAAGCTACATCACTACTCTTTCCATAATCTCCACCTGTGAATTGAATTTTCATTCAGCCAATCTGCTGTTTCTGTTTTGTGCACGCATTTTTGCTGCTGGATCGCCATATGTTTGAAAAGTAATCTAAACCTCAGTCAAAAGATTAAACATACTCTCATACTCATAATCATCATCACATTTATTTTCAAATATGATCCATTAGCCTACAGGTGCTATCATGACATAAGACATTTTGGTGTAAACTAGCTTTGAAATACATTCTGTTCAGACACTGCAAGTAAATGAGAAATATTTGAGCACACATTCATATTCCACATTATTTGGTTCCATGTCTGCCTTTAAACTCCCCTAAACATCACGAGAAAATGAACCATGACTTAAAATGCTAGTCAAACAGCCCCTCTCAGTCTAAGTGGGTGGTTCATGGCCGAAATTAGCTAATAAGTGGACCATGTTTAATGTTGATCATCAAATGTCTGGCTACTATCAAACTACCAGCTCCTCGACTTACAAAACCCTCTTGGACATATCTCTCCATTATCTGGTTGAATTTGAGGCACAATTACACAAAAGTTTTCAAATATCAGCATCCATATTCGTAGCATTTACATTGTCCTTTTAATGTGGTGCATAATACGTATTTTTTAAGCCTTACATTATCTGTTGTTTGCCACAAATGTATCAAATCTGGCTGCTGACATCGGTATCACACAACCCACTGGCCACAACAGATGTGTAGATGTGTCTCTAACAAGGGCTTTAAATATTTACACAGACGTCACAAAATTATTTTATTCTAATTCACAAGATCTTGAGTAGATCTGATATAGATTTGCTTGGTTATATCAGGTGAAGTACATGTCAAATCTATATCGGCTCATCAAAATGAAGACAAATTAATTCTTAATAACATCCCAAAGATGTCAGTAAATCAGCTTGCAAACAATATGTAACATAACATTACATTTACCTAAGAAAATACATTCAATAGCCATAATTTGATAGTTAGCAAAAACTAATCTGGAGAGCAGCATTTTTCTTAATAATTGCATTGGATTGCATATTTTTAACCAAATTGGTCAGTCAAATTTATTGTATGTTTAAATAAATCTGTCGGAAAAATTGTTGACATCTATAATAGACATGCAATGTGCCCGATACATATCCAAATCAACTGATGTTGAATATAAACCAACTGAAACCAAAACTAATCAAGACTATGTGAATCAGAATTTAATTGATTCGTAAAATGTGTGCCCTATTAAGAGTGGTCCATAAAGTTGGACTCTTTGGTGACCATATAGCACATACAGTAGGTTGGAGGACAATAATCACCCGTGCTCCTATTATACCAGTGCATTTTCAGAAAAAAATGCAGCCATGAAAGGATTGTGGGGTGTTTCATCCTTCTAAATCAATAAAATAGACTTAAAGTGTCCCTATTATGCAATTTTTATGGTTCCTAATATTGTTTTGGGAGTCTCCTACAATAACATTACATGCATACAAGGTCAAAAAAAAATTTTTATTTTTTTTTTCAAAATATGCATTTAATAGCAATTGATGGCCTAGTCTGTTGCGATTAGTCTATAGCGTACAGCAGTGTAGGAAATCATATGCCTATTTCAATATTTTTGTATTTTATATTTTGAAACTCTTTTGAACACATAGATTGACACATCTATTATTTATCATACTTGCAAGTTGTGATTCAGTGGTCAGCAGCTGGTCCAAATAAACAGGATACTAATCCATCTTTCAACAGCAAGCGTTTTGTGAATCCTGTGTTGAACTCCCAGAGATTAGAGAAGCAGTCGTCAGTAGAAGGACGTGTTTGTGGGCGGGGTCAAGTTGTTTGCAGCTGACCAACATAGATGCGAATTATGCAAATGTGTTACCTTGTGGCGTGTAGCCGTACTAACGACTTGTAATAGGCTGTACAGAGTCAATTCTTTATTTTTGGAGGCAATAACTTTTTTACCCTGCACTTTCAGCTTTACTATTTTGCAGACCATTTACATTCACATTAGGGCTGAACGATATGGGCAAAATTTCATATCTCGATTTTCATGCCAGATATCTCGATATCGATACAATACGATATGACTACGTGTTCTTTTGCTAAGCACGACCTGCACAACACGTCACTCTGGTTCATATCGTCTTTTCTGAATCCAAAATACTTCCAAATTATGGAAGATGATTTATCTTTTGGCACCAAGTCAGATTCTGCACTGCCACCGGCCGCATTATCTCCCACACTCTTTTTCTTTCTTTCTAATTTATCCCCTGTCTCTGTACAGTGTGCATAGACATTGGAACGGGGGGGGGGGTGTATTGTTTTTAATAGATAGTAATATCTTGAAAGTTCATATCTAGATATAGATACGATAATGACCCGGTATTAAAATGGCCCCGGGGCTAAATTATGAAAGACCGTAGTATCAGTAAGATCTGCTTTCGGTACTGGAGGGAAAAAAAATATGTACTATGTATTTTTGCTTAATAATGTTATCGTGCACATTTTTATCTCACCAAACATTTCTAATGTGCGATCATATTAAGACGTTTGGCTGTGAGATCTGTGAGATCTCTCATGCACGCCGCGGAGGCTGTCTGTCAGTCACACACACACCACAACGAGCACAGTGCACACACACAGTATGAAAACTCCCACTTAATAATAAAGAGTGACAATGGCGAAGAGATTTGCTTAATAATTTTTTTCGTGCACAATTTATCTTACCAAACATTTCTAATTTGAAATATTATTAAGATGTTTGTCTGTGAGATCTGCGAGATCTCTCATGCGCGCCGCAGAGACTGTCTGTCAGTCACACACACACAACAAGAACGAGCGTGGCGCACACACACGCATAAGGGGCCGTTCACATATCGCAATTTTGCGTGCTCAAGTTCATTATTTCAAATGTAGGCGCGCGGTATGCGCACTCATAATGGAAGCGACGCGGTCGCGATGCGCACGCAGTGTGATGCGCTCGTCTTTTTCAGGTGCGTCCGTACCACATTCAGATAAAAACATCATGACTTTTCAGAATGCTGCAAGCGCACCACAGGTCATTTTGGGAAAATCAGAAAGTGGCGCGCCTAGCGTTTTCCACGCGTTTTTAGACGTGATATGTACGGCCCCTTACAGTATGAAAACTCCCCCTTAATACAAAGAGTGACGATGGTGGAGAGAGCAAAACATTACAAAGTGTGGTTATACTTCACTAGAGTTGATGCAGACAACGCTCGTTGTCATAAGTGCAACCAATATTTGCATGTAAGGGCGGAAACAAAAGCAATCTGTCAAAGCATCTTTCAAAAAGTCCATTATGTGCAGACAGAGAAATGCAAAGTTTTCGACTGCCTAACACAACACAAAGTAACACAACACAAAGTACCGATAAGAATACCGTTAAAGTACTGGACCATTAAGCAGTATCGGTAAGAGTAGTAATACCATTAAAACCTTAACGATACCCATCCCGATACATTACACACTGCATGAAAGGCAATATTGGAAATGGCATAATAGGGGCACTTTAAAATGGCCAGGCACAAGCAAAAACCAAAAGACCACATCCAGACCTTTCTTAGCAATCATTGAAATTCTTTAATTTAATATCCTAAGCCTTGATATGTTTTCTTTTTACTTCTGATTTTGGAGTGTGTGGTCTTATAAAGATCAGTTGTTTCTTCCATATAGCATCAATATGTTGTTGATGGCTAATTCTTTATGTTATAAAGCTCTTGCTTTATGTGATCATTCTCTTTACAAAGCTTTGTAATCTCTTGTAGAATCCTGAATTATATTTGTCAATATCTTAGTCAGCTAATGGCACTTCGGTTTTAACCTTGCTATTTCTATCCATTAATTCTCCACTGTTTTCCCAAAATCACTTCTTAAAGATCCCCTGTAATGAGACTACAAATTATATAAAATACTCCAGACCAGGGAGCCCCTTTCACTGATACAAATGTTCTGAACGTGTTATTATTGACAGGGGGAAAAAGTTTATAAATTACACTAGAAATGAATATGCCAGTACAGTATAAATTATTGATCTAACAAACCCATATTGTACAATTGGCATTTTATATTCTACCCATTGCTGACAGACCAATGGATTTCAACCAAATTAAAGAATTAGGAATTTCTTTTGTTTCTTAATAACTTTTGGATGTTAAGATCACACAAGCACACATGATACCGTGAATATTCACTTTTATAGAGACACATCCATTGGAATTGTCAAAGCCTAAGTAGAATTAATGGAATCAAATGAGCTCACTGCTTTTTCTTTCATTTCTTTTAACACTCAATATTACATGAGTATACATGGGCCACTACCTGTGAAGGATAAAAAAGAAAGGGGGAGAGATTAATTCAGAATCAACTTGCCAATAAATCCCTGTGGTGAGAGGCTTCCAACTCAAGATCCTTTAATATTCAGAGTGCAACCCCAAAGTCAAGAAGAGGGAATCCCTATTCAGCGGTGACCTTCAGCGGATGATGGAAATTAAATGGGCTTCGCTTGCTCTCTATCTAGCTCTCTCTCTCTCTGACACACATTTAAACAGTGAACAGACACACATGCTCACATATCTTACCCGATATATACAACATACTAATTAGATATCTTTTTTTCTTTTTTTTTAAATCACGAATAACATTTTTGATTATTAGCACTTACAGCTCATGAAAGTAAAAAATCCAGTATCTCAAAATATTACAATATTTACATTTGAGTTTCATTAATTATTCCTACAGTATAAATTCTGGGTATCTCTTTTCCTATGAAACCACAATAATGGAAAATACATCTGATTGCTGCCCAGAAGACAATCATAGACACTCTCCACAAAGAGGGTAAGTCACAAAAGGTCATTACTGAAAAGGGTGGCTGTTCACAGAGTGCTGTATCAAAGCATATTAAATTTAAAGTTGAGAGTAGGAAAAGGTGCACAAGCAACAGGGATGACCTGTATTTGATGCACTGTAAACTCTGTGAAGGTGCACAACTCGCCGTCGCTTTGCGCTGTTTCTCACACATGCAAAGAGAGAGATCGAGAGTCTTACCATGCTGAATCGATGTGCTACATGTAAACTATATTATTTGTATTTTCCTGTCAAAATAATGGAGTTCATTTAGAATTATTCAGCTTTTTAGAACAAGCAGAAGATATGCAGGTTTTACCGGTAGTGGGCAGAACTAATGCGCGAATGGCAATCTCATTGGCTGGTGCTCATTTATTACTGTCAATATTCATGAACCCAGCAGCTCATTAATCCATAGTGCATTGCATATTTTTAGTATGGTAGTATAATAAGCAGTAGTAGTATGTTTAAATAATAATTAATATCATCTATTACTTTTATTTTTCCAATAGCACCAGAGAATAAGTTCTTAAAGAACTGTTGTATAAGATGAGTATCACATTTGCACTAGTGTAATATTGTTGAAATGCCCAATGCCCACCACTACATATATATATATATATATATATATATATATATATACATATATATATATATATATTGATGTTCATTGAAGTTCAGAGTTTTGCATTGTATCTAAAAGGGGAGTCTTAACTTTCAGGTCCAATTCTCTATGAAATTTTTTTTGTACATAAAAAATTATAATAATAATAAAATAAGTTTTTATGGTATAAAAATTTTACATTTTGATGTTTTTTGAGGAAAATTTCACATCCAACTACCCCACTCCAACATTTTCTCCTGTATGTCAACTTTCAGCTTTTACTGTTAGATTCTCTGTACACTTCTTTGTACCCTTCACAGTAACCGGGGTCTCATGCACAAAGGAATGATTTATTTATTTATTTCCATTGGTATGAGTATGAGTCAATACTGGGACACTATAGCCATCCCACGCTTGCACTCAGCAAACAGCTGCCTCTGAAAGCTCAGCCAGACATGAAACACAAGGCTTCCACAACACCCCTTGTCTATTATGCTATTGACAGGTTGACCCATGAAGGACCAAAGACGCAAGAAATGGGCCTGCTTTACAGTGGGTGGCAAGTGATGTCACAAGTTTCTAAAGGTAGGCTACCTTTCAAGTCTACTACAAGTAATAAAAAAATAAAAATAGGCCAACTTGCTCATGATTAAAGCAACGCTACAGTCTAAAGAATACTGGAAACCATAATAAAATAATAACAAAAAACTATACTATAAAAAATAAACATTTAATTAGTACCCATTGTTTCTCTGTCTGTACTTGTTCTGTGAACAATGACAATAAAGTTGACATGAATTAAGTGCATTTAAGTGCCATTCAGTTGGGGTTTTAAAAAAAGCATTTTCTGAGATGCACATTAAACATTCAAGGTTTTTTTTTTTTTTTTTTTTTTTTTGTAGTAGGCTATGTACATTCTGCTAAATAATTAAACAATAGTCTTTAACCGGACTTTTATTTTCACAGTTCTTTCATCAATTTTTATGTGATGTGACGCTAGTTTTACTCAAATCAAACGGTCAAATGCTCATGAAGTGACTGTCAGAGCAGTTCTGGAGATGTTGTTCATGTGTTCAAGTCCTTATTTAGTGAGACAGCAGACGCTGAAATCAACGGAGCGTCACTTGCGCTTCAGTGTGTGTGATAAAGGGAGACGCACTTCTGCTCCATTCATTAACAGAGACACACAGTACATGCAGGATTCATATTTAAATAGACTGTTCCGGCTTAATATTTACAGATATTAGTCCATATTGTGATTTGATGAGGCTATATGATCAAATTTTACTGAGCAGTTTAAATCAGTAGTGGTAATCTGGAGTGCGTTTCCCAAAAGTATTGTTAGCTAACTATGGTCACAAGTTCAGCTGAACTTCATAAATAATGGAATTTGTGACCATAGTTGCTATGGGAAATGCAACCCTGGTAGACATGCTATATACTCCAAAAGATTTACAATTTCAAAATGACAGAAATTGAGAACAGAACATTTTTGGCGAGATTCAAAAATGACAGTATTTAAGGAATGTATAAACTGTCTAAATTGTATAAAACTGTATGACCAAGAGCTTTAGTTTCCGTCTCTTAATACATGTCCTACGGCTCGAAGGCTGCACCAGGATTTTATATCTTCTGGTACTTGCCCATGCAAAGCTCACAGCCACAATGGAACAGTATTATGGGCGTTGTTATGCAGTTATGTTTGGACTGGTTTTTGTTTGCTATGCAGTTGCTAGAATTTTATGGGCGGTTGCTAGGTGGTTATTTACTGGCTTACTTCAGAGTTTCTATGATATTTTTGTCACTGTTTTTGTCAACCAATTTTTATTATTATTTCAAATCGCTAGTCTGATTAATTAGAAAAATAATAAAAACAGCTAAAAACAGCTTTAAATGAAGCCATGCTGCTGACTTTCTACATCCAGGATTTTATTACGTAATAAAGATGGTTAAATCAGCACGAGACTGTCGACACAGAGACAGATCAACACCTGCTTCCCCATCATAGTCTCTTTATCCCAGCCACTGATGCATTAGTGAAGTGACAGGCAGGAGAAGCACAACAGGATCACTGTACTAATAATAACATTAGGATCCTTTGGAAGGTAATGCTAGGCTGTAAAGTGGCGTGGCTGTTTATTTTCAACTACGCGATTGTCTCAGTAGAGTAATATTTGTTTGTTCGGGTACATTTCACTATGAATTCTTTGATCAACCAATCCCAATTCAACTCAGGCTTTGCAGACAGACTTTTACAGAAAGACCTTTACAGTAAAAAAAAATGCTGCAGAGATTACTTTTTTGTAGGTAAAAAAATGGAAACACGTAAGCATTTTAGCACTTCTGGATCCATCGTCCTGAAGTCAATGGGTTGTTAATATCTGAAATAAGGTCTGTGGTTAACAGAAGCTCAAGATATATTGATATCTATTCTATGACATTAAATCTACATTTACATTTAGTCATTTTGCAGATGCTTTTATCCAAATGAGGACAATGGAAGCAAACAAAAACAATAAGAGAACAATGATATACAAGTGCTATAACAAGTCTCAGTTAGCTTAAACACAGTACACGTAGCTAGGGCTTTTAAAAAGAAAACAGATAGAAAAGAAAAAGAATAAATCAAGCTATTGTTAGAGGTATTTTTTTATTAATATTGTATAATAAATGAAAAGAAAACAGAGTAGGCAAGGCAGCTCATTCCACCAGGAGGGAACATTTAATTGAAATACATCAGGAATACTTCTAGGCTGTCTAACAAATATATATATATATATATATATATATATATATATATATATATATATATATATATATATATATATTAGGGCTGGGACAACGCGTCGAGGTCATCGATGATGTCGACACAAAAAATACGTTGACGCAAAATATGCGCATCGATTCGTCGACCTGTTTTTATTTCTCTAAAAACGTTTGCAAAACGTTAACTTTATGTGCGCTGAATATACGCGATGGCAGGATCAACATTCTGTCCCACGTTATATAACCAATCCAGGGGTTTTTCTGCATTGATCTTTTTTTTGGCGGCTGTCAAAGCCTTATTTGATCGGTGAGTGATGTAGAATAGAATGACTGCCGAGCCTGACAGGGCGCGTAGTCGCATACGAGAGAGAGAGCCCCGGCTGCGCGCACTCACAGTCTTCAAACAACACGAGCACTTCTTGCTCTCTCTCTCCCTTGTGCATATTAATCAAAATCATTAAACACGATAGAAAAATGGCGAAACACCAAAGTTTCACGCGCGCTCGCAGACTCACAGTCTTCAAACTACACGAGTGCTGTCTTGCGCTCTCTCTCTCTCTCTCTCCCTCCCTCCCTCCCTCATGCATATTAACCAAAATCATTAGACACGATAGAAAAAGGGTGGAACGCCAAAGTATCACGTGGAGCATTCTCACGTGGAGTTTTCTAGTTATTTTATTTTATTTATTTTTTTGGAAAAGCACTCTCTGTATTAGCTTAAAGCCCTCAAGTTTACATTGGTTACTGTATTCTTTCAATTGCTCTAAACAAGTATTTTGGGTGACCTTTTTTATTGAATGATAGACATCAATAAAAAAAAAATTTTTCAATAAACTAGGCCCTATGTGTTCAGTAAGCTTGTTTCAGTAAGCTATGTGTTTTCAAGGCTTCAAGGTTTTATTGAATGCTATCTCTATACAAGTGCAAAGTAATGCATTCTTAGTCAGTCTTTTATTTTGTAATTTTAAGAGCAATAAACATATATTGCAATGTTAAGGAATTCATGTTTTTTTTTCATTCAGATATGTAAATCAACATGTATAAATTGTTAGTAGTCAATTAATGGGGAGATAATCGAAATCGAATATATATATATATATATATATATATATATATATATATATATATATATATATATATATATATATATATATATATATATATATATAAAATCACTGTGGCATTTTATGTATGAAACATTTACATTGCTAAAAACAGCTTTAAATGAAGCCATGCTGCTGACTTTCTACATCCAGGATTTTATTACGTAATAAAGATGGTTAAATCAGCACGAGACTGTCGACACAGAGACAGATCAACACCTGCTTCCCCATCATAGTCTCTTTATCCCAGCCACTGATGCATTAGTGAAGTGACAGGCAGGAGAAGCACAACAGGATCACTGTACTAATAATAACATTAGGATCCTTTGGAAGGTAATGCTAGGCTGTAAAGTGGCGTGGCTGTTTATTTTCAACTACGCGATTGTCTCAGTAGAGTAATATTTGTTTGTTCGGGTACATTTCACTATGAATTCTTTGATCAACCAATCCCAATTCAACTCAGGCTTTGCAGACAGACTTTTACAGAAAGACCTTTACAGTAAAAAAAAATGCTGCAGAGATTACTTTTTTGTAGGTAAAAAAATGGAAACACGTAAGCATTTTAGCACTTCTGGATCCATCGTCCTGAAGTCAATGGGTTGTTAATATCTGAAATAAGGTCTGTGGTTAACAGAAGCTCAAGATATATTGATATCTATTCTATGACATTAAATCTACATTTACATTTAGTCATTTTGCAGATGCTTTTATCCAAATGAGGACAATGGAAGCAAACAAAAACAATAAGAGAACAATGATATACAAGTGCTATAACAAGTCTCAGTTAGCTTAAACACAGTACACGTAGCTAGGGCTTTTAAAAAGAAAACAGATAGAAAAGAAAAAGAATAAATCAAGCTATTGTTAGAGGTATTTTTTTATTAATATTGTATAATAAATGAAAAGAAAACAGAGTAGGCAAGGCAGCTCATTCCACCAGGAGGGAACATTTAATTGAAATACATCAGGAATACTTCTAGGCTGTCTAACAAATATATATATATATATATATATATATATATATATATATATATATATATTAGGGCTGGGACAACGCGTCGAGGTCATCGATGATGTCGACACAAAAAATACGTTGACGCAAAATATGCGCATCGATTCGTCGACCTGTTTTTATTTCTCTAAAAACGTTTGCAAATGACGTTTGCAAATGACGTTTTTCTGCATTGATCTTTTTTTTGGCGGCTGTCAAAGCCTTATTTGATCGGTGAGTGATGTAGAATAGAATGACTGCCGAGCCTGACAGGGCGCGTAGTCGCATACGAGAGAGAGAGCCCCGGCTGCGCGCACTCACAGTCTTCAAACAACACGAGCACTTCTTGCTCTCTCTCTCCCTTGTGCATATTAATCAAAATCATTAAACACGATAGAAAAATGGCGAAACACCAAAGTTTCACGCGCGCTCGCAGACTCACAGTCTTCAAACTACACGAGTGCTGTCTTGCGCTCTCTCTCTCTCTCTCTCCCTCCCTCCCTCCCTCATGCATATTAACCAAAATCATTAGACACGATAGAAAAAGGGTGGAACGCCAAAGTATCACGTGGAGCATTCTCACGTGGAGTTTTCTAGTTATTTTATTTTATTTATTTTTTTGGAAAAGCACTCTCTGTATTAGCTTAAAGCCCTCAAGTTTACATTGGTTACTGTATTCTTTCAATTGCTCTAAACAAGTATTTTGGGTGACCTTTTTTATTGAATGATAGACATCAATAAAAAAAAAAATTTTCAATAAACTAGGCCCTATGTGTTCAGTAAGCTTGTTTCAGTAAGCTATGTGTTTTCAAGGCTTCAAGGTTTTATTGAATGCTATCTCTATACAAGTGCAAAGTAATGCATTCTTAGTCAGTCTTTTATTTTGTAATTTTAAGAGCAATAAACATATATTGCAATGTTAAGGAATTCATGTTTTTTTTTCATTCAGATATGTAAATCAACATGTATAAATTGTTAGTAGTCAATTAATGGGGAGATAATCGAAATCGAATATATATATATATATATATATATATATATATATATATATATATATATATATATATATATATAAAATCACTGTGGCATTTTATGTATGAAACATTTACATTGCATTTACATTTATTCATTTAGCAGACACTTTTATCCAAAGCGACTTACAGATGAAGACAGTGGAAGCAATCAAAAACAACAAAAAGAGCAATGATATATAAGTGCTATAACAAGTCTCAGTTAGGTTAACACAGTACACGTAGCATGGGATTTTAAATAATATAATAAATAAAAAGAAAACAGATAGAATAAAAAAATAAAAATAAAAGAATAGAGCAAGCTAGTTAGAGGTCTTTACACATACACACACATACATATACAATTGCATAATAAATTAAAAGAAAATAGAATACAAAAAGATTAGAAAGGTAGTTAGATTTTTTAAAGAATAGAATTAAAATAGTGAGTGTTAAAGTTAGAGGGTCAAATAAAGATGGAAGAGATGGGTTTTAAGGCGATTCTTGAAGATGGCTAAGTACTCAGCTGCTCGGATTGAGTTGGGGATTTCATTCCACCAGAAGGGAACATTTAATTTAAAAGTCTGTAAAAGTACAGAGAGTGATCAATAAACACTCCCTTTATAAGCAGTGGATCTGTCAATCACATAGCACAAGTTTATTATTGACATAGAGCTTTGCACTCTGGCCAAAACTCTCAGTAAAACCAATGGCAATGTCTACTTAGCATATTGAATACTTTATTTACATTGTGTCTGCACTGTTATGATGAAAGCATTTATGAGATTGCAGAAATCGTGAGGTTACTGCATTCCTATGCTCGAAAGATAAGGCTTTGATAGACCACAATGCTTAGTACTGCAATGGGGGTCTAAATTTAATGCTTTAAACAGCACATTTAAGGATTAGTTCATCTCAGCAGCTTTGATAGTAAAAACAGAGTAAATGAGTTCCACATGTGACAATTATTTCATATGCAGAGATATTACCCAATCAGTGGACATTTGCAATGAGGTCTTAAAGGAGACCTGCACATTTAAACAGATTGTTTAAATCAGGGTAGGAATCGCCTTTTATTTTCTAAATTTGGAATATTACTTAATTATTTTATTATATACAAATTATTATTTCTGAGTTGTTAACAACTTTGATTTAAAAATCCTTCAAACATAATAAGAACACCTCAGGAGACATTATGCATTTTAAAATGCATTTCATGACCCCTTTAATACTTAGGGTTAGGGGTTCGTTCTACTTAACCCTAAAAATAAACAGTAGCAATAGTAATGTTTGCTCTAGCAACTACGTTATTTACGCTATATGGCCAAGAACAGCTGTGGTTTTGTACATGTATTCAAAAGCAATGACCTAACTGTGGTTACAGTATCACCACAATAACACGCTTAATGAAAGTTCAAGTTCAACACCATACTCAGCTGAAGCAGTCGTTCTTATGTTCACCATATGATATTCTCAACAGAGAGAACTCACCTCTGGCAGACAGCTTTTTGGTGTTGATGATTTTGGCAGCATATTCCTGACCAGTAGAGATTTTCATACATCTTCTAACCACAGAAAAGGCTCCTCTGGAAATCAGAAAGCACATACACATATAATCAACTTTGTTTCATTTATTTACACTATATTACGTTTATTTTCATTTATTTGTTTTCTTTTGTGTGTATATTTCTGATAATGCAGAACTGTCCTGTTCATAACTGTGAAAATTCTACTCCTATCCCCCTCTGCCTTTTTTTAAAGAAAAAAAAAAGTTAAGCATTTTTACAACCTTGTCTTGAATATCCCCACTGAATATTCTAGAATATGCGATGTTTAAGAACATGCTTCTCAACATCAACGAAACTCCGTTCTTTAAGTAAATAAGCATGGCGTTTTAAATAGGGGAATTCCGCTGTTTGCTATTCCCGCCGAAAACAGGAAAAGAATAATACAAATAGAACAGTATTATCGTCAAAACAGCACATGAAAGAAGCCGAGAAGAGACTTGCGACCGCAGGTAAGGTTACAGAATCAGGTAAGGGCTAACACTGTCAGCCTGCACTTTTCTAAAAAAAAAAAATGTTTCAGATTGTTATTGGAAGCGTGTGCATAACTAATACTTACTTCCCCAGTTCTTCATACAGCTGATATTCGTCGGTAAACCTGGTGCAGGTTGTTGAAGCCATGCTGAGAGCGACGGGAAGAACAATCTGAGCGCAAAAGTGAAATCTGCGGTTACCTCTTCCTGTATATCCTCACTGCAGAGCGAAAGTAAATGTTTCAACTCTGGAAAGAAATGAAAATGTCCAAGTCTGTCACTACAAATGCTCTTGCAGGTGTGAGATGGTGACTGGCACTGTTTTGACACCTATTTGAAGTTGAAGCGCCGCACCTCTTGTGATCAAGAGATGTCCGATTCGCGAACGTGTTCTTTTAAACCGGTTCTTTTTAACGATTCAATAGAACCGATTAGAGGGTGTATGTGAATCATTCGAGTTTTGGGGGACTTTCATTAGGTTACACGCCAGTGTTTCTAGTCACAAACGCGTAGAGGATGGAATAGATTTAAGAATAAATGGCGAGCTCATTTTGTCCGTCATATACATAGAAAGAATACCAAAATTACGGAGGCTATACGATGAAACCAGCATAATATATATATATATATATATATATATATATATATATATATATATATATATATATATATATATATATATTGCTTATACTTTTCATTATTTTATAATAGCCTATTATTCTAAAGGTTGCATTATAATTTATACAGCCAACATAAAATGTGTCTGAAATTAGTAACACTGCAGTCTTAATTATCTCTTATTCACTTCTCGATGTAATATCATAAATAACATTTTGTGTTACAATCAAGTTTTAAAAAACACATTTATATCAAGACTTGTATATAAATGACATTTGGAATGAATTGAAATGTAACTGTGAACTACCAAAACCTATTACAAAGATATTGCCTATGATAAACAATAGTAGCCTAGGTTATTTAACTTTATTCATTTACTACTAAAAAAGAACTGCAAATCTGTAATTGTTTGATGATTCACATAGAAAGAAGAATCATTTCGTTTGACCGAGTGAATCGAGTTTCCCAACAGTACACACACACACGCTCACATCTCGCTTCCTGCTGTAACAGCGGCTGTTGAATCTAGTGTAAGAGCTCCCTCTGGCGGCACAAACACGCGTGTACGAGTGTCTGGAAAGACCACGGTGTATAGACTATTTTAATCGCAGGAAATTAGCAAATGTGTGACGGTAGACTTGTTGATAGACTGATAACGCTAGTCTAAAATGAAGCATCATACAGTACTGTTCATCCTTAAGCACTGTCACCTTGAGTTAACGGGATGACCAATTATCCTCTTAAATTACTAATCTTGTAAATCCTGTGGAGCGTTTCTTCCTCATCTACTACTGTCTTAAAAATCAATGTGATGATAAAAAGCTCCTTTCCCTCTCTTGGCATTTCAGATAAGGTCTATTTGTCTCTCTTTAAACACCTGAATATTTATTGTAGGGTTGTTTAATGAAAGTGAATTTACTTTGAAGTACACGCACACTACTTTTGTCAGTGGTCTCTTGTAGTGAATTACAGAAAACTGCAAATAGAAATCCACTGCCCAATATTTAACGTCACCAATACAATTAAATTAAATAAATAAATAAACAGTAAAAAAAAAAGAAAAAAAAGAAAAATACATTCTAAAAGAAGTTTAAAATTCACAATATTAAGTTGATGTAATAATAAATAGTATGTCAACATAAATGTTTAATTGATAAACAACAACAACAAACATCTGTAGAAAAACAGATAATGTCTTGGCAGAAAATGACCAGTAAATTGTTTTCTGTTAAACGTACAAATAAAACACTATACAATGCAATGCTTTTAAAATATGTGTAAAATACTATCTGTAAAAATCAGTACAGAAAATTCCTTCAAATTAAAAGAGCACACTGGGCTGTATTTGATTTTTGTAATGAGTGTAATGTAAACTAAGAGTTAAACTGTTCAGAAGGGGTGGGGATGTGGGGTAGGAGGGAGTGACAGAGACTTTAACAGCCTGACAGGAAAAAGCTGTTAGAGTGTCTGGTAGTGGCGTTATAGATACTCTTAAACCCTTTTCCAGATGGCAGCGGGTTACATTCATGGGATGGGTGTGAGGGGTCAGCAATAATTCTAGATGCACTGCAGATGCTGTGTTTGCTGATGAATTCTCTGAGAGGAGTCTCTCTGGGGGGTCAGAGACACTGCAGTTCCCAAACCAGACAATGATGCAGAGGATGATCTCAAGTAGTCTAACTGGCTGTTTGGATTCCAGTTCCAACACTAACCAATAGCCCACATAGCCTATAGATGACCTCAGCATAAGGAAATACATTTCAGAGGTGGAAATGGTTTACTTTCTCTTACATATGAATATAAAATTATTTTTCATACTGATTCTTCACAGGTGTTTTACCCATGCAATGCATTAATCTCATTAAAGACGTAAATTGAATGGATGATGTCCTGTCAAAAAAAATAAAATAATAATAATAATAAAAATCATATGACATTCCAGGAAATATCTTATAAAAACCATTCACCTATAGCTGAACCTTCCGTACCTGGGGACAGTCGTGGCTTAACGGTTAGAGTTGGACTTGAAAGCCAAAGGTCGCAGGTTTGAGTCTTGGATCTGGCAGGGATTGTAGGTGGGAGTGTGAATGACCAGTGCTCTCCACCTTCAATACCACGACTGAGGTGAGACCCTTGAGCGAGGCACCGAACCCCCAACTGCTCTCTGCAACACTGGCTGCCCACTGCTCCAGGTGTGTGTCTGTATGTGTGTTCACTACTCACTGCTGTGTGTGGGCACTTGGATGGGTTAAAAGCAGAGCAAAAATCTAATGAAGACAATAAATACGATTATGATAAAAATTTATCCAAGTTCTTCATGCCATCTTGGGTATATTCATAAGAATAAAGTATATTTTTAATGCGGTACTAATCAACATAGCCTTTATCATTTAGAGTATCATTTTTTGGCATTCTCAATTTGTATAAATCAACATTTATAATTACAGTGTATACTTTTTTTCTTTATTTGCCCTAAAAAATGGGTTAAAATGTGACAACATTTCCCATAGGTGAGGAACATAGTAACTGATGGGCATGTTGTAACATGACCATATGACAGCTTAAAATGTTATCTGATATATACAGTATGTGTGTGTGTGTGTGTGTGTGTGTGTGTGTATATATATTTTTTTTTTTGTTTGTTTGTTTTTTACTAGATATATATTTTATATTTCATTAGATTTATTCAATTTATTTTAATATTTATTAGATTTTTTTAATTTAGTTTTACATTTAGTAATTATTATAGTAAATATATATATATATATATATATATATATATATATATATACATATATATATATATATATATATATATATACATATATATATATATATATATATATATATATACATATATATATATATATATATATATATATATATATATATATATATATATATATATATATATATATATACATTACAATGTGTCCCGTTTAGTTACTTGGGGAAGTCCTGATTACAAAACAAATGTACAGCATAGTTCAAAACAACATGAGCAAATAGATGAAGAAACACATTCAGACATTTAGGGAAAAAAAAGCATAGATGAACACAACACTCCCCTCCCTTCACACACAGCTCTTACAGAACAGGAGACACATAAAAAGTATATTATTTTGAACTCATTTTTATTTATTTTAAAATTATTTCATTTTTTTATGGATATGAAATTTTGGCATGATTTCTTTTTTATTACTTGGAACATATTGGCCATCATAGTAAAGGTAATAAATTAGGCTAACTATACAAAGCAGACTTTATATCAAACAGATATGTTAAAGCATTGGTCTCAAACTCAATTCCTGGAGGGCCACAGCTCTGCACAGTTTTGCTCCAACCCTAATCTGTCATCCGCTATAAAGAATTAAAGAAACTAAACTTCTAGATAACAGATTGGAGATAAAATAATAATAGCAGAATTGTCTCCTTTTAAATAAACAAACACTTAGATGGAAAACTTACTTTAGCCAGAAATTTAATTTTGCTACGGCTCTTCTTCAAAAGATTATTGATTTTTTGTAAAAGAAAAATTCTTTATATAGTGTTGATAGCATTTTACGCTAGCATGTGTGGAAATGTTTAAACCATATGTGTTACAACTGACCCCAAGTTAGTTCATGTCCCACTCACCCCTACTATAAAATAATAACCGTGTTATTTCAAACACTTTACTGTTGTAATATAGTGAGTTTGAGCAACAACAACAACAACAACAAAAATCTCCAAGATGCTTCTGGAAACCTACCTGCAAAGCAACCTGAAAAACTATGGGCAAGTGCACCTAGGGCAAAAGCTGCTTTAAACACAAAGGATGGTCACTCCAAATGTTGATTTCATTTGAGTAATAGAAGATAAATTATAAAGAAAATCTATGTGTGAGATAATTTTTGACAGCATCCTCAGTTTACAGCATTTTTTCACAAGTGCCTAAAACTTTTAACATTACGCAAGTAGGTTTCTTGGAGCATCATTGCAACAGTTCTTCTGGATTGAGTCTGTCTCAGTTTGTTCTGTTTCTTCATGTTATTCCAGATCAGATCTCTGTGTGGAGCACTGGATGTTGTCAGGCTCCTTTTGAAAAAAAAACAAAAAAAAACTGTTTCTATGATTGCAAATGACAAATCTCACTGATCACTCTTTTATGTCGATGAGTAGATGCTCTAGTCATTCTCTAGACAAATTTATGACAAGAGACTGAGTGAACTGTTCTGTTGGCTCCAGCATTTTACTATGCTGTCATAAATAAACATAATTCTCTTGAGTCAAGAAGAAAGTTGCCTGATGTCATGTGAAAAAGGGCTTATTGATTTTGAGCGATAAATCCAAGTAAGATCACTGGAATGATTCTTTTCTTTTCTTTTTTTAAGTAAGGCTTTGATGCAAAGTCAAAAAGACAAAGGCAGTGAGACAAAGAGACCAAGCAGTGAGATATTTGATCAATGAAAAGTACTGAAATTGAAAGATTTAGATGTATCATTCTCACATTCTCAGATTTTAAAGAACATAGTAAAGCCTTGTCTTTAGCAGCATATGGTTTAGACTGCAACAAGGCCAATTTTATTTATTAAATATCAGTAAAATATTTTGTGACAATCATTTTTCTAAAACCTTTACAACACATTTAAGCCTTTATAATAACTATTTCTGTTTACGATTGTAATTAATTTAGAATCTGTGCCAACAAGTTCCCAAGTGTCTTCTTTTAAATGAGGCTACTATTAGTCTAAAGGCTTCATGAATTATATAGCCTATTTTGCTGTATGCAATTTCTTGTGTTTGGGTTCAGAGTCGGAGGAGGAGTGCAAGTTATATATGGCCATAAAGCATATATACTAATATTTGCACATGCATGTTTTTACAAAAAATTTGATGGGAAACCAAAAGATTGAGAGGTAGTAATAGATTTTGAGTGAAAGAGACAAAAATAAAAATAGCAACTTAGAGAGAAAAGACAGGGATAAAGAAGATACAGAGTAAAAAATATGAACCTGCCGAACCTTTGTCAGTTGCCAAAGAGTTCCAGAAATGCTTGGCTAACACTGGCCATTACAGGAAACAGGAATTTATACAAATATGCAAGCCAACAAACTTTATCAAAGTTATGTTTGCAATATATAAAGGTGAATGACTTTTACATAGAGAGAAATACACATAATACATGTTTATGTATATCAATATCAATACATAGCACAGACCAACATATATCAGCCAAGCATTTTGCAATTAACGTTATCTTCCAGTAACTATGGCCCATTAGCATTTTGTGTGTGGAACATTTTCCAAGTCAACTGAGAGCTTTGCCAGTTAATAATTAATTATTCCATTTCCATGAGTAAATATTGTGGCAGGTATTATTAAAACGTAGAACTATGCCTAGGATTTTTAATGTGGGCACATTATGCAATACAGAAAGGGCCTCCTCTAACAAGGTATAACAGGCCAGGAGAAGCATGGACAAATGTGAACCAACCAACAGCATATATACAAAAAAAAAAAAAAAAATGGAATAGCTCAGCCTTAAGGAATGCAAAGCACTGCCATGAAATCCAGCCCTGCAGGCAAGCTTAATACCTCCTGTTGACATATGAAGCTGGTAGAGTGTCATTCTGCTAGTTATTTGGTACATTAAATGTGGGGAATTGTAATCTGTTCCAGCTTTGTTTCACATGAGTTTTATGAAGACAGCTGTGGAGTATTGGCCAGGGACATCGGATTGTTCTCAAGGAAATGGTCCAGATTACATAATCCAGCTGCGTCATTTTGTTACGCTCTAGGGTAGCACCAAACAATAAAACTCATGTTCATTTTTTTTTCTATTTATTGGAATGTTCTGAGCTTCAAATGCATCTGGCTTATTGATTGACATAACCACACAGCTGAAAGCCACTGTAACAATCTCAGTAAAACATGGACTGCAGGAAAGTGTTATGTCCTAAACAGGCACAATGCAACAAGATTCAAGTAACGAGTTATTAAACCATGCACAATGAACGAGCTGTGTGACATGGCACAGTAATATACAATATGTATGTGTTGCTTATCACACAGCTATGTGGAAAGTGATTTTGGACCAAAGAGATTTAACTTTTGGCAGGGTAAGCCATTGCAATGCCACAGGTATTGAAACAAAGTTAATAACAAAATCTCCTCGTTGCTTTTGTAAGTGTGCAAGGATGTAAAAGGATGTTCTTTCTTTCTTTCTTAAATATTTTGGTAACACTTTTATAACTTGTTACACTGTTATAACTTTCACTAATATATCATTAACAAACATTATATAATGCTAAATGGATCATTAGTTAATGTATATATTCAAAGAGTTAGGAACTTGAGATAATGTGCTTGTACTAATTAACTTATTAAACATTACATAATGTTTAACAAATCATTATTTCATGTAATTTAAAATGCTTGCAAATGTCAATGAAACTTTCAATCCCATATGATCAAGATCTAATTGAAAGTCTACTAATGATTTTAACAAATGTTATAAAATGTTTAAAAGCTTGTGTTAATGCACAACACTTGCTGCTAATGAGGTGTGATACGGGTGTGGTTAGGGACAGGTTTGGTGGTATGGGTAGGTTTAAGGGTTGGTTAAGGAGTCAACAGTGTAGAGGGTTCAATTTGATTACTACAAACCCGATTCCAAAAAAGTTGGGACACTGTACAAATGGTGAGTAAAAAAGGAATGGAATAATTTACAAATCTCATAAACGTCTATTTTATTCACAATAGAATATATATAACATGTCAAATGTTGAAAGTGAGAGATTTTGAAATGTCATGCCAAATATTGGCTCATTTTGCATTTCATGAGAGCTACACATTCCAAAAAAGTTGGGACAGGTAGCAATAAGAGGACAGAAAAGTTAAATGAACATATAAGGAACAGCTGGAGGACCAATTTGCAACTTATTAGGTCAATTGGCAACATGATTTGGTTTAAAAAGAGCCTTTCAGAGTGGCAATGTCTCTCAGAAGTCAAGATGGGCAGAGGATCACCAATTCCCCCAATGCTGTGGTGAAATATAGTGGAGCTATATCAGAAAGAAGTTTCTCAGAGAAAAATTGTAAAGAGTTTGAAGTTATCATCATCTATAGTGCATAATATCATCCAAAGATTCAGAGAATCTGGAACAATATCTGTGCGTAAGGGTCAAGGCCGGAAAAACATACTGGATGTCTGTGATCTTTGGGCCCTTAGACAGCACTACATCACATACAGGAATGCTACTGTAACGGAAATCACAACATGGCAGGTTGCAGTCTAGATCAGTCAAAACATCTTGTGCATCATAAAGAGGAAGATGGGACAAAGAAGACCTAAGACAGTTGAGCAACTAAAAGCCTGTATTAGACAAAAATGGGACAACATTCATATTCCTAAACTAGAGCAACTTATCTCCTCAGTCCCCAGACGTTTGCAGACTGTTATAAAAATAAGAGGGGATGCCACACAGTGGTAAACATGGCCTTGTGGCAACTTTTTTGAGACGTGTTGATGCCATGAAATTTAAAAGCAACTTATTTTCCCCTTAAAAATATACATTTTCTCAGTTTAAACATTTGATATGTCATCTTATGTATGTTGTATTCTGAATAAAATATTGAAATTTGAAACTTCCACATCATTGCGTTCTGTTTTTATTCACAATTTGTACAGTGTCCCAGTTTTTTTGGAATCAGGTTTGTATAAGGGAACACAGTTCAGTCTTTATATATTATATTATTTTGATGAATTAACAAATATTTTGTTTAAATTATATAAAGTATGAATTATTTTTTTCCCCGTTTATGTATGATTCATGTAATATTCTGTTCAATGATATACACAAGTGTAGTTTACTATTACGAGTGTTGAGACAATAAGAAAAAAAATGCACCAAAATTATAATCTGTTGTAGTCTTTAACAAGCATTTAGCTAAATTTAACCAGCCAGCCTTTACACAAACCGTGTTACAGTAGCTAAAGGTCCAATGCCCATAAATATAATAAATGATTAATTATTTATAAACATTTACAAATTATGAATAGTTTCAACTTTAGAACTTTAAAAACCTGACCAAATGATTAATAAATCATTAGTAAAGATGTGTGAATAGGGTAAATTCAGGTCTTTCGGGACACTTTTTTTTTTTTGCCATTGAGATAACTGCTCATTAAGGTACAAAGGATTAATAAATCATTAGTAAAGATGTGTGAATAGGGTAAATTCAGGTATTTCCGGACACTTTTTTTTTTGCCATTGAAATAACTGCTCATTAAGGTACAAAGGATTAATAAATTATTAGTAAAGAGGTGTGAATAGAGGTCTACACAACAAACAAAGACCATCAAACAAAGCTCATGTAAGCTGAAAGTTTACTAAGATCTGTAAGCATTTAAATTTACATTAAATCAACATATGTTAATCATTATAGGAAATGTTTCGTATGTTCATTAGTAAACATTAACAAGAACATTATCTTACATTTCCAGCTATGTGAATATATATTAACTAATGATCTGTTAAGCATTATGTAATGTTTGACAGTGATTTATAAATAAATGTTATTTATAAAGTTTTACCAATATTTTGAGACCATATTCATCTCATTATTGTATTTTTTTATGTTCAGACTTCTAAAATCCTTGCTGAGGACAATCCATTTTGCAGAAAAAAAAAAAGTTTAGTATTCACTTGTCATTCAAATGAGCGGAATTCTTCATTTTTTCGAACTATTGCAAAAGGAAAATAATGACTGCTTGCATGTATTTTAATATGTGTACCTATGGGTGAATATATGTGTGTGAATATGTGTGTATTTATGTGATAAATGCACAGACACTATTTAACTGAACAGAGATGACATCACTGAATTCAATGATGAACTGCCTTTAACTATCATTTTGCATTATTGACACACTGTTTTCCTAATGAATGTTGTTCAGTTGCTTTGACGAAATGTATTTTGTTTAAAGTGCTATATAAATAAAGGTGACTTTGATTTTGACTTTGAATACAGTATCTACTGTAAAACAGTAAATACTAAAGTATTAGTGCTAGGTTAAGCATAATGATACTTGAAATGTGACACACAGCAAATTAAAAGAAAACAGGAGATTACGAAAAACATGTATTGATCTTACATTAAAGTTTCAATGGTGCCAGACCAGGTAAAGCATAAAATAAAACATATATACTGTAATAGAATAGACATTTTGCCAATAACCAATTTTATTGAACTTTCCTATGCAATCCCATTTTTTTTATTCAAGCTGTAAGATGTACAGTAGTAATTCAAGTGGTTTCCTTCCTCATCATGCAATTTTTTATTTAATTTGTTTGTTTTAGCACCACAGTTGCAAAAACAATAATTTCTTTCCACTTTTTCTGCAACTAGTTGTCCTTACCCAAACTTGCAGCATTGTTTGAGACAAAAGTTGAATGAATCAACTATAGTTCTCTGCACATTGAACTGGAATAGAAAATATTTAAATTACACACTACTGACTTTTAAATTGAAATTGGAGGTAAATCTATACATCAGTGAAAATGACTGTGCTGGAAGTTAAAGATTACAGTCATCCCTGAGTTCATGCCACAAAATTTAACACAAAAGTCAAAATGGAAGCATACATTAACATAAACTTCTATAGACTTCAGGTCTTTCTTTTGAATTTTCCTCTTCGTTTCTTTTTCCTCCAACTCTTCATCTGTTCCAAATCATATGAAAGAAGGTTATCATCCTCATCTTCGTCATCATTTGTGTACCAGGGACCCCAGACCCCCCCATTATACTGAGGATTGGATCGATAGTCTTTGGGAGGGTAGCGGCATGGCACAGCTGTCTTGTTGTACCGTAGAAGCCTGATTAGCATCTTCTTCACCACATGTGGGTATCGTAGAGAAAGGTCCACTCGTTCATATGGATCCGCTGTAATGTTGAAGAGCCATATAGATTTGCCTCGATCCCAGTTCACACGTTCATTGTGCCAACGATTGGCCAACAGCAGTTTGGAGAAAGTCTGTGGTGGAATCCAGTCACTATATCCTGGCACACCAGTCAGGAGCTTCCAGTCACCTACACGGAGTGCTGCCTGGATGGCCGTGTTCCAGATTCCATAGCCTGCTTTCCAAGAGCCATTCTTGGCTTTGGTATAAACAGGGTCTATGTTGTGTAGAATATCCAGTCGAGGTGAGCGACGTCCCTCACTGATCGCTTCCCAGACATCATAACCATCGAGGTTCTGGTTTTCATCTAAAGTACCTTCACCAAGCATCACCAGTGTTGGGTACCAATCAGTAATATGGATTAGAGCCCTGCTTCTAGTTCCCTTTTTGACCAGTAAAGGGCTGTGTACAAACCCTACCGCTCGTATTCCTCCTTCCCAGTAGGATCCTTTACTGCCTCTTAGTGGCCAGTTGCTGCCTCCTGCCATTGGTTGACCTCCATTGTCTGAGGAGTACACCATAACCATGTTGTCATAATAGCCATACTGCTTGAGAGCGAGAGTTAGATTGCGTACTGCCTCATCCAAGCAGCTGACCATTGCAGCATACTTACGGCGATGCAAGTTTGGGATTGACTTATAGCGTTCAAGGTAGCGGGCAGGAACCTGCAAGGGTGAGTGTACAGCCTGGTAGGCCAAGTAAAGGAAGATGGGTCGTTTAGGATTGTGAGATGCCAGGATGTTTATTGCCTTTTGAGTATACATGATGGTCGAATAGATGCCATGGTCCTGCTCCCAGGCAGCTTCTTCCCCCTCATGAAGATCGTACCCACACATTCCTGGGCTGTCACATTTGTAATGACTGTAGTAGTCGCCACTACCCAACAAAGAGCCAAAGAAGGTATCAAAGCCACGCTGTGTAGGCATACAGCCCCGTTTATAGAAGCCAAGGTGCCACTTCCCCACCATATGAGTAGAGTACCCAGCGTTCTTCAGTTTCTGAGGAAGGGTGACGTTCTCCAAAGGGAGGCAATTTGGCTGACTGGGTCGGATGATGGAATGCTGGAGGCCAGTGTGGATTTGATATCTAAGACATTAAAAATACAACAACAGTTAGTAACAATTAATAATAAGCATTGGATAAAACATATACAGTATTTGGTCCTCAGTTTAGATGACCTATTACTTATATATATATTATATATATATATATATATATATATATATATATTTATATATATATATTAGGGGTGTAACGGTTCACAAAATTCACGGTTCGGTTCGATACGATACACTGATGTCACGGTTCGGTTCGGTTCGGTTCGATACGTTTTAGATACAGCAAAATGTAAAAACATCTCAACTTTTCAGAATGCCGCAAGCGCACCGCGGGTCATGTGACAAGAACCAACCAATCAGCTTCATCCTTTCCCGTAACAACGTTGAGAGCTCAGCCAAGATGAAGGATCAGCTGATCATAGTTGTATATGGATTGCAATTTTGAAATAAATTTAGTAGCAGAGCTACTGCAAGCGATTTTTAGAGCTGCAAATTCATTTATCCTTCGCTGAAATTTCCGCGTCTCATGGAGAGAGCACGTCATTGTTGCTTAGCAAAGACAGACACCTCATGAGCGCTTCTGCCCGAGCGCTTTGGAAAGGAGGAGAAAGACGCGCTTAGCGTTTTCCACGCGTTTTTAGGCGCGATATGTGAACGGCCCCTAAGGCGCTCGCTCACTCAGCACGCGCTGAAGGCTCGTTGCAAAATGTCGAATGCATTTAACAGACCAGAAATATAAGATCCTAAAATAACCAACAGGTCTGGTGTTTGGGTTGGATTCCCTGTAAGCTATAGTGTCTAAATGCTGCAGGGATAGTTTGCTGCGTGCATGTTTCTCCTTTTTTTTTTTTTTTGTAATCCCGCTGGTGTACCCTGTCATGTTGCAGATGCGACATACCGTTGTTTTTTTATCCACCACTCTCTTGCCATCACCATTATAGCTTAAAGGGAATCCAAAGTGCACCCAAACACCAGACCTGTTGGTTATTGGAGGATCTTCTCATTTCTAGTCTGTTAAACGCATTGGCTATTTTGCAACGAGCCTTCAGCGCGTACTGAGTGAGCGAGCGCCTGCTGAGTAGCCTAACATAAACATATAAGATGGTGTTTTTTTCTTCTTCGGGAGTGTCAGGGGCGTTGCCTGTTACAGTTGTTTGGGTTATTGGGCTACCTTGTTGAACGCATATCATTATATTTCTCTCTCTCTTTTTTTTTTTTTTTCAAATATAATTAATTACTCCAACGAACCGTTCGGTATACATAATGCGTACCGCGTACCGAACCGAAAGCGTCGTACCGAACGGTTCAATACGAATACGCGTATCGTTACACCCCTAATATATATATATATATATATATATATATATATATATATATATATATATATATATTAGGGGTGTAACGGTTCACAAAATTCACGGTTCGGTTCGATACGATACACTGATGTCACGGTTCGGTTCGGTTCGGTTCGATACGTTTTAGATACAGCAAAATGTAAAAACATCTCAACTTTTCAGAATGCCGCAAGCGCACCGCGGGTCATGTGACAAGAACCAACCAATCAGCTTCATCCTTTCCCGTAACAACGTTGAGAGCTCAGCCAAGATGAAGGAACAGCTGATCATAGTTGTATATGGATTGCAATTTTGAAATAAATTCAGTAGCAGAGCTACTGCAAGCGATTTTTAGAGCTGCAAATCCATTTATCCTTCGCTGAAATTTCCGCGTCTCATGGAGAGAGCACGTCATTGTTGCTTAGCAAAGACAGACGCCTCATGAGCGCTTCTGCCCGAGCGCTTTGGAAAGGAGGAGAAAGACGCGCTTAGCGTTTTCCACGCGTTTTTAGGCACGATATGTGAACGGCCCCTAAGGCGCTCGCTCACTCAGCACGCGCTGAAGGCTCGTTGCAAAATGTCTAATGCATTTAACAGACCAGAAATATAAGATCCTAAAATAACCAACAGGTCTGGTGTTTGGGTTGGATTCCCTGTAAGCTATAGTGTCTAAATGCTGCAGGGATAGTTTGCTGCGTGCATGTTTCTCCTTTTTTTCGTCTTTTCCCAGATAGTACTGACGCATATATCCCAGATATTCCCGCTGGTTTTTTTTTTTTTTTTTTTGTAATCCCGCTGGTGTACCCTGTCATGTTGCAGATGCGACATACCGTTGTTTTTTTATCCACCACTCTCTTGCCATCACCATTATAGCTTAAAGGGAATCCAAAGTGCACCCAAACACCAGACCTGTTGGTTATTGGAGGATCTTCTCATTTCTAGTCTGTTAAACGCATTGGCTATTTTGCAACGAGCCTTCAGCGCGTACTGAGTGAGCGAGCGCCTGCTGAGTAGCCTAACATAAACATATAAGATGGTGTTTTTTTCTTCTTCGGGAGTGTCAGGGGCGTTGCCTGTTACGTTGTTTGGGTTATTGGGCTACCTTGTTGAACGCATATCATTATATTTCTTTCTCTCTCTTTTTTTTTTTTTTTCAAATATAATTAATTACTCCAACGAACCGTTCGGTATACATAATGCGTACCGCGTACCGAACCGAAAGCGTCGTACCGAACGGTTCAATACGAATACGCGTATCGTTACACCCCTAATATATATATATAAAAATTGTTTTTTTTTTTTTTGACCGTCATACGTGGAAGCCATTCTAGCAGATGACGTAAGACGTCAGCCTTGTGTGATTAATGACGAACACAGCGACAAAACAAAACAAAATGCCGTTCATGAATTAGAAGCACAAAACAAGGATTTGTAAAGAAAAATGTCACAGGATTTCGATATAAGCCAAGATAAATCTGTTTTTCCTTTGCTAAAGTAAGGAAACTTTGTCAGCAGAAGTGAGAAAAAAGTGTTTATTACACCTGGATAAACACAAACATACTTGGCATCTACGCTAATATTTAGGTTTTTTCCTCCATTTTTTTTTTCTCCATGCTGTCACCGATGGAGTATCGGTTCCTTGCCGCTGTCGCCTCTGGCTTGCTTAGTTGGGGTCACTTCATCTACAGCGATATCGTTGACTTGATTGCAAATAAATGCACAGACACTATTTAAACTGAACAGAGATGACATCAATGAATTCAATGATGAACTGCCTTTAACTATTATTTTGCATTATTGACACACTGTTTTCCTAATGAATGATGTTCAGTTGCTTTGAAGCAATGTATTTTGTTTAAAGCGCTATATAAATAAAGGTGACTTGACTTGACTTGTTTCTTCATTTTACAAGCACAGTACCAAACAGTACACACACTGTTTAAAGGACATAGAAAAGGACAAGAAAAGAGTTTGCAACCTCTTCTAGAGCTTAAATTTTATGGTAAAAGTTTCCTGTCATATTAAACAATGCTATATCAGGTTATATGATATTTTGGTTTTAATATAATTTCATGAAAATCTAGTCAAATCAAATGTCTTGTTCTAAACAGCAGAGAGGTCAATTTAGGGCAAAAGTATGACTTAAATGTCTAGCTTAAATGACTAGTTATTTAAAAAAAATAATTGAAACAGGCTGATGGGTTCTTAAAAAAAGTGATTATAATCACAGCATTAAATGACTTGGCACAAGCTGATTGGTTCATGTTACATATGCAACCAATGAGCTTACTGCTAAATTGCAGGTTAGCATCCACTTGAGTATTTTGCAGTGCACTTTTAGAGTTCTTCTGAAACTTCTTCTTTTGAGATCTGCTACAGGCTATTTTATATGCTATTTGTGCAGCAACAGTATGTCTTAAATAACTACAACAACAGCAATTACCAACAGTAGCAGCAATTCAGCAGAAGCAGAATAGCAGCTCTATTCTGTCAAGAACAAATACCATATCCATTACCATGTTAAAATCATAAGAGGAGTTGTCAGAATAAAGCTTACTTGTTTTCTTGAGGAAAACATCCCACTTTAATCTCTCATCTGCTTGCCTCCTCTAGAGTTTTATAATCTAAAACTGGAAATCTAAAAACTGTGATTTGGCAATTCAGATTTGCCAAAGTACTAAAGATTATTCTGCAGTCACACATTATCAACATAAATGTTTCATTGAATTGGTTCAAGGCTAAATTATCTGACTATTGTTCAGCTTCATATAATATCCTTACTCTTATTGTGTCAACAAGGAATCTAATTCCTTTTCTAAGGAATTTTAAGAGAGTGAATGTTTAAATCACACAAATTTGAGAAGTGTTTTAGAGTGTTCAGTGTTTTTATTTCATGACAGGTCTTTGTATACATTCTTGCAAATAATGGCAGTTTTTCCATTTTACATCCTTTGAGTGTTTATTCTACTCCATGTCTAACCTTACATTTGGACAAAGGTTATGTAAGTACGAAAAACAAAGCATTTGTTCTTATGCTTGCCATGCTCTGTCTTTAATTTAAAAACATAAGCGAAAACAAAAGTACAGTAATAATTATTTATTACTTTATACAAATAATAATTCCATCAAAATTACCTTAACCATACATGGTGTAACCTGGTACTCAAGAATGTAAGAATTTAAGAATTTCCTGCTTTACATCAAAGAGATTCTGGAGAGATTAATCCATTAATGCCCAATTCCTGTTCACAGTAACCCACCCGGATCTGGCTGTAGAGTCCTGGCCAATTCTGGCAATGACTCAGATCGGTACTTTTATAGATGTTTAAAATAATATAGCAGTAATTGAGGAACCATGTTTATATGCGTAACCTGAGACATTCCTCTTCAGGAACTCGAGCTGCGTAAGAGGATGCTTTGGGAAAGTCTATGCCCACGCAGCCAGACTTTCAAATCTCTGCCTAGTGTGGAAGAGCACAGCTAAAGCGAGAGAAGGAGTCTGGAGCCTGACAAATAATCAGGAATTAGCCAAACTTCAGAAGGAGTGAGTCTTGACCCCCAAGAGAGGGGAGATCAGAGGACTCAAGGTTTTAGGATAACATCCTGATCCACCGTTTAGCATTAGCTTCTAGGAACAGAGGCTACATCTGTACTATGGCATCCAGGGGAGCTGGATGAGTCAGAGAAAAACAGAGGTGATAGTGCGATATCAGTCGAGTTAAAAAACAGATCCACCTGAGCCTGGCCAAAAGGTCTCCAACTCTGCTTCACCATCTCGGTGTAAAGCCTCCATTCCCCGGGACTCGGCCCCTGCCTCAACAAGATGTCTGCTCCCATATTTAGATGCCCAGGAATGTGAACTGCTTTCAACAAGAGGAGTTTGCCCAGGGACCACACAATGATCTGGTACGCTAGTTTGTACAAACGGCGTAAGTGCATACCCCCTTGGTGGTTGATATAAGAGACCACCGCTGTGTTGTCTGTGCACACCAACACATGGTGACCTCTTAGGTCTGGGAGAAAGTGTTTTAGTGCTCGAAGCATGGCCAGCATCTCCAGGCAGTTTATATGTCATGTCAGATGGTGACCACTCCACAGACCATGGGCAGGGTGGCCACTCATGACCGTACCCCAACCGGTGAGGGACGCGTTCGTCGCTACCATTACACAGCGACAAGGAGCACCCAACACCAGGCCCTGAGACAAGAACCAAGGTTTCCTCCACATGTCTAAGGCACGTGGGATCTCCATGTTTCCCCTCAGGAAGAACCCCTTGGTCTTGAGTCACCACTGTAGGGATCTCATGTACAGCAGGCCTAGGGTTTTCATATTGGTCACAGCTGCCATCAGACCCAGCAGTCTGGAACTGCATGACTGTGGGTGACAGGCCTTCTCTGACTCTCGTGACTGTGGTAAGGATTGACTCGATCCGTGCAGGAGACATATGTGCCTGCATCGTGGTTGAATCCAACACCACCATCCGCTCGGATTGAGTTAATATCATCTAATCGCTGATGTGGTTGAGTCTTGAAAGTGTGGGAAGAGAGTGCCAAAGGAAGAACCAGTATTGGTAGGCTTTTTCTCCCAAAAGCAAACCTCAGGAACTTCCTATGATGAGGAACAATGAAGTACCAGCATTAGGACCCATACTCTGCAACGGGGCCAACCAGGGTGGGAAAGGTCCAGAGTCTGCTCGGGCAAGACCCAGTGAAGCACACTTGGAAGGAAACCGGTCTTGCGAGACTGGCCTCTGGTGCACCTAGAGCAGCTAGCTCGGTGCTCTGAAGGGGCCGGGCTGGCAGGGGATGATCCATCTCATGAGGGCACTGAGGAGAGATCGGCACCATGTAATGCGGTGTACACTGCTCTTCCCCAGAGGGAACTGGCCCTAAAGAATTCGAATCCTTTATGACGAAGGCTATCCAGTGAGAATGATGGTAAGCAGAACCACCTTCCACTAGAAGCCTTCGGCCTCAGAGTGCCACTCTGACTCTAGACTCTGCGGAGTACAAGAAGTGACACCCCAAGCACGAGGGGCTGGAACATGGTAGGGTTGGGACTGCTCCCGCCCAGCAGCCCTTGCTGACCGCCTTAACCTCCTCAGAGGAAGAGAGGTAAACACGTGTTCTCACTCGAGAAATGTCACCAACAATCACTAGAAAGCTGGGGTGAAGGCAAGATTCTCCACAAATGTGAGCCAGTAGAGTTTTGGAACTGAGATCATGGACCAATGGGACAAAGATTAACCTTTATCTAAGTGATTGGAAAGCAAAAGTGTGGAGAAAAAAAGGAACTGCAAATGATCCTAGGCATACAACCTCATCTGTAAAGATTGGTGGAGGTGGTGTCATGGCATGGGCATGCATGGTTGTCTCTAGAACAGGACTTCTTAATTTTAATGATGACTTAATTTATGATGACAGTGGCAGAATGAATTCGGAAGGGTACAAAATCATTTTGGCTACCAATATTCAAGAAAATGCCACCAAACTCATTAGAAAGCACTTCATATTAGAACAGGACAATGACACAAAGCACCCTGCCAGTTCAGTCAAGGTCTTTATCAGGGCAAAGGAATGTAAAGTCTTAGATTGCCCAAATCAATCTCTAGATTTAAATCCGATTGAACATTAATTTCACCAGCTGAAGAGGAGACTATAGATAGAAACTCCCAAAACAAGCAACAGTTGTTATTGGCTGCATTAAAGGCTGGGGAGAAGCATTTCAAAACATAAGACCAAGAGTCTGGTGATATCTATGGGTTGCAGACTCACTGCTCTGATTGCATGCAAGGGATCTGCAACTAAATATTAGCTTTTAATATTTTACATCTGCCTCAAATTCAACTGTTCTATTTTTAATTGACCCTGAAAGTTTTACTGTACCTCCACTGAAGGTCCAATCACATAAAACTTTATAAAGTTATTGTAAAATAAATCCCTATCATCCATTTAATGTGCTGTGTGTTTATGTGTGTGTGTGTGTGTGTGTGTGTGTGTGTGTGTTAATCAATGTGTTTATCATTGATTAGATGTAAATGAAAGAGTGTTTTTATCATTGATTAGATGTAAATGAAATCCTAAATTAGATCTGCTCATCATTTAAAGCAGTCATATCTCTTCACAGGGTTTCAAGTAAACTGCTCATTCATTCATTAATTCATTCCTTCGTTCATATGGATTTGTTTTACAACATCTTTATGACTTTTTTTGAATTGATGACAGAATTTACTTTTTGGGGTACACTATCCTTTAATTATGCCCTTGATTGTTCAAGGAGAGACAGATCATTTTGATTATCATAATATTATTAAATTGTCAATTGTGGAACTTGACAGCCTGATGCCACAGAAATAGAAGTTAAGCTATGTAAGTGTTACTGTTTATTGACTGTTACTTTAGTAAGTAAGTAAGTAAGTAAATTTTATTTATATAGCACCTTTCACAGATATAAATCACAAAGTGCTTTACAAAGTGCAATAAAAGAACAATAAAACTAAGAGAATAAAAATTAAAACCACAAAATATTAAAAACATAAAACATAAAAGCCCAATCAACTAAAAGCTTGTTTAAATAAAAGTGTCTTCAGCTGCTTTTTAAAAGAATCAACAGAAACGTCCACTCGCAGTGACAGGGGCAGGGCGTTCCAGAGTCTAGGGGCGACTGCTTGGAAAGACCGGTCTCCCCGAGTTTTAAAGCGGGTTTTGGGGACCGTTAGAAGGTTCTGACCAGAAGACCGAAGAGCGCGGGAGGAGGAGTAAGGGGTCAGCAGGTCAGTAATGTACTGGGGGGCCTGTCCATGCAGGGCTCTAAAAGTCAAGACTAAAATTTGAATTTGACTGGAAGCTGAATTTGACTGGAAGCCAATGTAATGAAGATAAAACCGGGGAAATGTGCGCCCTTCTGTTGGTTCCAGTTAAAAGCCTGGCTGCAGCATTTTGCACCATTTGTAGTCGACTTTATTGCATCATGTTTGGTAAGGACACAGTATATGAGTCTGTAGGAATCTAAATGGCCAAATAGCATATTCCTAATGTTTTTAATATTGTGAATATACAATATATTGACCAGCATATTTATTAATGTGCTTGTGATGCTTTAATATGACAAGTCAAGTGAAGACAAAGAGGAGGGAATAGGATAATGCCTAAACCTCCATACCCATGAAACAACAGCACTTATGAACTACCCACTACACCACAGGTCCAATCTCATTCTGGTTTGTATACGCAGCCAGTGTAACCTTTCAAATTTAGATAATGTAGCATATAACTAATATTAAACTAAAACTAATATGTCCCACAAAACATTGGTCACCAAATCCATCAAAAAAAACTAAAAAAAATCTTCAACTAGGCAGTGCTGGAAGCCTTTACGACCCATGTTCTGCTTGCTCCAACATCCCTCCCACATCTGCTTCCAATAAGTGGGACATACTCCTCTCTACAGCTAATCAAATTCAGACCACAGAGCATTGAAACATGTTCCCTCATTCCCACTACCCCAGCCATTAATTACACCCTCTTTCTCTTTTCAGTAACCCAGTAACTAACAATCTCAAGCCCTTTTTGTCTGATATCAGTAGAGCCATCCTATGATTTTTGATTCTCATATAATTCACTGTAAGGGGTGAGTTCCCCCAAAACAATTCCCTCATCATTTACTGAACCTCATAATTTTACAAACATGTTGTTGATCTTCTTTCTTCCTTTCTTCTAGTCAGTGAGTTGAACTACAGAAGAAAAGTTCAGTTTTGGGAATTAACCACAAGATGTACAATATCTGACTCAGAAGTATAATTTGTTCTTCTCTCATAAGATCTCATTAACACTCAAAGTAGAACTAGAGCACATTTTACATGCACAATATTTCTTATATTACTTACACAAAGAGGGTTTAGAAGACTTGAATGGACATAGTGCACATGGCAGGCCCCATTTTTGTGCCTTTGTTTTTTTTTGACAATTGTTAACAGTCCAAGTCACCACAGGAGTTTTATTATTTTTTATGATTTAAGAGTATACAGTTAACAAGCCAACTAACCATTTAGGCTTGTCCATTAGGGCATTGTTTCCAAATGTTGGAGCTTCACAAAACTACACATTTTCAATGAGTCCCTTATCTAAACAATCTGATTCTCTCATTAATCATCAGCTTGTTAGTAGAGTGCTCATGAACTGAATTGGGTGTGTCATATAAGGCCCAAACATATGGCACAGTCCTATTCATTCTGATGTAGTGCTGATATGGCAGCTTGTTGAAGACCAAAATTTAATTAGGTTTTATCTAATTTGTTTTTTAGCTACAGCTGGACTGTCCCATACAGGTGGGGTCATTTGTGCACACTTTGTATAAGCAGTTTTAAATAATATTTTATAAAATGCTACCTAAACTATCACATAAAATATTACATATAAAGACAAAACATGTAACATGGAAGTTCTTGGAAGTTTATGATAATTTATTTTATCAGTGTAGTGAACACCTTAAAAGGGTAAACGCTAGCAAGAAGAACCAAGCTTGCTATTTATATGGGCAGATGTGGTGTTTTTGGACTTAAGATCAAAAGGCATCAAATTTAGGCACCCATCAGAGAAGCATAAAGCTTTTCAACAAAAACATGACCAATGTTTTTCCCTCTCAATTACATTTAGACCCTTAAAAGATGCCAACATAAACAACTTTTTCTGTAATGTAATCTTATTTGGTAAAAACCTTATTTTGTTGAAGAGCATTTCAAGATTAAGCAAATATAGAGGGTATAAAAAGAATAACAGTTTAAAAGTTTAATCATATAACTACTAAAACCAGCTGAAAATGTAATTACCACCTGGAACGTGGGGTTTGTTCCTGAAAAGTTACTGGGCTAATTTTGGGCTATTTTTTAGTGGGAATTGGGTGGGTTTTGCTGTGAAAACCTGGCAACCCTGATCTTTGTGCTTCTCCCTAAAATTAAATCATCCTAAAGAGGTCAAACTGTGGTTTTCAAAAGTAGTGTGCTTAATTTTAAAATAAAATGTGAAAACATCAAGTTCTGGGACCTCGAAATATGGTAAACATCTGGTACAGTGTAGCAGCTATGGGTGGATTTATCTACTGGTGTTATAACTGCAGGACCTACACAAAGAGCTTTTGACGTTTGTGATGTTGATCTCATATATATATTCTATGTGTTCAGAATTTTCTAGGGCAACCACACAACAGTCATAAGCACTGCAGTGATATATATATTACCCCAAATCCCAGTTACAGAGAGCCACAAAGCCATTCTGTTCAGCATATTCATTGTAAATGAATGTGGGGAGGGGCTGATTCATTCATTACTTGCAAAGCAAATTGCCAAAAGAGATTCATAGCAACCTTCCTGTTTCCTGAGGCGTGGACCAGATGTTTCACTACAATGGGAACTCTGGTGTCAGGCTTTTAACACTATCGGTGGAAAAAGATGCACACAAAAACACAATCTTGTCCCATCTGAGTATCCCATAAAATTTACATACTGTTCACAGATGCTATTCTGCGGCAGTACAATTGTCCAAAAATTAATAGATTGTTTAGTTATGACATCGTTACAGCATTACATATCTGTCTATGAAGTAAAGACTAGACTTAAGCCACACTTGCTAAATGTGTACATGTATTACATTACATAACAATGAAAATATCAAACATCAAGTGACATTTATTTAAAATGTACAAAGAACAAACTTTCCCCAAAAGAAGGTTATTTTATATAGATTTCTGTTCAAAATAACGACAACAAGTATTGTAACACTTTCATGTTATCAAACTATAATGTGATTACCTAAGACACCCGCATTGATACTTTGTTATCTAATGGAATGTATTTGATTTTAAAGTGTTTCTTAAGTGTACAAAACCTTTTGGGGGCAATTATATCTGGTAGAGACGTAAACATATTCATATGAATGCTTTAGGTTATATCCCACCTGCCGGTCATCAGCTGGCTCCTTGAGGGGCTACACAGAGGCTGCACATAGTAATTCTCCAGTTTGACTCCTGCTGCAGCGAGTCTGTCCAGTGTTGGGGTCTTTATTTCAGACCCATGATACCCCACGTCTCGAAATCCTTGGTCATCGACCATAATAAAGATGATGTGAGGCTGAGATGACGGCTTTTCCAAGTTGTTCACACGATTCGAATGAAAGCCGCTCTTCCATGTTCCGTATGTTGAATTGACAATGCCGCTAAAAGTAGTCAAAAGCGTCAAAAGAAACGTACTTCTTCCCATTCGTCCGCACATTGCACCTAAAACCATTCGCTCTAATTAAATGTAAAGTTAAAACGAAAATCAAAACAGAGGATAACTCTGTCTTACTCTTTTCACAGCCCAAAATAAAACCGCTGCATGTCATGTTCCAGGAGGGATATCCCTCGGACTGGGGAAACAGACGCGCTTGGAAATTAGGTTCGCAAATCGACCAACCCTGTTTTTAAGAACTTAGCCATATTTTTGCAAACGTGTCGAATGTTGTCGTGCGGAGAACATCTATTTTAATTAAAACAACTGTCCAAATATAACAGGTTAGTAATAAAAAAATATATAATAAATAAAAAAAAATCTAAAAACCTAAATCTATGTATATGCAAACTCGGATCGCAGTAAGTTCTGAGCATCACTCCGTCATTATTATACGTTATCAGCGGTCGATCCGTCTGTCTTCTATGACAGACCTTATCTTTCGTTGGAGTTACTCTTCAGTGCCATATACTCGCGTCCGATTCGCGAATGAATCGTTCTTTGGAGCCGAGTTTTGTAATGATTCAATTGAACCGATTCACCTATACAAATCACCAGATTGTTGTTAGGGACCAAGATAGGGATACCTTTACAACTGAAATCACGTTGATTTATGTAAAATAATTCAAACTTGGAGATAAACAGCAGTATATAATTATTATTAAACAAAATTAACACAAAATAGCACGATGCGTCTGGGAACTCTTTTAACGTCTTGCAAACGAATCAGTGAATCATCTTTAAACGGGTTCATTTAAACGAACCGATTCATCAAAATGAATGGGACTTCCCAAAACGCTTTATGGACTGCCTCTCAGAGACACAAGAGATGATGTAGTAGCCCGTAGTAGGACAACACCTAATGCCTACACACATACTATTTTAATGTGTAGAATATACACAAGTACTGATTATCAACCTATACTGTCTGACTTACCATACAAACTATGTAATTATGACTATACAGACTGTTAGTTTGCCTTTACTTCTTTCCAAAACTCGAAAAGTAATAATCAGGTTTCTTTCAGGTCATTATAGACTTTGGCTCTACTTATTGTTGATAAGGCCTATTTCTACTCAGTTCAACCCACAAATGTGAAAATAATAGTCTATCCCATCAAAGATTATGGGGAGTAGCCTAAGTTTTTTTTTTTTTTTTTTTTTATTATTATAATTATTTAATGCTGATGTATACATTTAACTATTCTGGTGTGAATGGTTGCCCATTCTAGGATTATGGAAAATGTCCTCTCTTCCTCTAGCAAGTCCTAAACTTACATCTAACATCTGCTTATATCCAAACATCTGCTCAGCCCAACAATGATTCTATTTTCTAACTTCGTTCATGGCATGAAAAAATGAATATAAAGTGTTATGGCTTCTGTTATTATCACAAAAATAGCTGTCAGTGGAGCCATAAAAGCTGTACCTTATTTAATTTTTTATGGTAATGTACATAGTATTAGTATTACATAGTAGTTTTTTGATAGTGGCACTGATATGGGTGTCCTTTAAATACAACTTTATGGTACCTTTGTTAACTTTATGTGCTAATAGTCTACTTAAAAATGTTTAGTTGATTTCATATTCCCCTTGATACTCAAGTTTTATGCAGGGTATTTCCTGCACTTCACTATTCCAGCCAGTCTGTGCTGTGCTCATATATTACATTACTTGTGCAGTTCTATTGTATTACTTAAAAAATAAATCTTTTCCTTCTGTCAAGTGCATTCAGATGTTATAATGTGTGTTTTCCACATACTTTTTATTTTCATAAAAGAACAATGAAAAGAATTCTCCCATTGCATTACTCATGAAAGCTAATGTATCCTCAGGAAGGAATCTATTTCATCCTTGGCTTGCTTTGAAAGAAAAGGAGGAATCTCGATGGGCTTATTGTTTTAAACTACATGTCCATGCAATAAACTAAGGTGCTTTATGTAGTACAGTTTCATTTTCTAGATTCAGGGGTGATTTAAACATTAAATATTTGGAGCACTTATGTTATTTTAGGGCAAAATTTAGGTCCTGTAACTAAGTCCCTTTCTATGTAAAACGGGCTTACTGTTGATTGCAATTTATTCAAAGTGTATTCAAGACACAAGCAATGTTGCTAAAACAGAAAGAAGTGTATTTAAAAGAGACATTTTCTGTTAATCATACCAGCAATAAATCATCAGTTGCTGGAGAAGAGTATAACCATATCCAGATGAGCACACTTTTGCCATTTTAAAGAGCTGTTTCGGGTTTCTGGATTTTGTGATGCAAGTCTGAGAAAAGTCCCTAGCACTCAGAACCAAACCTGCAAGATGGGGAACTGCACCATGGAAATTATGTGCAGTGCAAAATTTTGGCCGCGTTTGTGATGTTAACTGATTTGCATAAATCAAAATCATTGCACACAGCATATGCGATTGAAAAAGCTTGTCAGTGGCTGCAATTGATTCTTAGTATATTCCCCTCTTAGTTGTTCACCTTGTGAAGCTCCAACAACTTCATGAAGACCAGTAATATTTTTTTAGCATATTGCAGAGTGTAAACTGGATCAAGATGATTGTTTCCCCCCTATATCTCCAGTGAAGACGTAGCAATTGTTTAAAGATCTAGTGGAGAGGATTGATTTGTTCGAAATATTCTTCATAATTATCCAAATATTGAAATGAGCCTAACTTTTCTAGGATAATAACACTACCTGCAGCCCACCACAAAGAGAATGTTAAAATGTTTACTCTTACACCGTGTATAAAGTCTTTCTTGACTTTTCTCGACACGGTGTAAGAGTAAACATTTTAATCATGAGCTCATAAAGAGTGCAAAGGATTTTACAAGACTGGCTGATGGCAAATAACAGTATGTGTTTTAACATTAAATCTTTTATACCTAAAAACAAACTTTACTTGCATCAAATCCTATTTTACAGTATCTAGTTATCTGGCATTTAGAATTTGTACTTTTGTTATTATAATTGTAGTAATTTTTTTTTTTTTTTTTTTTTTTTTTTTGTCAAAAGATCCCAAGTCTTTGCTCTCTATATCTTGGGCTCCTTAATGGCAGGGGATTGCTTAACTCATTAAGTTGAGAAATACTAATGTTTGCAGATTAAACACTGGCTTCTTTGACGTCCCTTACCTGCATTAGACATGTGCTGTGTGTTCAACATGTCTGGACATGACAGATCCTAAAAAAATACTTTTTGTTATCGTATTTTGACGAAGTCAGACATGCATTTCATTGATGAAATCTTTATGTTAGTGCTTTGATGAATTCGTGGTTGTAGATGTGTGCCATTACACCAGCCAGACATAACACCATGTCAACACTGGCGCCGTCACTGTCATATCATACCGCAGCAGCTTGAAGCGGTCTAAAGCCAAAATTCCATATTTATTGGTGCTGTAGCAAAGAAAAAAGTATGTTTCATATAAAATTTTAAAAGCAGTTCTTTGCATTACCATGGCATACTAAGAATACAGGTGGAAAGGCACACCTAGAGGACAGTTAAATGCTTTTATATTGTTCATAACACATATTATTCCAAAGAAGTGTTACCTAGAAGCAGCCTAATATCTTAATTTAGCAAGCAAAAAGAATAATAAAAAGAATAATAATAATAGAAATTGCAGTAAGAAATAATTGTTTAGGGGAAGAATATTAAGTTTTATTGGGGGGGGGGGGGGGTGCTACTTCTGGCTCCTACTAATGTATACAAATGTCCATATGCCAAATACAGTCTTGTTACAGAATATTTATTACAATCAGTTGTTATTACATCAATGAACAATCTCTTTTACTAAGTGCATAATCTATTTTTAGAAACTACTGGATTCAACTAGATGGTAGTGATTGCTACCACTAATGATATCAAGGCTCTATAACTAAAAAGTATTGAGATATGCAATTTTCAGATATGCAAAATAAATTAGTACATACATTTTGTTTCATAAAAATTCCATACAAGGGCTGTTTTGACAATATCATGAAATGTTCTAGCATACTGAAATATCATCCTTCACAAAACCAACATAGACTTTGAAAGTTATCTCAAGAAGTATTACTCTAATATGAACCCAGAATTTGAAGTAGATTGTACGCACATTAAATTTCTCATATGTTATTTTAGTATTATTGCATATCAAAGGAAAACAGAGACTTCATATTGTATTATATCTAAGAGGTAGAGGCAGAGTGTAGAGTAATGCACAACAGCATTATTCACAGAATTTTAGTTCTTTAGTCTACAAGGATGTCACACATTGTGAATCCTTTTGACATGTTGACACTGCCATATTTGAATGTGCATATGTTTTTACCTGCATAAAGTTCCTTTAACTAAGTGCATATGTGTGCTTGTGTGTTTCTTAGTCACTGAACCATGAACGACTGACAAGCTTGTGATTCTTGAGATTCCAGGAAGTTCAAAAGTATGTGATGTGTGTATGGTCTAGCGGCTTATGTTTGTCCCTTCACCCACACAGGCTCTGGCATCTGTGATATTCTGGTCCCTATATAAGGCTTCAGTCCCTTAGATTTAGGATTGTTTTGGCTTGTTTTTCCCTGTTTATCATCTAGTGAACACCAACCTTCATGGTCCCCCCAAAAGAAAAAAAATATTGCCCAGATGTTGCTTTTCTTAAGCTCGGAAGTTTTAGAAGTGATTCTCAGATATAGCTCTTGTTTTAGTGTGATCGGTGTAACTTTTTGGATAAACTAAAGAAATAAATGAGACATGAGAAGATTCTGAGAGAAATATAGTAAGAACTGAGAACCATGGTACAGATCTCTTTATTGTCTTGCTGTAATCTCTTTCAAGACTTCATTATGAACATTTTAGCACTCAGAGGTTGGTCTTTCTAATCTCAACTTGCAGTAGCTGCTATCGTGATGTATCTCTTATTTTATTATCATCCCTGTCTCAGATGTTTCTCCTAAAATTATTTAGGGAGAAATAAAAGGAAACACAAATGAGATATGACAAAGTTCTAAGTCAAAATGAGTCAAAATGTAAAATGTGGTGGAAACACGGGTTTTTCTGGCTCATGTTCTATTAAATCAAGTCTTTGTAACACAGGAGTTGCGTCACACGACTACAATGGTGTGGTTACAACAGATTGTGCCCCTACGGTGCAAGTTATGCCCTCATATAAGTTCAGACTCTAAATACTTCCTTTCCACCATATTCCAGAAGACAACAGTCCAAATGGGGTTTTTGAATGACTGTGTCTTGCTCAAGCTCCACACAACATCAACTCACAGGAGATGTTCCTAGATTTCACACGACTACAACATGGTAGTGTTACAACAGGCTGTACCCCCACCAACCCCAACCCCCAACCCCCATAGTGCATGTAGTGCCCCGAATGTTGAGTCAGACTGTACATTCTTCCATTTAGGGATAAGTTTCCACACTTTCATGCTTTGACTATTGGAGAGAAGACTGCTGTGGAGCTTCCCTCAGTGTGGCCTCAGCAGGAGTGTGCATCTTAGCTGTATAGCAGCCTCAAATGAGAACTGGTCTTGAAGATATAACAGACACACACACACACACACACACACACACACACACACACTACAGGCCTCATTAGAAGACTCGAGAAGACTTTGTGAAAGGAATTGCATTCCCTGTTAAAGAAAGGAGTTTTAAAGGAAGTGTCTCCTTCTCTTCTGCAGCCGGCTTTTTCTGATGCCAAAGAAAGAGGGTGGTTTACGCCAGATCATGGGATTTGCTGTGGGTGCGGCCCGCAGTTAATGTGTTCTTGGCTGCAATTGCTACTGAACATGCAGCTGATGGTGTTTCTTTTTTGTATTGTTTCTTATTTCACGCATGGGAGAAGATGGCTGAGACCCATCTGTTGAGCTTATGTTCCTTTTAGTGACTTGTCTTTAGTCCTAGAAGGTTAAATGGGGCCTCTCATTATAGTTTTGTTGTTGGCCTTCAGCTCCCTGGACAAAAGAGGAGGGTTTGTCACTGTGCACAGGATTTGTGCTGTGATGGATTTACAGATTTGCAACAATCATATGTGAGCTGTGCCATAAATCTGATCAACTGTTTACTTGTTTTAGTGGCTGCAACAAGGGTGCTGGTATAGTGTTCCCATAGTTCAGCTCCTGGTGCTGCTTTGAGTAAACCTGTGAAAACGGCAGTGACATAACCCTGGTTCCCTTAGTAGGGAATAAGACACTGCTCAGCTCTGCATTGGTTTCTGCTATGATTTACTTTCAAGAATAATCAGAAAAATCTAAAAAAAAACAAGACCAGTTTGAGGTTGTTAAATTGTTTTTAGGAGGCAAATATGATAAGCAAAATCTCACATCAGTTACACATTAACATCAAATACTTCAGCCTGTAAGTAGCTGTAAAGATCTTGCTGACACATATATATTTCAATGTCAAAATATTTAATGCAGTTTATACTAAACACATGTAAGTTAGTATCATGTGACTTAGGAGTTATGATCTTAGGGGTCAGAAGTCAGTCCTTGCCTCTCAGCCTCTCTTTAAATACTTTACCAAGCGACATTCTGGTCCTACAAACCTGTATTATGCATCAGAGATCAACTAAGGCTGAACCTATCCACTACATCAGCTCATAACTGAAATTCTGTAAAGGAAATAAATAATAAAAAAAAAGTTAATCCTAATAAACTCCCAGAATACCTAACTGTCAGGCTCTAAGTGACCGGAAAACCGTAACATATGGACAACCTAAGTACCACAACTCCCCTTGCATCCCATGTGGACACTAGTGTCTCAGTGGACATATCCAGCTCCACTTACTGGGCTTCCGAAAACACATCAAGTCCCCTGAGGGAGGAATCCGTTTTCTCCACCCCCAGCACCCTCCCCACTGTCCCTGGTGCCTCACAGAGACCCTGTTGTGCTTCCCTAGCTCAAACTGTGACTTTCAAAACAGAATAAATAAATCAAATCAGAGAGAAGCTCTATAAAATACCTTTGTAGCAGAACAGGAGGTTGCATCATTTTTATTAGGTAGAACATCTACAGTGCACTTATATTTTAGCACCACGTGGAATATGTGGTAATACAAACAAACAAGGCTCAAGAGGTATGTGTTTGCCAGAGTGCTTGGACACAGCTGAAAAAGCTGATGCTTTCCGCTCTGGCACGTGGCATATGTCAAAATCAGCCTACTTTTTCCCCAATAAGGTCCGCTTGGTTTCAAAACATGCAATGCATGCACAAAGAAGGCTCACTGTTAGCCGGTAACACACTATTTATAGCAGAAGTGCTAGCAGATCTGGCTAGTGGCGTTGGTGTGCTGAAATCACTGGGCCTTGGGTCTAGATTAGATGAATGAGCACTATGTAGTTATATAGTAGCTGTCTTTCAGCTAGATTTGAAGAGATCTTTTAACTCTGTTTTGCTTCTTACTGAATGTTAGCTCATTAACTGTTGGTTGGATGATAAGTTCATAAGACATCACCGAAGTAAATGTTTTATTATTTATTTATTTATTTTATGGAAGATAAAGTTCTGCCAGCATGAATTTCATGATGACTTTAAAAGATATAAAAAAACATATTTATATTAATCAGTTTTGTTTTAAGGATGAGTAAGCAGTTCTCAAAATGTGTTAATGAAGCTCATAATTGCGAATATAACTGGTTGTGTCAAGTCTCACAGTTTACAATTTTTCTAAATTAATCAGCAATATTTTTTGCATTGATGTTAGCAAATGTACGTAGTAAACTGAACTTATCCTTGAAGTGTTTCTTGCAAATGAGCACTTACTTTAAGCTACAGTAGGTTGTAGGATTTTTACGTTCATAGATTTAAGGCTGATTCTAGTCTAAGGCTGTGTTTCATAAAAGAGTGTTTGTAGGCAGTTATGAGGCAGTTATGAACTCAGAATCCAAAATCAGTTTATAGTGGAAGCTAAACAGCTGCACATCTGTGGAGAAGGGATAGTGGGCTGAAGCTAGAAGGCATAAAGTAAAAAAACTACTGGGTATGCACACATCAATGAAGTGTATTTTTTCTCACACTGTCCACAATAATTACTATTTTTGCATTATTGTAAGGGGTAGGTTTAGGGTTGGGGTAGGTGTGAAGACATTAATAAAACACAATCTAATAGGTAGAAAAATTCCATTTATTTTTAGTTTCTGGTTTTTGCTGTATACATTCTAGCCACAACCAGGATAGTGGAGGCAGGAAGCAGGCAGATGACAAGCAGGATGACAGATGATCGGAGTCGTATTTCAGCATTGCACAGCAGTATGGATGGATAAACATCCGTTGCTAAGTGGTTGAAAGCAGCAAGAAATATGACACAATTCCACAGGCCATGTGCAATGTCAGTTGAAGCATTTCTTTTATTGAATAAAGCTTCTTTTAAAAGGGTAAAAAAAAATGTGAGAGACAAAAAGCTCACGGCCCATTTCTTTTCTTAATTAGTACATTTAGATAAATGTTAAATGAGGACAATCCACAGCACTAAAATCATAGAGAATATTTTTTTGCAAAAGTCCTTTTGCATTGAAAATGTTTTTCATACCATTTGTTGTTAATGTCAAAAGCAGTGTGTCCAATCAAATGCTAAAATGATTGGTGCAAATTAATTTGTCAAAATTAGGAAAAGAACAACAAGATTCAAGATTTTTATTTGTCACATACACAATTATATAGAGCATATATAACAGCTTATGTGACATGTCCTTTAAGTCATTGTGATTACTTTTGCACAGTTAATAGTTTAGGAACTGTTTTGGGTTGCCACTTCATGGCCTCCTGCGGTCATTATCTTTGTGAAAATATATTGGTTTTGGCTGATCAAAGAAATGGCAAGCAACATACAGAAAATACAGCATTTGTTAAATTGAAATCACAATAAATAAATAAATAGCCTAAATAAAAAAAATAATAATAACAAAAAAATGAATGAATGGACTTTTACAGTGATAATGGTGTAGTGACGGCACCTACCAGTAGGAGGCAAATTCCCCACCTCCCTGAAAACTCAAGGTCTTGTCCTCCCAAATATATTAACAAAATCATATAAAAATATAGCAAGCAGCAATAACGGGGCCAAGCACTACAGAAGCAAGCTTCAGACGAACGGCAGGAATGAGTAATTAAGACCGTTTTAAGATTATTTTAGGCAAAATGGCTTGAAAACAATAAACACAACAACTAGTAGCTAATAGGATTTATTGGCTTATCACGTGTAACCAATAGGTGGCGCTGTTACTAATCTTGATTTATTACCTCTCCAGGTAGGTCTAGGAGTCTCATATTGATTGTGTCTCCCTGACATAAGCAAATTATATACAATTTAATCTCCTGCAGCCGTGTTATTACACTGATAGGTAAGAGAAGGTAGCAATTGAAAAGGGTAAATAAGAACAGCAGCGATTTTTTTTTAATTTAAAAATAAAACTGGCTGGCCAGCTGTTAAAGGGCAACATGTGTGGAAGTAAAACTCAGAAAATTATCAAGTAACGTGATAATGTTGTGCATTTATATGCTTGAGGTCAAAAATGGATGCAAAACAAAAGAAAAAAGACAAACAGACAGACAGACAGACAGATAGACAGATAGATAGATAGATTTATAAAAGTATTATTTTAATACACATGGGTTGCTCTTATACAGGGGCGTAGTCATCTTTTCAGACGTGAGGGGGACAGAAATCTCTCACACACACACACACACACACACACACACATATATATAAACATTACGATATAACATTACTGCAGTCTATATAGCCTACTAGCCAAATAGATTTTAAATGTTTTGAAAGAAGTCTCTTATGCTCAACAAGCCTGCATTTATTTGATCCAAAGTACAGCAAAAGCAGTAATATTTTTAAATATTTATTCTATTTAAAATAACTGTTTTCCATTTGAATATATTTTAAATGTAATGTATTCCTGTGATCAAAGGTGGATTTCCAGCATCATTCCGCCAGTCTTCAGTGCCACATTAATCAGAAATCATTCTTAAAATGCCGATTTGCTGATTATCAATATTTAAAACAGATGAGTAAATTTTTATGTGAAATAAAAAGCTTTTGCAACACATTATATATATATTTAATAAATTATAGAAATTAATACTTTTATTTAGTATATGATGATAAAGACATAATTTTATAAGAGATTTCTATTTCAAATAAATGTATGTCTGAGTGATGGGGGTAGTACAAGAATAGATGTGGCTTCAGGTAAAGAGTCTGTGCTAGATCTAACAATGGTGTCTGATTCAATTGCAGGGAGTGTTGAGTGGGAAATATTGCGACAAGATACTATTGGGAGTGATCACTATCCAATAATGATATATGTTAATGTAAATGCGAGAGGAAGTAAGGTGAATCAAGGAAATATTGATAGATGGGGGTTTGATAAAGCGAATTGGGAAGAATTCATGAGTCTGAGTGAAGAGGGATTAAAGAATGTTATAATATAAACAGATAGATCCGTAGAAATGATAAGTGATGATATTGTTTATGCCATTCAAGCAGCAGCAAATGTATACCAAAGAGGAAAGGAGGTAGGAAGAATAAGATAGTTCCGTGATGGAATGAAGAATGTGCAAGTGCAATAAGAAGGAAAAGGAAAGCATTTAGCATAGTTAAGAAAACAAATAATTTCCAAGATTTAAAAGAGTATAAAAAGCACAAGCTGAGGTAAGGAAGATTGTAAGGAAAGTTAAGAAAGAGTATTGGATGGCTTATTGTGATGAAATAGGGAAGAATACTAGTAGAAGAGGTATGGGGCATGATTAAGAAAATGAAAGGGATTCAAAAGAGTAATGTATATCCAGTTTAAAGTATGGAGGGAGAAATAGCAGTGGAGGATGGAGATTAAGTGGAAATGTTTTTAAAGGCATTTACTAACCAAAATAGCTCAGAAAATTTGACTGAACAGAGTAAGAAAATGAGAGCTTTAACTTCTCATTTATGTATGTAATTGAGAGAATGTTAACTGATAGATTGACTTATCATCTTGAAAAAATTAACTGGTTTTCTTCTTATCAAAGTGGGTTCAGGTGTGGTAGAGGGACTATGGATCCAATAGTATTATTAGAAGATGAAATAAGAAAGCCATTTATAAATAAGGAAAGTGTCATTGCTGTTTTCTTTGATATAGAAAAGGCCAATGATATGTTGTGGAAAGAGGGGTTACTGATAAAGTTACAGAAGATGAGTATAAAAGGAAGAATGTATAATTGGATTAAAGAGTTTTTAATTGGAAGAAGTATTAGAGTAAAGATGGGTGGAGCTATATCTTCAAGTGGAATAATTGATAATGATACACCTCAGGGCAGTGTAATAAGTCCACTTTTATTTATTATCATTATTGATGTTTTTTTCAAGGATTGATAGAAGTATGGGGAAATCATTGTTTGCTGATGATGGGGCTATCTGGTTTAGAGGAAAGAATATAGAGTATAACCTAAAGAAAATGCAATATGCGCTAAATGAACTAGAAAAGTGGTCAGGGGAAAATGGTTTTAAGTTTTCAGTGGAAAAGACAAAAGTAATAGTTTTTACTAAAATGAAGAGGAATATGGATGTTAAGTTAAAATTATATAAAAAAGAATTAGAGAGTGTAAGTACAGTAAGATTTCAAGGAGTTTGTTTTGATAATAGATTAAATTGGAGAAAGCATATTGAAAAAAATGGTGGGAAGATGTAAGCGAGTTGTGAATGTAATGAGATGTATTTCAGGTCAGGAATGGGGAGCAGATATATTGGCTTTAAAAACGATATATATATATATATAAATATATATATATATATATATATATATATATATATATATATATATATATATATATATATATATATATATATATATGATAAGATCTATAATGGATTATGGTTGTATGGTATATGGTTCTGCAAATAAATCTCATTTGACTAAAATAGAAAGAATTCAATCTCAAGCACTAAGAATTTGCTGCGGCCTGCGGAGCATATCCAACTTCTCCAGTTTCAGCTCTTAAGGTAGAGATGGGTGAAATGCCTTCGAAGATAAGAAGACAGCAATTAATGGCATCTTATTGGGCAAATTTGAGAGGACAGAGAGAGGACCATCCAACAAGAAAAGTAATGAGCTGGGAACATGAGAAGAGAAAGAGTAATAGTTTTGGAAGGAGTGTGGGGAAATTAGTTAGAGATATGAGATTGGAGGAGGCTGGATGTGTTCCAATAATTCCTTTATCTCCATTATCATTATGGGTTATGCCCCAACCAGAAGTAGATTTAAGTTTATTAGAAAAAAGACAAAAGGAAGGTTCATATGAAACAGAAGTATATAATGTAAGGGAATATAGTGGGTCAAGATATGGGGAATATATGCACATTTTTACAGATGCATCAAAAGATTCAAAAACTGATCATGTGGGTTCTGCATTCATTATTCCAAAGGTTAAAGTGTATAAGAATAAAAGGATAACTGATTGTTTATCGGTGTATACTGGAGAGATATTTGCAATAATTATGGCAATAAGGTGGATTAGGGAAGTTAAAATAGCCAAGGCAGTAATATTTTCAGATTGTAGTTCAGCTCTAATAAGTTTGAAGGAGATGAAATCAGAAACAAGACAGGATATGGTAATAGAGATAATTCAAGAATTATATTCAGTCAAACAAGCTAGTTTAGAGGTACAGTTTTTGTGGGTTCCAGCTCATATTGGATTGAGAGGTAATGAGGAGGCTGATGCATTAGCCAAAAAGGCAATAGAACGAGAAAAAATAGATATACAGATTTTATTTAGTAGGTCAGAAATTAAGTCAATTCTTAAAAAGAATATTCTGAAAATATGGCAGCAATATTGGGATAATGAAATAAAAGGTAGACATAGGCTATGCATCAAATACAGTCAATAGTGGGTAAAGGAAGAATATCAGGTAGGAGGAGATATGAGGAGAATATGATTACAAGATTAAGATTGGGGCATACAAGATTGAATAGTTGCATTTAATAGGTAAGAATCCAACAGGTTTATGTTGTGAGGCATGTGAAGTTAGTGAAAGAGTTGAGCATGTAGTAATGCACTGCAGGAGATATAATGTAGAAAGGAAAGAGTTGAAGAAGGAATTAAATGATATAGGAGTTAAGTTTACAATTAGGAGTAAAGTATTAAAGTCAGGAGTATAATAAAATTAATGGTAGAAGTTTTGGGAAATACTGGGTTAAATAAGCGTTTTTAAATAAGTTTTTTTTTTCTGTCATGGGGGCTGAGAGTGGACGGAGGAGCTGAACACGTAGCGCCGGATGAAACTCTATGAAGCCTCGGTGCGGGTAAATAAGGAGAATTTATGTTGGTTGAGAGTTTATAAAATAGGAAGTGTCAACGGTCCGTTTCAAGATAGGTGGCGGTAATGCGCACATTTGTCTGTGATCCGCCGTAAAAAAGCAAGAAGAAGAAGAAGAAGAAGAAGTTCCGAAGTGTGCCGTGGTGGGATGAGAGCTGTAGAATAGCAGTTAAAAAAAGAAATAAAGCATTTAGGCAGCTTAAAGCTCATCACACACTGGAAACTTTAATTAGCTACAAAAAGGCACAAGCAGTAGTTAGGAAAACAATAAGGTCAGTCAAACGTGTGTATTGGAGACAGTATTGCAATAAAATTGGAAGTGAAACTCAGTTGTCAGACATATGGAGAACAATCAGAAGAATGAGTGGATTAGGTAGAAAGGTCGAAATGCCAGTGTTATGTAGCAATAATAAGAATGCAGTTAGTAATGCAGAAAAAGCAGAGCTTTTGGTAGAAACTTTTGTGAAAATCCACAGTTCTGGAAATTTGTCCGCAATAGATAACCAGTATAGGAAGCAGACATTGTTGGAAAATCCTGGAATGAAAGACAGTAGATTTGCACCAGGAGGAGATATGGACCTGCCTTTTAATATGTTTGAATTAAAAAGGGCTATCCTAAGTGCACGACAAACAACACCAGGGAAAGATGCTATATGTTATAGCATGCTAGAGCATATGAGAGAAGGATCACTGGAGGTAGTATTAAGACTGATCAATATGATATGGAATGAAGGTAGAATCCCACTTGAATGGAAACAGGCAGTGATAGTCCCAATACTCAAACCTGGTAAGAATGCCTTAGAACCGTCAAGTTACAGACCTATAGCGTTAACATCACAATTAGGGAAAGTCATGGAAAGGATGGTAACAGATAGGTTAAGTTACTATATGGAAAGTAAGGGTCTCGTTTCAACATATCAGTCTGGATTTCGTAAGGGTAGGGGAACAATGGATTCTGTTTTGTGCTTAGAAGCAGAAGTAAGGAAAGCACAAACTAATAAGGAAAGTGTAATTGCTGTGTTTTTTGACGTCGAAAAAGCATATGATATGCTGTGGAAGGATGGACTTCTTATAAAACTTGTCAAATTAGGAATAAAAGGTAAGTTATTTGGTTGGGTATTAGATTTCCTGGACAGAAGAACAATAGAAGTTAAGGTTGGTACAGAGTATTCAAGTAGGCATATAGTGGAAAATGGTACCCCACAAGGTAGTGTGTGCAGCCCCATACTGTTTAATATTATGATAAATGACATTTTTGATCAGGTAAATGGAAATATAGGTAAGTCACTTTATGCAGACGATGGAGCACTCTGGGTTAGAGGTCGAAATGTAGAATATCTTAGAAAGAAAATGCAAAATGCAATAGAGAAAGTTGAACAATGGACTTATAAATGGGGATTTAAACTCTCAATCCCAAAAACTAAAGTTATATGCTTCTCTAAGCGCCACAAAGTAGTGCCACTGAAATTGTATGGACAGGATTTGGAACAGGTTAAGGTGGTGAGGTTTCTAGGAGTTCTCTTTGATGAGAGGTTGACTTGGTGTCAGCATATTGATAAGGTCAGAAATAAGTGCAAGAAGATCAACAACGTGTTGAGATGTCTATCAGGGCGAGACTGGGGAGCAAGTAGAGCTTCGCTAATAAACATTTATCAGGCTCTCATGAGAACTGCCTCTGACTATGGTTCCTTAGCGTATATGTCGGCATCGGAATCTAACCTTAAAAAGCTCGATGTGGAGCAGGCACAGGCACTTCGGATTTGTACTAGGGCATTTAAAACATCACCAGTTACCGCTTTACAGGTGGAAGCAGGAGAGATGCCGCTGCGTATTAGGAGGGTCAAGATGATGTTGGCATATTGGACTAATTTACAAGGACATAGTATGGTGCACCCCACAAAAACTGTCTTGCAAGAATGCGCAGAGCATAATAAAAGTAATTTTTACAGTTTCGGATGGGTGGGGGATGCTAAGGCTCAAAATGCAGGTCTCAGTCAGTTGCAAATAGGACCCACTGTGGCAATATCAAATATACCACCCTGGAAATTTATAAAACCATCTGTAAATGTAAGCTTACAACAAATACTAAAAGAAAACTCAAAAATAATGCCACAGTGGATAATAGTTCAAAACTATGTAGAGCAGTATCAGGAGGAAGTATTCATTTTCACGGATGGATCAAAGCAGCCGGAAACAGGCCGTACTGGTGCAGCATTTTATATTCCTCGGTATGAAGTAGTAGTCAAAAAGAGGACTACAGACTACCTGTCAGTTTACACTGTGGAGTTGATAGCAATTTTACTGGCATTAGAGTGGGTGGGGAAAAATCATCAGAGTCAAGGTGTTATTATAGCCTCAGACAGTTTATCAGCATTATTAAGCATTCAATCTGGGAGAGCGTCATGTAGACAAGACCTCATTTATCGAATACTTCACTTGCTTCTCACACTTCATAATAAGGGAGCGGTTGTCTCCTTCCTTTGGGTTCCTGCTCATGTGGGGGTGGAAGGAAATGAAGTTGTGGATATGCTAGCAAAAAATTCTATAAAGCATGAAATAGTAGATGTACAAGTACCAATAAGCAGAGCAGAGGTCAAAACCATCATAAAGCAACATTCTCTTAATATATGGCAAGAATATTGGGATACAGCGGATACAGGACGTCATCTATACAGCATACAAAATCAAGTAGTCACAAGAATGAGGAAGGGCAGAAGCCCTAGGGAGGAGATGTTAGTCGCACGTCTTAGAATTGGTCACACTGGTTTAAATACAACATTGCATAGAATAGGAAAACATCACACTGGATTATGCACTGAGTGTAATGTGCAAGAGACAGTGAAGCATATATTGTTAGACTGCAAAAAATATGAAGAAGATCGGGCAGAATTAAAGGCACAGATGGATGAACAAAGCATGACACTTGAGCATTTATTAGGGAAAGCATCTGGGAGTATACACAATTTACTAATTTTGTTTTTGAAAAACACTGGGTTAAGTGAAAGAATTTAATAGGAAGGAATTTTCTTTTGTAAAGATCTTATATAAGTTTTTACTTCTTTTATTTACTAATTAAATTTTTCTTCACCTCTTTTTTATGTCATTCTAATACCCACACTCCAGTCTAGTAGGTGGCGGTAATGCACCTTTGAGATTAGTTGCCAACCGCCATTAAACCCGAAAGAAGAAGAAGAAGAAGAAGAAGTTCCGGGATCGTCTCGATGACGTATGCGCCTGCGTCAGACGCAGCGTCCAGATTCAAACTGGTCGGCGGTTAAGAAACAACGGCAGCAAGCGAGGAGGGAGCGAAGGCACACAGAAACTAACATTAACCAAAATTAAACAACATACAAGATGTCTAAGACACTGAAAGGAATCACGCTGAAGGGGAGTGCAGAACTCGTTGCTGAGTTTTTCTGTAAGTACAGTTAATGGATTCTGGGCAGATAAATAAGTTTCATGGCATCGTGGATGTCTAACCTGGGGTTGTTGTATAAACTGTTTAACGTTAACGTTAGTCTCAAAAAGTTAATGTTAATAAGCTATTTTTTCTTCTTCAAGACTGATCAGAACTTTCTAAATTCAGTTTTGAAAAGAATCTCGTGGTGTCTGAAGCGTTTCTTTAAAGACTCGGACTTTTGTTAGGGTTTATTTCTTATGACAAGGCTTTGCTGTTTTAATCTCAAATGCATGGCTTTAAAAGGACATATTAAATGCATATTAAAAAGTAAATATTAAACGGTGTCGTTTATTGTGTGCATGTATGTGTGTATATATATATATATATATATATATATATATATATATATATATATATATATATATTAGTTGATTATCATGTTTTTTAGGATTCTGTAGCTCATAAGCTGAACCTTTTTTTTCTGCTTCAGAATAACTTATAATGTCACGAGAATTTTAAAGTGAGCACTTTCTGCAAGTGTTCATCTTGAAATATTGCTAACAATATAAAAATTATTCTTGCATTTAGGGATGTCAACGATTAATCGATGATCGATTAATTGTCGATAAGAGATGCAATCGATTAAGGCTGTCGATGGTCGGTTAACCGATTCAATGTTGGGCTGCGTGCGGCTCATGCGCACTCAACACGTGCGAGCGGCTGTGAGTGACGGTGACGATATATAAAAGCATCATCATTCATTCACAATGTACAAATTAGGGGTGCTCCGATCACGATCGGCCGATCGTTATGCGCATCTCGTCAGTAAAGCCGGTTTTCTAATCAGCAGTTAATTCCATCAGGTGCGTGATTTCTCATAGAGCAGCTGTTACTACACAGGGCCGTTGTTAATAGAGAAGATGCGCAAATCACGTTAATTTTCAGCGTTTATTGGCCCATCTTCTCAGTTAACAACGGCTCTGTGTAGTAACAGCTGCTCTATGTGAAATCACGCACCTGATGGAATTAACCGCTGATTAGAAAACCGGCTTTACTGACGAGATGCGCATTAACGATCGGCCGATCGTGATCGGAGCACCCCTAGTACAAATTAAGCTTTTAATGTGATTTAAACTTTAAAGTACATTAAAATAGAAACAACATAAAAGTTCTTCAACATTAAAAGCAATAGAAATGTAGTTACTAATCATTTCATCAGATGACTGTTTTATATCGTGCGCTTTGCAGGGCTGCGGGACACAGTGACAGGACAGGTAGTCTATTCATTCCTACAACTTGTTAATTCATTCCTACGAATTATTAATGTGGCAATTGTCCATGTTTCATTAATTGTGTTCCCTAAATAACCCATGATTTAAGTGAAATAAGGGAACAAATTAATAAATCGAACGAATTCTTAATTCATGAAATCTTTAATTTCCCTTCCCATGTTTACCACAGTAAGAGATGCGAAAACAGTTATTAAAAGCGAAAGATAATAAAATAAACCTGGGAAATTAGAGGGTTAGACTATGAAGATTTAGGAAAAGAAACAGTGCCTAAATGTACTGAATTTGTGGAAATTCGCGACCAACCGGCAAACCAGAACAAAGCCGCGTAAATGAAGACTATGGGGTCCAAAAGCATGGTCGCGATCTAACATTTTCCAGTTAACCTATCATTCCTCTAATAAACAAAGCTTTTATACCACACTTGTCATAATCAGATCTTATAATTTCTAAATAAATAATTGCTGGATTCAAAACGGCGATTAATAGGCGCTGTGACCGACACATTCCTGGAGCATTCACTGCTGTCACTAAACCGTGACGCCGAGCATCGTTCACAAGTTTCTGCATGGACCTGACTAGGGCACAGGTTCTAAGCCCTGCGACAAAATGGGATGCTTTAAGGAAAATGTATAGCCTACTAAGTAATAGGCCCAACATAAAAATAACAATTTGTTTTCATGTTTTTTTTTTTTTTTTTTTTTTTTTTTTAAAGGCTATGCGAAATATATCCGACTTAAATAATTAAGATTAACGGATTTAAAACAGAAGTGTGGGCGCACCATAAATTCACAAAAAAAAAAAAAAAAGGATGACAACGCATTCTGTTTGTTTGCTTTATTTTACAAGAGCACAAATCTTCTGTTTTTATTGTGAGTGCACAAATGAAAGTAAACACTTTTGCGGAAAATATATATTTTTTTTTAATTTCTCAGCTGTTTCGATCGCGCTGGAGCCTGCTGCACACGTATATTCTAGCGATTCAAACTTACATCGCAGTCTGTTCACTATCAAAATAAAATAGTCAACTAAACATTAAAAGGTTAACTTACACTGGTCAGTTTAAATAGACCGTAGTATACCGGTCCACTCTGCTGTTATGCCAAGGACGTTTTTGCTCATATGAAGAGGATCATCTTTTCCGTCTATATGCGAATGCGTGTTAAGTACAAGCCTAGTTTACATTATAAATAATAGTTTAACATTCAAATACATTGCGAATATGGAAACATTTCGATTTGTGCCGAATGAGACATGAGCAATAACCTCCAAATAAATCTAGCCAAAGCCGCGCTCGATCATCCTCGTCTGCACGCATGCACTGTCACGATCTAATGCGCTGTATGCCGGATTTTTAAAAATCTGACATTTTCTAGGACAGAATCCAGCAGGATCAAATTAATGTGAGCAACAGTGTGTTTTGGTGCAGCAGCGCCGATGTAGTTCACTTAATGTGCAGCGCAGTCACACGCGCTCCACATTTCGGATAATTTTATACAATAATGTCAGTTGAAAACATTGCAATTGTGCTTTAAAATACAACAACGAGCACCACAAAACCATTTAAAGAGGCGCGTTCAGCGTTCTCCGTGCGGGATTGGAAACTGTCAACAAAGTAAAATGACCTCAAAAGTATGGCGCGCTCTCTTCATTTTATCAAATGATCATAATCGCATCTATTCATTTTATAATCCTGCTACTAGCTTCATTTTATTCAGACTAAAACCTCTTTAATTCAAGTGAGAAAGCGTTTTGTGTGTGTGGCTTTTGCACATCCTGTCATACCGCTGACTGCGTGCCTGCAATAGACGCATTTTGCAGTATTATGGTTAACGATTAATCGATTAATTGATCGTTAATTTAAACGACGATCGATCATGGAAATAATCGAAATTTGACATCCCTACTTGCATTTAATATTTGAAAAATCAGTCGGTGGAAATGGGTGAAAAACGGTATAACATAAACTGTCAATCATATGACAGAAGTCATGTAATAGTAGACAAAGTCAATAAGTTAAGCCTTAGAAATTTGTGTAGAGAATATAGCACAGAAGGCTTTTTTTTTTTTACATTTTTGTTTACAATTATGTTAGCATTATCAATTGTTGATTCCTTCGATGGCTCTTACAGAGCATTTCATTTGGAAAATGAAATACATTTTGGTATGCAGTGGTGTGCTGTGCCTTTTTTTTTTTTTTCTAGAAAATAAATGAAATGGGTCCTTTTGTTTGTTGTTTGTAGCGTTTGGTATCAACAGCATCTTGTACCAGCGAGGAATCTACCCAGCAGAAACCTTCACCAGAGTTACACAATATGATATGAGCCTTCAACTGACCACAGATGCAAAGCTGAAGAACTACCTCACCAATGTCATCTCACAACTCAAAGGTTGTTTTTCAGTAAAAGTACCACATCTTTGTTGAACAGTTAGTTTGTTTCATTAACATGCAGTGTAGTAGGAGTAGTAAAACTTAATAGGTGCACTCGGAAATACTTAAATGTATATAAATGGCAAACTGTAAAGCTAAATATATTGCTCAATTGCCATTTTAATCAAGGTATCACAACACTTAATGTGTGTAGAATTTATGATAGTCCCACCTTACAGTTAAAAGAGCCCATTTACATTTATTCAGTTGCCTTGTTAAAGAGAGTTCACCCAGAAATGAAACCTTGATGCTGGCATGGCGTTAAAAAGTAAATAAATCACCCAGAAATGAAAATTTGCTGAAAATGGCATATAAGATTAATAGATTAGTTTTTTTTTTTTTTTTTTTTTATCGGAACAGATTAGTTAATTTTATCATTACATCACTTGCTCACCAATGGATACTCTGTCATGTATGGGTGCCGCCAGAATGAGAATCCAAACAGCTGGTAAAACATTACAAAAATCTACAAGAACTCTGCATGACTCCAGTCCATCAGTTTAAGTCTTCTGAAGTTAAAAGCTGTATGTTAAGCTACATTTCTCAAAATCTGTTCTGATGAAGAAAAAAGACATGAGGGTGAGCGAATTTTCAGCCATTTTCGGCATATTACAATTACTTCAACAGTAGAACACTCACGCATGTTAACTGGACCAGGGGGAAAAAAATCTATATATAATTTTTTTTTTTGTTTTTTTTTTTATTTGAGCTGAAGAAACACAGTTGAATTGGCTGAGTTTTCAGTCTTTAAGTAGAAAAGAGATATACAGTCATGACTACAATTGGAAATCTGAACCGCCCTAGTTCTTTAGCATTGTTTATCCTCTTTGTTGCAGAATGGTTGTTCGATTGCACAGTTCAGAAGCTGGTGGTGGTCATCACTTGTCTGGAGACTAATGAGGTGCTGGAGCGATGGCAGTTTGATATAGATTGTGACAAGACAGCAAAGGAGAGCAGGTACGTAATCAAACTTTTACCCCTTTCACACTGCAAGTTGGACCTGGAGAATTGCCGGAACATTTCCGGGTTGCCTTATGTGTGAACGCAAACATGTCCCGGGACTGATCCTGGGTGGGGGACCTAGTAACATTGCGGGCTTCAGTCCCGGAATGAGGTCTGTGTGAACAAAAGCCAGAACTAATGCTGTAAAGGCTGTGTCGTAGTGATGACGCACGTTATTGCACAACTTTTTTACCAGGTGTTTTGAAGGCAGATCAACATTTGCGGTGAAAAAAAATAGGTGCAAACTATAACGAAGCAGAGATCAGTTAATTCCTCACTTTCTGCGCTGATGCTGAGATTGTTCATTAGCTTAAGTGAAAGTTAATGTGCCTAGCGTTTTCGACTCATACATTACATGTCGCATCCTGATTTTTACTGGCTTTATAGGACCTTTACGGGTTGTGTGTGAATGCACGCACATATTCCGGGTAATTACTGGAAGTGTGAAAGGAGAAAAATCAAGCGACCCGGGAACAATTGTCGGGACGCATTACCCATGTATTTTCCGGAATCACAGTGTGAAAGGGGCTGTAATTTGTGTGTAAGGTTTAATAATAAATTTTTACATTTTAGCACATTCTGTGATCAAATGATGAGAAGCTAAAAGTGATTTAGTATTTTACCTGTCCAATGCAAATATGAATGTGCATAAAAAACCGTATACCTTGGCTTTTTCAGCGCACCCAGGGAGAAGTCCATAAAAGCTATCCAAGAGGAAATCCGTTCTGTTATCAGACAGATCACTGCCACAGTCACCTTCTTGCCATTGTTAGAAACTGCCTGTAAGTAAACTACACTTGTTATCATTAGATCCATAGAGAGTCACACCGCAAGGTCATTGTAATACTGTGCTATACATTTTGTATGAAATAATATTTTATAAAAAATAGTATTTAGTATGAAAGTCTTCTACAGAACTGCATACTCTGTTCTAGGGTGACTTGCCTGTCCCGTATGGAAGCATATGTGTAGCAAAATTTGTCATTAAGCCAGCAGCTGTTTACCCCATTGCTTAATAACGGCAGTGCGAGAGAAGGTGTCAAATGCATAACATTGCTCTTTATACTTTTATACATTTGTTTTTTCATTTTATTTACAAAGCTTTGGTACATAATGGCACTTATGTCTTGCAAATGTACTGCGATTGCTCTAAAGAACACTAAAGGCGAAAAGAAATGAGACCTACAGCTTTCTGCTTGCAGTGCGTCAGTTATGCTCATGAGGAAAGTGTGTAAAACACACAAAAACAAATTTTTATCAAATAATACGTCATTTATTTGACCTGAACCATAACCCAGACAACCCTTTTTAAGCGGACTCTGGTAGGGTTCGCGGGTATGCACGTGAGTTTGGAAGACAGCGTTCACATCATCCAAATGAACCGAACTCTGACATCAATCAAACCCTGGTGTGCACCAAAAGTGCTAGTTTGAAAGCACCCTGAAATCGCGCGAATGGCCCTAAGCTATTAACTATATAAACTGGGAAAAGAAATCTCATGGACGGAATGGTCCTGAGAGCACTGTACGAGCTTGTGGCCTCATCTACAGGACCATTCAAATAATTCAAAGGACCAAACGAGTAGAATCAGCACTGAAATGTTATTTGACGAGGTGACTTTTTACACTGAATAAAATTATAAATGCAACTTTTGTTTTTGCCCCATTTTTCATAAGCTGAACTCAAAGATCTAAGACGAAGTGTAGCGTATCAAGATGCTGATTAGACAGCATGATTATTGCACAGGTGTGCCTTAGGCTGTCCACAATCAAATTATACACAGATTTAGTTCAGTGTGCTAAAGTAGTAAAGAGAAATGGATTCACTTGCCGCTTGAACTGAGGCTTTAAAGCAGCTGTGCCTGCCGCATTAAAGAGCTCCGAAACTGTATTTATTAACAAAGCACAAATCTTTTTGTGATTACTGGATGGCCGGTGCTCTTCAAATTATATGACATAAGATAATATAAGATATATTGTGAATGATATAGATGTTACTTTCACTTTGCACGTCTCCATTATTTCGTTCTCCCTCACACTGCACAACTGAGTTTATAAGGTGTGCGGCAGCGTTGCTGTGCGGCAGAGATGGGGACTGTTTGAAACTTTTTTTCCACTAAAACCGATGCGCATCATCTCAGTTTAATAAGCAAACATAACAAAAGATGTGATTTGCAAAACAATCAGGAAAAAAGGCATTGCATGCAAATTTAATTTATAACATGTAAATACACTGGTCTAGTTGCCAGTGGCGACCTCAGCAATATGTTTAATGTACAAGCAAAAACTGTAGCAAAATAATTTAATTATCATTGAAATGCTGTTTTTCATAAATAAATTTAGACTTAAAGGTAGGACACTCGGGATTGCATTTTCATCATTATACAGTGTTAATTCAGTTCCTCCAGATTTGGCATGACTTTTCTGATATTTGTGGCCTAAAATAAAAAAATAAATATATTTCTTTGATGTGGTTATTTTTGCAGCATTGTTTTTGCAGTGAAAATATACCACAGACAACTTTATAACTTTTCTGACTTCACAAACCATCGGAGTATGAACTGTGACATGTTCAGGCAGCTGAAAAGCGCTTGGTTAACGGTGAATATTGACCTATTCCACTTGCCATGCCCCGCCATGATTTAATGATTGACAGGTAGGGGACATGATCAGCTCGGAATGCATTTTCAAATCCACAATGAAATTATATCAAGGTATTTGAAAATGCAATTGAAACATCATATATGTAAGTGTCAATATATTTATTTAAGAAAAATAAAAGACATTTAAATTACCCTTTTGCTGCACATTTGGCTAAGAATGCATTCTGAAAATCTCACTGCATTTTGCTACAGCTATCATGCGGTATCATGAAAATGCAGTCCCCAGTGTCCTACCCCTAAGTCTAAATGCATTTAGGAAAAACAGCATTTAAAATATTATTTTGCTACTGTTTTTGCTAGGACATCTTAAACATATCTAATCAATTTGGGTAATACATTTTAATTTTGCAAATTTAAAATGTTTTTAATTTGCATATTAAAACAAGTTTAGAAAATCACAAATTTAAATTATGAAATTAATTTTCACTTTCATTAGGAACTAAGTGTGGCACATATGTAGGCGAAAATGTAAATTTAAAACATTGCCATTTTACATATTGCATTGCCATTTTGCATTTCAAATTGAATTTAGCTATAGATATGCTTCCATAGTCCCACAATTTGTGGGAGAGTCAGTCCTGAAATTGAAAGTTTTGTTCCGCATCTTGCAAATCACAGTAGTGAATTTAAATGTTTGTTTTTATATTTACTTAATTACAATACCACAAAAACATTAATGATTTGCAAACTGGGATCATTGGAGTAAAAAAATGACAAAATTGCATTTGTTTTTTCAATCTTTGTATAGTCCAGTTAAGTAGCATAACTTAGTCACTGCTTTAGAACATTTCTATTCAGTTCATTAAATTAAGTAGACAGTTTAACAATATTAAGTTATTGTGCTCCCATGTGTCCCACTAAATCAGATTAACAGCAATAACTGCTTGGTCTCCATACTCAGTACTCATGTAAAGCTGAATTCTAGCAAACTAAACTTTATGAAGCTGATGTGTTTGCAGGGTACACAACTTTTTTTTTTTTTTTTGACTATTCTTTCCCTCCTCTTACATGTGACATAACTTTTGTCTCTTATAACTCAGGTGCTTTCGACCTTCTGATCTACACAGACAAAGATCTTGAGGTACCTGAGCAATGGGAGGAATCTGGGCCTCAACTAATTGACCAATCAGAAGAGGTCCGCTTGCGTTCCTTTACTACTACTATTCATAAGGTTAACAGTATGGTGGCCTACAAGAGGACAAATTCCATGTGATTTCTCTTTTTTTTTTGTGTTTTGTGTTCTGTTCTGTTTTTGTGTGTTTTGTTGTTGTGTTCAACTTTGCAGCCTTGTGTATATATCTCTATAATGTAATTTCTTATTTGTTGTCATTTTAAAGAATGCATTTCCTAATACAGAAAATAAATTTCTTGTTTCCAAGATTGTATTACTGATGTTTCTTTGATATTTTTCAGTAGCTATTCTCTAGATGGCGACAAAATCTAAGTTTACATTTCCTTATGTGACTTGCACAGAACCTGTCAAGAACACATCTGGGTCTGTATTTCAACACAAATTCAAAAGACTTTCCTTTAATATGTTGCATAAGTAGTTTTACTACTGCATTATTGGTACCGCATCGGTGTTAAGGCAATATTGGTTCTAAAACTATAACTACATGATGATTCTCACTACTGTATGGAGAATGATCACTGATAATTACAAATGAAAACATACATGCTATGTAATGTTTTTTTTTTATTTATTATTTTTTAAGCCATATGAGAACTTAATTTACTCAAACCACATGCATGGTGTAAGCTCTTATATTTAGTGAAGTTTTTTATTTTGAATGGCAGTGTTGCATTAATTTCCAACATCGAAAAGTGTGTATCACAAATAAAGGGGAGTAGCGTCTCCATTATTAAAATTTTGAGCAGAATAAAGTATGTAAATGTGTTTCATTTGAAACAGGGTGGCACATTCTGCTTTGAACCTGTCATTCTTTGGACATCAAAGTCTTCTATTGCCGATGGCTTGGTTGAAGGCACATCAGAGAAAAACCTGCTGGGCTCATTAGCGTGAGAAGAGGTGGAAGGGCAGTCTTTCCCTTTTACAGCAAGTAATCTAGTTGGAGAATTGGATTAGTATGTGTTATGCTTGTAGATAAAACTATTTTTAAAAAGGTTTTTCAGATTTTTAAACTTATAACGCAATTTTAATTATAAACTTATAAAGATTTTATGATCATATTTTCTACATGGAATATTTGTATTTATGAGAAATATTATTTGCGCCCAAGCACCTACTGTATCTGTTAGTTTTCTTTTTTTTTTTTCGTCCTCCACTCTGGAAGTCCATGGAAGCCCATATAACTGCTTGCGGGAAAGTTGTGAAATCTGGCACACAGATAGAGGATGGTCTCAATATTAACCACGACATATTTGGAGTCTCGATCTCAAACTCTCTAGCACAACCAATGCACTCATATTTTTTGCTAATAACCTTTTAACCATAAAGTGTAAAGGCAAGATTCCCCTGCTCTTACGGAGTTAAATGCATACCAAAATGGACATTTCTATGGGTCAAAATGTTTCCCTATTTTGAGTTTAGCGAATTCATCTACTCTTCTTATCCTAGACTTTTTGTCAGATTTTCAAAAAATCTGCTCTGATCATCTTTAGACAATGCTGGCAAAAAATGTAGCCAACGTTATCTGATAGACCAAACATTTCTTTTAAAGCATGGTTACTAATTTGTATACTGAACTTGAATACTGCATGCAAAGTTTATGTACATGATCCATGTCTTCTCCATTTTTATTTTATCTCTGTGGCAGAATTACAGCGCCACATACTGGTCCTGCGTATATACTAAATCATTTTGTGTTGGTTTAGCGGTTTCAATTGGATGCAGATATTTCTTGAGACAAGAGTAAAATATATATATCTCACATAGGGAATGGTCTGGTTTTGTGTGGACGCAGTAAGTCTGCAGGAAGGTAGGTCTTTACTGAGTAATTAAATGCAGCTCTTTATTTTAGCTCTCTGTTGTGCTTGGTTCTTTAATTGCTGCTTGCAGCTATTTTCATTATGTACACTACAGGAATATTTAAGTGAAATACAAAAATAAACAAGGCAAAACAATGACCAGACCTAAAAAGGTACACTTTTCCATCCAATTTGTTAACTGGTCAACTATAAAATCCTTTTAATAGACAGGGAAAAAAGGTGCATCGTTAATGTCAGGTGTGGAACCGGTTTCTTTTTGAACATGCCAAATGGACACACAGTGACAGCACTTTGATCTTTACATTTCTAAAGACATCTTATTTCCATTACACTCCAAAAACAAGCAGTTTTTGTGTTGTGAATTTAACACATTGGTGTAACAGATGATGAATAAGTTCACATAACACAGGCTATTGATTTCTTTATATGCAATGTAGGTGAAAAATAAAATCTACAACATAGTATAATGGTGTAACACAAAGTGACATGGGATGAGGTTAAACAGTGAAACACGTGTTTATGTGTTCCTTTTATGTCAGCTTTAGCAGAGCAATGTAGATAAATATTTTGTATATGTGCGTATTTCAGTAATTCAGTGAGTGAGCTGTACAAAAAAAAGACAACAATAAATAAGGAATGTTCTGGGCTCAATACAAGCTGGTATACTGTTGGTTATAAAATAAAATAGTTTTGAAATGTTATAAAAACAGGAAACAATCGTGCTTAGAGTAAAACAGGTAGATTGAAATTAGGAAATCCATGAGGGAAGGCACTGCACCACAATAAATGTTCAAATTCATGCTTTTCAAATGTATAACTACAAGGTAAACATTACATGATACACACCAAACTAAAATGCTAGAACTGCTAGCTAAGCTTATCTGTGTAGTCTTATACCTCATATCTCAACTCCAGCCACGTTTATGGTTACCAGAAATCAAGTGTTGTTTACATGGAGCAACTCCACCCACAGGAATTACACTGCTAACACAGAAATTAATACGTCTAGAACAGTAAAGAAAGATATATTATTTAGACAATGCTACAGTTTTACAACTTTTAACAGCTTTATAATTAGTTACAAAAATACAACCTGTATGCTTCTGTCTTTGGAATGCTTTACCTCTTTGATTGTGAGTTTGTTAATGTGGTCTAAATGTCATTTTTGTTTTTACAATCTAGCAAACATTTTGAAATTAATTTTTTTTTTTTTAATGCTTTGGAAAGAACCTGGGACATTCTTTTAGTAAGATAATTTGGTCATAGTTATTTATTTTTTTTATCAGCTGGGTTGCACAGGTAAATCAATCTTTCCCTCTTTTCTTCATCAAGTCTTTAACAGCACAGCAGTCTCTATTTAAAAATAGACTTTATTCTGATGCATCTAACCCAACCTTGCACTTTTAACCTTCTACATTATGCTTCGTGGAATGGCCAGAGCAGTCATGTGAATATCATCAAACCAGGGTCTTGTAATCCTTTAGTCCATGGGAAAGGGGCAGGGAAAGATATGAATAGCCCAAGGACGTCTGCATTTCAAAAGAAAAGTTACAGTCATCCATTAAGCAAAGCTTCCTCTCCTCGCTCGGCAAGCAGCTTCCAATTCTGCCTGTTCGTTCTACAACCTTCCAGCAGGGGGGAGCAGTACTCTGAGAAACCTGTCAGCGCCTGTTCACACAAGCACGTGGCAAGAGAGCAGAAGGACAATCAATAAACAGTTATCACTGATGAAGTCGAATAGATAACCCCCCCCCCCCCCCAAAAAAAAAAAAAAAAATCTGTCATCATTTACTCAGATTTTAAAGAATGTTGTGTTCCAGACAAAATTTCATCAGTCATATTTCAAAATATAAGAGATGAATACAAGTTTAGAATGACATGAAGATGAGTACATGAGTTAAAACACCCACACAGGTTGAGGTATTTATAATACACACACCCAACCAATGATGATCCACAAAAAAGCAGTTAGTGATATAATAATAAAAAAAATGAATCAGTATGGCATGAAACTAAATGTACGTTAAAACTAAAACTTGTGTAATTTGCATTTCACATCAGACACCAAACCGGTAGGGCCACACCATTGGTTAAGCCAAGGTGTTTTTTTGGATGGTTGAGATACTTAAAATTAGCACCGATATTAAATATAAATGACAAAAGAAAATATTATTTACCTCGTATAACTGTGTACAAATGGCATCAATAAAAGACACTTGCATGCTGGGAATTTTATCCTGTTTCTCCCTGTTCATCAGATCCTTGGAAGAATCAAGTCACATGGTTAGTAATTTTATCCCATCCTCCAGAGAGTTAATGACCTGGTTCTAAAGTGCCCCAGTCTTCTAAAACTTATAATACATTTTTTTTCCATAGAGTAAGTAAAGAGCTTACAATAGGTTCAATGTTTAGCTCTCGCCGCTCCTTATCACCTTGTTCAAAGAACTCTGTGGCAACCAATTCTGCTATCTGTTGAAACATAAATAAATGGAAATTACTGAATGGGTTCTTCCTTTTATTGAACAAAATTGTCAATATTTTACACCCTCACAGATTTGCTTATTAATGCCATCTGCAATATTTAGGGTTAGGGATTTGTTATACAGGCGCATCTCAATAAATTAGAATGTCGTGGAAAAGATCAAATTGTGAAACTTGTGTATTAAATAAATTCAATGCACACAGACTGAAGTAGTTTAAGTCTTTGGTTCTTTTAATTGTGATGATTTTGGCTCACAATTAATAAAAACCCACCAATTAATGTCAACAAATTAGAATACTTCATAAAACCAATAAAAACATTTTTAGTGAAATGTTGGCCTTCTGGAAAGTATGTTCACTTACTGTACATGTACTCAGTACTTGGTAAAGGCTCCTTTTGCTTAAATTACTGCCTCAGTTCACTGTGCCATGGAGGTGATCAGTTTGTGGCACTGCTGAGGTGGTATGGAAGCCCAGGTTTCTTTTACAGTGGCCTTCAGCTCATCTGCATTTTTTTGGTCTTTTTTCTTCATCTTAACATAATACCCCATATATTCTCTCCAGGTTCAGGTCTGGTGAGTTTGCTGACCAGTCAAGCACACAAACACCATGGTCATTTAACCTGCTTTAGGTGCTTTTGGCAGTGTGGGCAGCAAAAGTTCTGCTGGAAAATGAAATCAGCATTTTTAAAAAGCTGGTCAGCAGAAGGAAGCATGAAGTGCTCAAACTGTATGGTAAATGGGTGCAGTGACTTTGGTTTTCAAAAAACACAATGGACCAACACCAGCAGATGAAATTGCACCCAAAATCATCACAGACTGTGGAAACTGAACACTGGACTTAAAACAACTTGGGCTATTATCTTCTGCACCCTCCCTCCAGACTCTCTAGGACCTTGGTTTCCAAATTAAAGCTGCGGTAGGGAACTTTTGCCGCTCTAGCGGTTAATAAACAGAAATGCTTGCATCTTGCGGAAGAACATTGTAGCCGGAGCTACTTCTATCTGTTTATGTCAATGAAGAATCACAAAGGTACTGGGTTACTCCGCCCCGGTACCACGGAAGCAATCTGAAATAGTCCGAATATAAACACTTATTATAGGTGCACCCTAGTGATTCAGGACAAGCTAAAAACACGGTTTGGAAAATGGATTCATGGTATACTCGCTTATTATATAAATTTTTCTACATTTTGAAAACAAACAAAGTTACGGGCCGCAGCTCTGATTGGTTGGTTCTTAACCGTAACTGCAAAAGGCAATAGGACCACTGGGAGGAGCCAGAGGAGCTTGATTTTTTCACAGATTATCGGTCTCATATTCTACTGCCAGGACATAATGACAGGTTTAACAAATATGTAAAAAATATATTTTTACAAAAGTTACCTACTGCAGCTTTAAATACAAAACGTCTGAAAAGATGACTTTGGACCACTGGGCAACAGTCCAGTTCTTCTTCTCCTTAGCCCAGGTAAGACACCTCTGACATTTTCTGTGGTTCAGGAGTGACCTAACAAGAGGAATACGACAACTGTAGACAAATTCCTTGGCACGTCTGTATGCCTTGACCCCAGGCTCAGTCCATTCCTTGTGAAGTTCACTCAAATTCTTGAATAGATTTTGCTTGACAATCCTCATAAGGCTGCGGTTCTCTCGGTTGCTTTGCATCTTTTTCTTCCACACTCTTTCCTTCCACTCAACTTTCTGTTAAAATGCTTGGATAAAGCACTCTGTGAACAGCCAGCTTCTTTGGCAATTAATGTTTGTGGCTTACCCTCCCTGTGAAAAGTGTCAATGATTGTCTTCTGGACAACTGTCAGATCAGCAGTCTTCCCCATGATTGTGTAGCCTAGTGAACCAAAGTCAGAGACCATTTTGAAGGTTCAGGAAACCTTTGCAGATGTTTTGAGTCGATTGGCATATCACCATATTCTAATTTGTTGAGACAGTAAATTGGTGGGTTTTTGTTAACCCTTTTGATCAGCAGCGGATTACACACAGGATTACACTAAAGGATTACACACAGCGGTGTGATCAGTCTTGGCTGGTCCCTGAAGTGTACGATCACACCGGTGTGATTAGAACTTTCAGTGCATCACGTCATCAACTGCTAAATTTAAATCTGCTTTCGCGCTTTGACTGGCGCAGAACCTGATTCGGACACGCTGAGTGCTTGTCATATTATCGCACATATTCAGTATTTTCAACCATTTAATGCTCATTTAAAGTTTCACATGCGTACTAGCAAAAACTTACATTTACAGTTTGTAAAATATACGCTGATGTCTTTGGAAATGGCAATAATGATCCTTACAAATATAATCTGACAACATGTTTTAATTGATATCATATACAGATTGTGTAGGTAACTGAAATTTACTCTGCTCTTCTCCCAGTTTACCGCGGGAGGAGAGGATGAATTTAAATGTTGTAAATCCCAGAGCTCGGATTCAGCACAAACTAACATGGCGGCGCCTATCATCTGGTATAGATCAACTAACACAGTCAATATAAAAGTGTTTAAACTACCAAATATGTTTACTTGCGCAAATTTCAGAATCAGAATATCAGATATTTCATAATATTGTGAGCATGTTTTGGGAAAATTTTAAATAAAACAGGAAAAACTAAATTAAAGCGATCCATGTGTCACACAAATCTATTGTGGCTGTGTTGTGTCACATGACAAGCATGATGCGTCACCATGGAAACAATAAGGTGATCTAAAAAAAAACAAAAAACTCACGCCTGATTTTCAGCTAGAATATTTTAAACTCACGTGTGAAATGGTCAAAATTAAAATGTGAGCATTCAATTAAAAGAATGCACTGAATTTATTTAATACACAAGTTTCACAATTTGAGTTGAATTACTGGAATAAATGAACTTTTCCACAACAGTCTAATTTATTGAGATGCACCTGTATATGATACCGAGAAGTTTTGCGATGGACATCTGGCTGCATTTAAAATGTAATAGTGTGAATGCTCAATATGTGCTGTATGTTTTAACTGTAGTATGTGAATATGTGCATATCAATATCTTATTTCTGAAAAGATTCATAGTAACAAGGTACTTCATTTTTATTTACTATAGCCTGTTTTCCATACAGTAAATAATATGTCTGTCTATAGGTCATGAGTTTGCATAATTGTTAACGCAACATGTTCTTTGTTATGTTTTATGAGAGTGTGAAGGTCCAAACTATGGTAATTTAGGTTAAACTGAATAGGACTGCAGCAACACCTCCACCCTCTGCAAATCGGCAAACAAGCTTGTTAATTACTGAAGAGAGAGAAAATTAATGGAAGAGAGACGGTGGCGATGATATCATAAACTATGGAAGCAAGAGTAGAGGAATAGGAGTGCATACAATGTGCTTTTAATTTGGAAAACAACTGGATGGAATGTGTTAAACCAATTTAAGGTTAGAAACATTGTCTATATAAAGGAACAAAATAAGTTAAATACTTTACATTAATAAAGTTACATAATGGCAAAGTTTCTACAAATCACTATTCACTGAACACAATAACGCTTATATTATGGATAAACATTTCACAAGCAATTGTAAGTCCTTGTGCTTCTGTGCTGATTTTATATGTGTGAGCTTTGAAAGTGGGCTTTTACTGTAAATGTAATCATATTTATCCTTGCATGTTTACCTTCTTCTGTACTGGCCAGGGTTTTGTAATAGCAGAGATATCACATGCTGTCATCAGCATCGACCTACAGAAGACAAAAAACATCATAAAGAAATATATACAACTGACTCAAACATAAACACATTCCTCTTTCCTGAATGTTTGACACTCACTTTAGCAGATCTCTGTGATAATCGTCTTCCCATACAAACTGACTGTTCTTAGCCAGCTCAAAGAATTCTGTTCTTTTCCTGTAAAAACAAAGACAGCATTATGAACAAATAACAAGAAACCGATAGAAACTAATTAGCTACTGTATATAGCTCATTAAATAGCTAAATACAAGTACAAATGTATAAATACATTTTGTAGGTTTCTAAAAGCAACTTTGACTCCGCTGTATATGACATCTGGTACCTACTTCATGTAGAGAGCCAGGTCAGTGGCCAAAATAGCCTTCTCAATCATCTTCAATGTTGCCTTGTACTCATCCAGAGACAGACCGCTCAGAATCTGATTACCCTGAGAGAGAGAGACAGTAGGAATGAAAGAAAACAACCTTTTGTCTATATTATTATGTCAAGATATATGGAAGCGGATGAATGCAGTTATAATGAAAACCTTACATGGTTATTTATTTGAGGGTATTTTATGTAAAATGAGGGGTTTCTTATTTATAAAAAAAAAGCTGGTAAAATATATAACACAATTTTGTAATAACTAAACCGACTATGTGTGATTTTTAAATTGTGTTCTTTAAATATTCACACAGTATACACTTAAAATAAAGGGGGGGGGGTGCAGTAATGAAATATTTGGGGTTACCGAAAGATCCTTCCTATTTTAATATAAAATTGTTAAAATAGTGTGAAGACATTTTTAGAATTCCCAAGTACCTCCTTCAAATATCTTCACACATTTCATCATTTGACAGTGTACAAGTAACTGCACATCCCATCAAAAAGATTCATAATTTGAGGTAGCATATCTTTACCGTGTATATGTTATATGCCATTTTATATATATATATTAAAAGATTGTTTAAATCACCAACCTTAAGTATGGGCTAATAGAGAAGCTTTATTTCAACAAATGCTACAGTATATTTCAGGCAAAGCCAGGCAACCATGGGATAAGGTCAGCATGTTGAAATAACAACATCAAGCCCCTTGACAATGAGAAAATCATGGTCCCAGGCTTTCTTATTCAGTTTGCTGTATGTGAATGAGAGTAATTACTCCCTGTGTAAATGCGATTTGAACAGCTAATTGTTTCCTAAGATACAGATTGTTATTACCTGTTAAATAAGACATTACTTTTAAAAGCTTCTCTGGATTTACAGTGCAGGAGTGAATTACTCTCAATTAGATTAATGAGATGTTTAAAACTCTCATATACTCACTGGACTGTTGAGTATCATAAGACACTGGTCAAAATGATGGTGCTCCATTGTGGAGTGGCAGTACAGCTGGGCCAAGGGATGGTCACTTCTGTGAAAGCAGTCAAATATGCTGCATCATTCTCATTTTTACATCCATCATGTTGCTAACACAAGCTGATACACCAACCTAAAGTCAATACAAACCTTTTGATGTAGGAGTTGTTGACACCTCTGTGGTCCAAATCATGGCTCAGTGTTGCAATCATTAAAGCTAAAACCTCCAGATCGCTCAGATTACTCTGTAAAGTGAAAACACAGCTTTACAAAATTATCATTCTTCTATGTGATTGGTTAATGCAATGAAAAGCACTGCAAAATATAGCCATGATAAAACAAACACAGTCATATGTAAATCTGAATAACTGTTATTACTTTCCGTTAAACAGGCAAAATAAATCCAATTAGATTTTACCTGGCATGTCAAAACAAGACTTAACTAGTTAATAACTCAACAGACTGTTCCTGATAGACTTTTACTATTTCAAAGAAAGCATGCCTTTTCCATCAGTCTAAAACAAGTATATAAATGCAAATGATTAACGACCACTGTAAACAACAGAAGACATTTATAGTGGAACGCATAATAAAACTGTTCTGCTAGTTGCATTTTTGCTTATAACTATAAACTGCCTAAAGTTTTTTGACATTTTCAAAAGAGCAATTACTACAAAATAAAAAGAATAACACATAAAATGCTGTACAATAATCTTTTTAATAATTGTTTTTAATCATTACTACTTGTGCTAGGAGCCTTTGATCCAGAATTGTACACCTTAATATAAAGATAAGCAAGCTTATATCCTAGTTACTGTTTAGTTACATGACAAACACGCTATATGTTAATAGGATTTAGTATGGTTACTGATTTATGCTATGCTAGACTGAAATCAGTTTGTATGCCAGATGCCACAATGCTGATGTGACCCTTGCCTGTGCTGTGTTTGTTATCAGAGTCACTGACCTGAAACCGCCCAGACTTCAGCACAGCAAACATGCACTGGGAAGTGTTGAAGGCATGTCGCCAGTTGTGGTAGACCACATTCTTCCTGTAGTTCTTCTTTACGCTTAAGATCCACTGACACAGACTCTGAAACAAGGATAACAGTTATTTTTATAGGTATAAAGATTAGCCTGTATAAAATTTAGTGCTTCAGGATTAAATAAAAAAATATATATTATTAATTAATCTAAAATCCAGAAATTTACAGAGCCCATAAAGGAACATGGTTGTGAAAAAAAAGAAAAAAGAAAATTAGGGTGCAATGTAAATAAAAAAAACATTTTCTCTCGCAAAGATATTTGTGTTCCCTCACACAACATTTGTGTTCTCTTGCAAAGTTATTTTGCATTCCCTTACAAAAAACTTTGTGTTCTCTTGCAAAACCGTTTGAGTTCGGACAAACATTTCTTGTTTACTGTGCAGCTTGTAAATTAGAGGTTCATACAGCTTGTACGTGCACAATGGAGCAATTCATGGAGTTTTATTTTAATTAATACAGTCAGCTTTGCTTATAGTTTAAGGCACGGATTTGGGACATTCTAAAACACTTAATATGGCTTAATGTACTATAACAGTGCCATTGGTGGCACAATTCGGTATTAGGCCTAATAAACACTATTAGGCAATATTAATTGCAATATTAATAACCTTATTAATAGCATTACTATTAATAACATTGCATTATGGCTATCTGCTTTATTAACAGACAGCATTACTATTAATAAAGCAGATAGCCATAATGCAATGTTTCTCCCCAATAGAATAGCGTCAGTCTACAGAAAATGATAAAAGGATGCTAATGGACAAAGACGGAATACGAGAAAAAACTAAATATGGTTAACAGTTTATTAATAAAATATAACCTATTATTCACAGGAAAGCAGACAAGACTAGAATAGCTATAAATAAGCCTAAATCTAATTTAAAGTGAAACTGAAAATATTGGCTCACATTCCACTCTCGATTAGCACAAATCCAAATGTTTCCATATTTGCAATGTATTTGAAGCTAAACCATTATTTATCAAATGAACTGGACTTTGTATGATCCAATATGGACAGGAAAAAAAATAATGAACAAAAATGTGCCTTCCTGGGGCTCACGCTCTATGGCACAGGCTATGATACAAATTATTTAAATTGACTGTGTAAAATGTAATCTGTATTACAAAAAATTTAATCTGAACAGGCCGCACTGATTGCAATGAATATGTGCACATGAGGTGGCGGCACTATCACATTTCTGAAACATAAAACACACTTACAGTAGTGCATGATTATAAAATATAAAAGATGATTAGAAATTTTATAAAGCGAACACTGTTACGTTCTAATTTCGCTCTGGAACCTACGAGAATACAATTTTCCCTGAATATCCAAGACTGCATATGTTGCAATGATTTTATATAACAAAAAAGGCAATATTAAGTGTCCAATTTTACATTTTAAATGTAGCCTACATTTTAAACATAATATTGTCAATATTGTTTGTTATATTTGATAACAAAATAATAGTTCCAATGAAAGCCACAACAGAACTGGTGTTGGTCTCCAAGCAACAGCTGTGTTTCGTTAGTGAACGAATCTGCAGCTTTGAATGATTCAGAGAGTCAGTACTGATTAATACACCTTTCATAACTACAAATATTTGCTTCATTACTGAATGAAGGAATTAATGCTTCACCTTGCTCATTAGACAGTGACTTGCCGCCACCTACAGACGATCGATTTTTAAATCTACATTTATCACTTAGTTTCGCCATCATTTATAACTTTATTATATTAATAATACACTTAAAGGAATGTCAAGAATATGACATAAAACATGACATACAATTAATAAGACTCGAAAAACTTTTACTTTATAACAGTAAAAATGCACCTGTAAATCAAATTAAGGGGGCAAATATTGTCCCTTAATGGAAAAGGTCTGACTGCAGTCTTAGTGGGGGTGATCAAAAGAATGTTAGGCTAAGTATGTCTGTCAATAGCCGTGTTTCCACTGTCAAACTTAAACCGGGCGTGCTAGTACGTGCCAGGGCCAGTCACGTTTCCACTGTCACTTCCAGGGCTTGATCGTGCCTCTTTGTGGCTTCCCCGGGGCCAACGGCCGGGGTTTTTTGGCCCGACGAAAACTTTGGGCCAAAGCGGGCCAGCTGGGGTAGAGGAGTGGTTATGAACAAAGGCAGAGTTTCTCCGCATCTGGAGAGCTCAGCGCTGCAGATCATTTCAGAAAAATAAAAGCTTTAACATTACTTTTTAAAATAAGTTGATATCAAAACTCACTCTTAGTCAGCAGCGAGTGTTTAAAATAACTTGATCTGATGTGGATTATGATCACCATACAAGGCAGTAATATTTAAAAACGATGTAAAAGACTATGCACGATAAACATTAACAAACTCACTTTCAGTCGGCAGCGTGTGTTTGTAATAATTTGATCCGATGTGTATTATAATCACAATAATCTCTATCACAATCATGTATTCATTTAGTAACTTATATTATCTGTCATAAGTCTTGTTTCGAGAGTTTAGCTCAAAAACATCATAAGTTTAGATCATAAAAATATAATAATGTTTTTTTTTTTGTTCGGGAGCTTTTAGAAAAATAGAAAGATTATCATTCATTCTTAATGTGACGTATAGGTTACTGTGGCTACAAATAAACAGAAACGGACTCGACTGAATAAGCAGGCTATTTTTACAAGTGTTTAAAATGAATAAAATACAAATCCATTTATTTCTGTGTGATTTAATTTTGAGTCCTGTTAAATTAATTAATTATGATCAATGTATCACTTAATTCAACCGCCCTTGTTAATCTCAAAGATGGAGCAGTTCATTGTAAACCCAGCTATCATAAAGTGGTACATATTTTTTTAACTGATAGAACTCAGTGTGTAAAAGTAAACAATTGTCTTTCACAACTAAAGAATATTAGCACAGGTGTTCCACAAGGCTGTGTCAGTTCACCAATTATTTTTACACTTTTTACAAATGAATGTTCAAGTAAGCATTCAAAAAAACTACGACACACAGCCATCGTAAGTCTTGTTTATGGAGATGATAATATAGGAAACATCTACCAGTCCGAAATAAGCCAGTTTGTCGACTGGTGTGATAAAAAAATGATTTAATATTAAATATAAAGAAAATGGAGGATATTATATTTGATCCAAAATGTATAGGTGACCATTGCCAAGTGGTCATTCTTGACCGAAACTGTACTTCTTATGTAGATTACGTTTTTATGGATTTAATAAGAAAATCATGATGTTGTTTTACAAAGCTTTTTTAGAAAGCATAGTTAGGTATGGTGTCGCAGTATGGTTTGGAAACCTAACTATACAGCTTAAATCTAAATTAGCACACCTGGTGTTGACAGCGCAAAAAACTGTTGGACATGAAGATTATTTGAATCTTTAACATTTATATGAGAATTGCATTCTGAATCAGATACAGAAAATCATGGGGGACCAAACTCACTTCTTGCATTCACAGTATGAAATGCTCCCCTCCAGTAGAAGATATAGAGTCCCTATGTATAAATTTAATAGGTATAAGAATTATTTTGCGCCTGTATCTGTACGAATGCAGAATAACAGCTTATCTTATTTATTTTAAATTTGTAAGTCTTAATTTAACTTTTTAATTATTTTATTTCTTGTATGTATATGCAGCAACATGTAGTCCACAACAAATTTCCTTTCGAGGACAATAAATTACACTACTACTAAAATAACAATGCTGTAGAATTTGTGGAATCTTTTCTGGTCCTTAAAAATGGAAAGGTAATTACTCATCTATTATTATTGAATTAAACTGAATCGCTCTGAATAAAACAGGATGTTAAGGTGGGATTTAGACTGAGATGTATCTAAAGTCATGAAGATATCAGAATTAGCCCAATTTACTTTTTAAATTCAAATTCCTAGTCTGATGTACTATTCAATCTTTAATCATTCAACAAAAGGTAAGGTCACATGGGCAAAGGGTTAATTTTAAACTATATCTAAATTGTTATTTACCTCTTTTTACCAAACTCACTTTTAAGCGTTGTTTCAATCTGGTAATAATGCCAACATTTTTTTTTTTTTTTTTTTTTTTTTAGATATCTATCCACATTGAAATGGGTTGTGAATAATAAAGTAACATAGGTTGTTATTTCATGTTCACTTGAATCCCAATATTTTATTAAGTACATTTTTAAGTATTTTATTTATTTATTTATTTATTTTACATTCCATTATTTCATTTTTGTTTTATTTTGTTGATATATTTGTTGTTGGACATCATCATGGAAAAATGATTCTTGCCAGAGTCAATGCTTTTTGATAATTATGTTATGATTATTTTCATCCAGCCGTCCATTCAAGCCTATCCCAGCGTCTCTGGCCACAGGAGAGGGACACAGATGGCTAGTCCATCAGAGGGCTTTTATTTCTTATTTCTAAAAGTATCCTATACACAAAGGTATTTAAAAACTAAGATTAATTTACCCTGGAATCAAAAGCATCCAAAAATATGAGGGTTACCAAGATAAATTTAGGAGATCATGTAATATCAACAAAACAGATCATTCTAGGCCACTGACAACTAGTGACACAGTGGCACTGACATTCATGCCAAAAGTGCATTTCATTTATTTAGGTTTAAAACATGTGAACCGGTGTACGTTTAAACTTTAAAAGTTTGATTAGACTAGATACTTTTAAGTCACAAATTATTTACACAGTCCTGATAAACTAAGTAAACTTCACACAGGTAACATGATTAATTTCTCCAATAAAATGTCAGTCTGGTGGAATGTATGCATGTGTGCTTTGTTCTGTTGACATATGATATCTATATTATCAGAGTAGCCTGTGATTGATCAGTCTGCACTGTGGTGGCCTCTAGTAGACCTGCTTTCATTCACTCAGTCAGGGGTAAGTCACACCCAGAAAACCAATAAAAAAAGGAGACTTCATGTCCTGCCAGGAAGATGACTTGCCTAAAACTGAAGGCCATAAAAGGAGCTTGTTGCAGCCGGTCAAACACACAGTGAAGCCTGATGTTTTGCTTTAATAGACAGCTGAACCTGATCTGGTAATTACAGTTCAAACTGCATGAGAAAGAGGACTGTTCTTCATTTTCTTCTTTGTGAGGGTTTATTGAATGGATTCCACGGAGTTATTTGCAACATTTATTTATAGTTGAGCAAAAAGATTGCTTTTGCTCAACTTTTGGCTTCAAATACTATTATAATAGAGAGAGAAAAAAAAAATATATATATATATAATTATAATTATAATTATATATATATCATTTTTTTTTTAATATTTACATATGTTTAAGGGCTATTCCACCCAAAAATTCTGCCATCATTTACTCACCATCATGTCTTCTGTGGAACACATACAAAATATATTTGAAAGAATATTGGTAACCAAACAGTTTCGGTTCCCATTGACTCAGGTTTTATTTTTTTGTCCATACAATATAAGTCAGTGGAAACCAAAACTATTTAGTTCTTCAAAATATTGTATTTTACATTCCACAAAAGAAAGAAAGATTACGAGTAAAAGATTTTCATTTCTGGGTGGATTATCCCTCAGGTGTTGTGGGTAGTTGCCAGAGAATGGTGGCTATGTATTGTGATTGCTAAGGTTTCCTGATTTTAGCACTCTTATGTGGTTGCTTAGGCATCATGGCTTAATCAGTGGATTGCAGTGATTTTAGAGGGGAATTGTTAGGCACGAGTTGTGGGGTTAGGTGTTCGAAAACACAGTTATTACATATAAAAAACTGAAGTTGAAAATAGAGCAAAGATTACAAGATTACAATTTTTACAAGGAAATAGTGTTTCAGTCTTTACACTTCAAAAAGTTTTTAGTTCAATGTGTTACTTGCTTAGTTTCTTTGTAATAATTTGTGAAATTTACTAGCAGTGTCTGAGTGATTTTGTTACAGTAAATCTGGCAAAGGTTTATAAACTAAAACACACTGCAATGGTAAAACTAATGCAATGAGTTCACGGGGTTTTGTTTTTTATTTTTTGTAGAAATGCACCATGACATAACGCTTTTGTCAGTGGTTGCCAAGTTGCTCTGAAGTGGTTACGGTGTTCAGAGAGGTTATTTAGTCCATAATGCAGTTCTTTAGAGTGTAATGGGTGCTTGCTAGGTGGGTTCTACTTGACCCAGGTCAAATAAGCTCATCCCCAACGCCCAAGTCTTTTTGATATTTGGATCCCTATATGGCTGTTCATATTCAGCATAAGTCTATCCATCTGTTTTTCATCCAGTGAAATTAGTCCAAGAAATACCTCCCCACATTAAAACATGACTTGGAGGTATTATTCAAGACAAACTTGAGACGAGTTAAGAGCTTTAGTGTTGTAATGAGGCTTATGGGTCTGTACAAACACTGAACCCCAAGAATAAGAAATAATGTATAACACTACTACTAATAAACAAAGTCTAAGCAGATACCTTGTACTTCATCTGAAAATTCTGCACAAGCTTAAGGTCCACAAACATACGGATGGTTGCTTGGGTCGTCTCAGCATCTGTCAGGTCAAAATCACTGAAGCTGAAGTCCAGCAGTCTGAGAGATTGAGCAGAGGGAATCGTAGCCGCCTGTGAAGTTAGTACAGGCAGATATTTACATTACACCTTGAAACTCAAAAATGATTTTTTTTTTTCCACAAACAATCAGTTGCTGTCTTAATCTGTAAACATACACACACACATCTGAACAATCACACTACTTCACTCGCTCAACAGACAACCAAACTAAAAGGAAAGATATCACTGACTGTCAGGCATAAATAATCAATGAGCTGCGATCAGCATAGTTTGCAGTGCACAGGAAGAGCACTCGTGCTGCACTTGATTTGTCTTCTGTTGCTGAAAATGGTTCAACAGATAATGCAAGGCACGTAAATAGTGACTCTCTTCCTCTCTCCTGTTGTTTTTATCTACTTAAGTAGAGAAAAAGAAACCACAATCACCTGCAGAGATAACATATTTTTTACATCTGTTTATTATTAACTACAATTCAGGTATTATTGGTTAATGTCCTATTCCATCATACACAAAATTAAGCATATGTTCAGGTGTTTATACATGCCTTGTGAATTATGCAAACAATGGTAAATCTGCATGCTGACCTTAGCTTTCATAAGAGTAATTGGTGTAATTAGCAAACAAATTACTCTCAATTGAAGCAGAAATTCTGCCTCTGTCCATGTCTTAATTGCCTGATTACTCTCACAGGCCTAATCAGAGCAGGCTTTCCATATCGACAGCTGAAAGTGCTGTATCCAAGCAACCTGTGCTCTCTGGGAAAATCCCAGAGGCTATCTAAAGATAGGAAATTTCTGTTTTCTTTACGAACGCTATGAAGAATAAGACTCAACTGAAGCAATAAGCTATGAAAGACAGCAATTTTAGCATGGATTTGAGGTTTTCGTCAACAACACAAAGTGTTTTTAAAAGTGATATGATATGATACAATACAAAACACAACTGAGTTTGGGAGTTTGGCAAACTACTTTAAAAATACAGCTTTCCAGGCTACAAGATACACATATGTTACTCTGTTATGTGCTCGTATGTTATCTTAAATGAATTTAACTTTCCAACATATGAAATAAATGTTGATTCTCAGTAAGATGTTTGTCAATTTGTGCTAATGAAAATGTAGTTAACTTAGTAGGGTTGCTAATTTTAAGATACTTCTCAGCATTTTGCACTTTCCAAATACCTATAATAACCTATGGCTTATCCAATCAGATTTGAAATATCTTTTTCATAAATTGATATTCCAACATTGTGGTTTAAATTACACATTCAAGATGATGATGGTCTATTTCGATATGAAATGATGAGAAATTGCAATTTACCGCAGTTACCTGGAGCGCCCGCGTCTCTTCCTCTGCAGCTGAGGCATGATAAGAGAGGACCTGCATAATATTCACACACAGCCCACATTAAATTAATGGGTTTGTGAAGTTTCTGTTCTAAGATCATACTGAATGCAGAATAAAACATACTCAAATGAGATCAGCTGACAATGGTACACACTGTTTAAAGTCTTATATATATAATAGTGCTGGGTGATGGAGCATGTAAAGTGAGGATTATGACAATGTGAAGTGCAGGCATTGTGTCAGCTGCAGGGGACAGCATTCCACCAGCGCTTCTGACTGTGACAGCTCCAGAAGGGTGGGATAAAATAAAATAGACGAGTGGGGAGCCTATCAGTAGCAGCAGATTAAAGGGGTTTAAAATCTTTTAAAATATGAGTTTAAAATACTACAAAAAGTAAAACGCAAAATATCTTCCTCAGTCCAAAAAGAGCATTTATTTAAAGGGGAAAAATAAAATGCTAAAAAATAGATTTGACTACTTACGTTGATGTTAGCTGCCATAATTTATTTTGCTATAGCATTTTTTAAATTAGTAAATGTATGAAATCACACTGACCTCAAGTGTGACCTCTTGCTTAGCCATTGCTCTTTCCACTGCTTCGTACATCTGTGTGTTCTGGATTCCCAGTCCGCAAAATATAGCAAAGGCCTCTAGAAACTGCTCATCATTCCTATTAAAGGCTTTTACCTGGCCTGAAGCTTCATCCATCTTATTGACCAACTGGCAGACACCTGCATTTAGAGGTCAAAAAAAAAAAGACCACAAGAGCGTTAACATTTTTGTATACTCATTATTAAAGTAGAACAGGGATCATTTAATTATGTATATATTGTATCCAAAAAGTTTCTGTACTGTACTTTTCAATCTATTTTCCATTTATGGTAACACTTTAGTATAGGGACCAATTCTCACAATTAACTAGCTGCTTATTAGCATGCATATTATTAACATATTGACAGTTTATTAATACTTATAAAGAACATATTCTGCATGACCATATGCTACATCCCTAATCCTACGCAAATTGTTAAACTGAAATACTTTCCTATTAATAATTAGCAAATTAAGAGTTTATTGAGGCAAAGGTTGTAGACAATGTTTTTTTAATAGTCAGAATTAAACCTTAAAATAATGTGTGACCCCATTTACTTTTATTATATGAAAAAAAGTGTCCAGGAGCTTCATTATAAATTCACTTCTCATGTTCCATGAAAGAAATCAATACATTAATATGGGTTTAGAAAAAAATGAGGGTGAACAGATTTGAGATCATTACATGGTTTATCAACTTGGTCTATCAGCTTAGTCTCAACTTAAAGGGATAGTTCATGCAAAAATTAAAATGTGATGTTTATCTGCAAGTCTGTCAGTCATATAACGGAAGTAAAAAGACTCAAAAAGACGACATGAATGCACTCAGGACATGTCAGAATTTGTGGTGAATCAGAGGTAAAAAACTATATAAATACTGTTCAGTTTCTTGCACAGACCGATCGTTTTTGTGTCTTTACACATTAATGTATCGTCAAGAGCCAATGGGTTTAATTGTTTTGTTTTGTTGTTTTTTTTTTACTCTCAAAGCATTGATTCCTATTCACTTCCATTATATGACTCACAGACTTCAACGGTTTGAGTTAAATTATTTTGTTTGTGTTCTACTGAAGAAACAAAGTCACCTACATCTTGGAAGTCCTGTGGTTAAGCAAATAAACATCAAATTTTCATTTTTGGGTGAATTATACCTTTAATTTGTATTCACTGTTATTTCTATTTACTATTGTTTGGTGTAGAGGCTGATAAAAATGATAAAGTAATCGATTAAAAAACAGAAAGCCTTGGATTTATTTTTAACATGAATGACTCAGGGAGCATACAATAGAAAATATTAACCCTTCAAACCCTGAAAATGACCACCTAAATTATTCTAATCAATTCAGACTTTCATTATAGGACTTATACTGATCTGTGCACTTGAATTTGAACAGCACCATTGTTTAGCAACTTGATGTCAATTAAAAATGCATGAGAAATTATAAAATAGGAGATGGACTTTTTGTTTTGAAATTTACTATTATCACATTTATGCTATGTAAAATATATTTTATGAATTTTGAATAAAATCTGTGTGGTGTTTTGGGTGTTTGTTACAGGGTTTGTTCTGATCCCTAGAAATGGTTTGGATCTCTTTTATGTAAGATTTTTAAATTAATTAATTAATTAATTTATTTATTTATTTTGTTGTTGTTGTTGTTGTTTTTCTGTCAGGTATAAATCTTAAATGTAACCACTATAGTATCATACCTCTACACAAAAAGACAAAAAAAATTGTTCAGCTCATATTGTTGAAATGAAATAAAGAAAACACACATACCTATTACTTTGTCTTTTTTCCCATTCCTTATTGGCGTGCACAGTAGACTTTTAATTTGACTGTTTGAGGATTGTAGATTTTCACTCTTTTAAAAAGAAATAAAAGAAAAAAAGAAATGCAATGAAGAGATGGTCAAATAAATTCAGTTTAAAGCAGCTTTGGGAAAAGGTGCAGTTCATGATGCAAAATGGGGGAGGTTAATGTCTGAATGAATAAGAGCTCTGTGAAATCCCAGAAACATCGGGATCCCAGAGCGGGATGACCCTATGCCAATTGACTTTACTGTCCAGCTTTCCCCTGAGTACTTACTGTCCATGGAAATTGCTGGTCTTTGGTGACATCTGCAATGTTCAGTGTCTCCATAGTGTTCTTGACATACTGGGCATACATATAGTTTATCTTATTGACATCGCATTCTCTGTAAAAGATAGGGAAAAGATTTTAGCACTCCTGTTAAGAATTTTCCTACACTAATACTACACAACTCAAGTACTAAACAGAAATCTTGATAAATGAATAGTTCACTCAAAATAAAATTGTATTTTTAATTTCTTTCTCAGTTTACTTATTCTAATGTTTTTCCTAACCCATATGGCTATGGCGTGATTATGAGTTGATATGACAATAAGTGGTCATTAAAATATAAAAATATAGTATGTTTTAACCCTTACAATTTTACACCTCATTCAAAGAGAGAATTTGTTGAATCCATGCTGCCAAAGTTACACATTTTGCACTTCCTTCATATTTTGAGGTCACACCATCTGACTGCCTCCACAACACATCCATACCTACTTTGTCTTGTGTTTACCCACAAGACTTAAGGTTTCAATCAAAACACATTTGTGAAAGAAGATCAGAAATATGGTGGAATATAATTCTTACCAATACCCAAGAATAATTAGGTTCCCAGCAGGCATTCCAATCTGACTATTCTAAAAAAAAAGACTCAAATACTTAAGCTGCATATTTTCTTACGCTTGGCACGCTAGTCAATAACTCACAATGCAAAATTCTTTTAGATTAAATATTTCAAATACTACAATGTCTTTTTAATATGAACGATAAAAAGCATTTGACTTAAAAATCCAAAATAAATATAAAAATGTGCATGTAAGTGTAAGGCTAATGTGGTGGAATAAAACAAAAACACTGGGAAAAAATGTCCTATATCTCAAAGTCAAAGCTATGTTCTAGAAATGTCCTGTCCTATTTACCATAATCCATTCTCAAGTAGCTGTAGCTATATACATTTATGTTAGGGCTGCAAGATATATAACGGCCGATGATTTATGCACATCAAAACTGACAGCTGAGGCCTGTTGCATGAAGCTAGTTTTGGTTTTTACACAGGGAAGTTTGCATTTTATGGTGCCTGTAAGGTGACATGTTCAGTTCGCTTAGTTTTGTCATGGACATGACATAATAACTTGTGGGAACATGATAATATGTTGTGGCCGTGACATATTAATTTTAGGTAACATCATATTAACTTGTGGGAACGTGATATATGTCATGTCCACAAGATCATTTTGTCGAGGTTACGAAATCCTTATTTTGTGGTCTTGAGATGTTATGTTGAGGGAACAACATCCATTTCCCGTAATCCCAGGTTGCTATGACATTTTCCCATCCAGTGTCACGTCGTTTAATTAGCTAATCCATTTTCGCTCATTTTTGAGCCCATGGGCGTGCCGGTCTAAAAAAGAGGTGTTTTCATGCGCATTCAAGGCGCAATGCCATTTTAAGGAGCTGAAAATAGACTGCGCCATAGACCAGCTCAAACCTGGTCTGAAGTCTGGCGCAATGTTATTTCTTTGTTACTCAAAGAGTGTAAGTCTCACTGGACTATAAGTCGCAATATATTTACAGCCAAGAACCAAGAGAAAACATTACCTTCTACAGCCACGAGAGGGCGCTCTATGTTTTCAGGGAAAGGCTACGGGAGCACTGAGGCGCCCTCTTGCGGCTGTAGATGGTAATGTTTTCTCTTGGTTCATTTCTCTTGGTTCATTTCAAATTAATTTTGATAAATAAGTGACACCTGACTATAAGTAGCAGGACCAGCCAAACTATGAAAAAAAGTGCGACTTATAGTCCGGAAAATACAGTATTTGCTTGCACACGAGCAGCTCTGTTTTCATTTCGGATTTCTGTCCTTGCGCTTGCTAAATTCAGCCGTGTAAATAGCAAATCCGTCATGAGCGCAACTGGCTCTTAAAGGGAATGGAAGATGAGACTCTGATTGGTTTATTGCATGGTACGCCCAAAAAACACCCATTACTCATCAAGAGAATAGAGACAACCCATTTAGACCATTCACCTGGGCGCGCCAACCGTTTATCCATCGTTAAAATAGCAAAAGTGGAATTGGACATGCCCTGAGTGCACCTGCGCCGTGTGCTTTACACTTTGCATTTAGATAGTTAAAACAGGGCCCATTATGGCTATATTTTTATATTTATTGTTATAGATGCTTATTTCCCCTTTCAATTTGTGTATCTCTTTGCATAGTTAATGTTTTACGCTAGCATTTCTAGCCTACCATATATTTTTTAAACAAATTACGGAAAATTATGCTAATAAAGTTTTGACTTTATGATTTTATTTATGCCCATGTGTGATGATAAATGAGTGTGTTGGTTTTTCATTTATAAGTGAAACTATGTGAATAATAATTCCCCAACAAAACACTATAGTATTTATAATTATGGTCTATTATGTAGCCAAAATAGAATTAAATATATATTTTCAATTTAAACTGCATTCATAAAATCAAAGCTTTATTGGCAAATCGAGAATTTACGGTCACACAGGTTTGTTTATGCATTAAACGCATGGTCACGAGAAATGGATGTCGTTCCCTCAACATAACATCTCGAGGCCACAACATAAGGATTTCGTTACCATTGACAAAATGATCTTGTGGCCTCGCCACAATATCATGTTCCCACTAGTTAATATGATTTCCCTCAAATTTATATCTCATAGCCACGACATATTATCACATTCCCACGAGTTATGTCGAAGCCACGACAAAACTGAGTGAACCATACATGTCACCTCACGGCCACCATAATATTTAGCTTTAGCAAACTCTGATTTTTTTTTCGGGCTCAAAAAAGGGGTTGGTTTTGACCGAGTTTCATTGCCATGGTAATTTATGTTACACAGCTACCCTACTCTGGAGCAGGGCTTTTTCTGGGTAAGAGATCACAAACCCCAATTGGAACAAAAAATTAGCTGTGAACAAAGTGACATTTATCTGATGCAATAAAGCCACTCCCACTTTTTTCATGCTTTTTATTAAAGCAGTTTAGAGTAAAAAAAAAAAAACGTCACAATATAAATTACTAAGTTCAGCTGATTCATTTGCATCGTTAGATATTTTCTTTCTGCTGCCTTCTTAAACTTGTGCTTAAGTGTTTATTCCTTCCTTGTAAATGCACTTAAATAGCAACATCTTTTAATCTTCAGCAGAGAAGTAAATTGTGCCAGTTATCGCAAGGAGTAAATCAAACCAATGCTCTCCATGTTTGCTGCACTTGTAACACTTGCAGGTGCACACGCTCCAGAGTTAATCACAAACTCTGCATCAAACTCTGAGTCGATACACTGAAACCTGCTGAACCTGATCTAAACCAGGTTGGATTTGATTGGTCGTGCCACTTGTAAACCTACTCTTTTACTCTAGTTTATTAAGATTATGACTAAAAACATTGCTGAATTTTCAAATAAAAAGATGTTTAACCTAGTAAAATGCATATTAAAATCTAAAATTTTTAAGGTTTTTGCATACTACATAACCAATCAATAACTTTATTCAACACTGTACTATTATTCAACTATCAAAACTAAATTATTTTTCTTCAATTAGATGAGCTATAGAACAGTAAATGTAAGGTTCCACATTCAATACAACTTAAACTGTTTAATCCAAAAAATTTTTTTAATTTTTTTAATTTTTTTTGAAAAAGTGTGTGAAAAATTGTTTTATGGTCCATAAAAATTGTGACCCGTGGGATAATGTGTGTACTGAATTGACATATTTCTGCAGTCATAATTTTTGATATATACATTTTAGCCCAGTTATTTTAAACTTTTTATCACATTTTATTTGAATGTGATGACACTGGTAATGTAAGAATCTATGGAAATAATTTGATGAAACAATTCTATTCTTTTTTCTTTCTATTCTATTCAATTCTATTCTTTAAACTTGTGGTTTTGAAATAGTGTACATTTTAACATTTATTGTAGTGCAGCACCTTGTCCCATAGACTCCTATTGTAAATTCAGAACTATAAACATATTTTTGTTTTTACAAGCTAAGGGACTTTGTCTTGCATTTTCTTTTTACATTACATCTTCTTTTTTATGATAACCCCACCTGTTTGGGAAGTCCATGGATCCTGCAAGCTCCTCATATTCCATGTGAAACACACTGGAGAAAGTGTTCTGTAACACAAGCAGAACAGCAATTACTTACTCTGCAGTTTCACTCACAGAGGTAAACTTTGAGGAGGTTTAGCCAGTATTTCTGAGGCTTTTTAATGCTATTAGTGTCTGGCTGCCTGTGTAAACTTAACATTGAATATCTGCAGTCACATAGTTTAATGTGCCTGTGTTTGTGCATTTCTGAAAGGGTTAGAATTTCCAGCTCATGACAAGTATACAGTTATGGAGCAAAGTTCAGTATGAAAAGCATTTTGCAAGCAGTCATAACAAAAATGTTCACAGTGGTTCTGTGCAATAAACAAGGTTCATTTCCACATTCCAGATATCATAACAGACTTAGAATATGGGTTTCTCAACTAACTTGTCTTTCCTTTGCAACAGCTACTCTTTCCAAATTTGAAGATACTAGGAGGACAGTTTCTTAATAAATTAAGGTGCCATTCAAATGCACTTCAAGAGGTGAAAACTGCCATGGTTAGGAAGACTGCTGAACTCAGTTTTTCACAATGGTTAATCTCTTTCCATAACACTCGCTATCACTGTGACCTGGATAATGAATTCATAAAATTAACAAGCTGTCTTTCTACTTTATATCTGGACTACTTCCAAAGACTATAAAAACTGTGTGTCAAGTTGAGGAAAACCAGAGCTTTTTTTATGAACAGAGTATGGAGAACTAGGTTTCTAGGTCAACAAATAACCTTTGAATTATGATACACATCTAAAAAACGGAACTCTCTCTGAAGAGATCAAGTCTTTCTACATGATACTACCTTCATCACAACAGCTCAACTATCTAGACAACTTAAATATAAAAATGTAGAATGCAGTTCCTTCGTATTTTGGAAATGTTGACAAATATGGACTATGGACATTCTCCATTAACACTAATAACTAGAAACTTTAATTGGGTTCACTTGCGTAGCCTAAATGTGGCCTATAATGTCTGACCTTTTGTAATACATAATAAACTGGACTAGGTAATTGAAGGTAATGTTCCAATGTTACTGGTAGGGGTGCTCCGATCACGATCGGCCGATCGTTAATGCGTATCTCCTCAGTAAAGCCGGTTTTCTAATCAGCGGTTAATTCCATCAGGTGCGTGATTTCACATAGAGCAGCTGTTACTACACAGAGCCGTTGTTAATAGAGAAGATGGGCCAATAAACGCTGAAAATTAACGTGATTTGCGCATCTTCTCTATTAACAACGGCTCTGTGTAGTAACAGCTGCTCTATGTGAAATCACGCACCTGATGGAATTAACTGCTGATTAGAAAACCGGCTTTACTGATGAGATACGCATAACGATCGGCCGATCGTGATCGGAGCACCTCTAGTTACTGGTAATGGTAATTCTATGCCCCTGTCTGCTTTGACTATAAACAAAATTTTACCACATTCATATTAATGATTCTACCTCAACATCATTGCAAATGAAATAATTGTAAATAATTCAGACAATCAGGCATTCATGGTGTTTTAATTAACACATGAAGCGCAATACTCATGAACCAACCTAACAAATAGGTGCACATTCGTAGAGCAGTGATTTTGGGTTGTTTGCAAAGCCAAATATAGGGAACATTGCACATACAGTCAGTACACCTTTAAAAACACACATGCCCAGTGAGGTGGAACACTACTGAATGAGAGCTTTTCCTGATTGCTCAAAGGGAAGGAAGGGTTCATTAGTTAAAAAAAAAAAAAACATGACTCATCTACACTTCTTTGTGATTCCACCGAAAGGTTTTCCCAGCTTTTCATGTAATACTGTAGATTTCTCTTTTATCTTAACAGAAGTGCATTTTTCCAGAATACGTAATGTTTTCTTGGTACAGTATTTGCAAAGTGGCAATATATTGAAATGTATTAAATTCATTTCACAAAATTGTAATATCATCAAAAAGTTGATTTATTTAACTAATTCCATTCAAAAAGTGAAACTTGTATGTTATATTCATTCATTACACACAGAAGAATCACAAAGGTACTTGGGTTACTCCCCCGCTGTACCCCCGAAGCAATCTAAAATAGTCCGAATATAAACACTTATTACAGGTGCACCCTAGTGATTCAGGACAAGCTAAAAACACGGTTTGGAAAATGGATTCATGGTGTACTCGCTTATTATATATATTTTTCTACATTTTGAACACAAACAAAGTTACGGACCGCAGCTCTGATTGGTTGTTTTTTACCGGGAGTGGATGAATTTCTGCAAATGGCAATAGGACCACTGGGAGGAGCCAGAGGAGCTTGATTTGTTCCCAGATTATCTGTCTCATATTCTACTGTCAAGACATAATGACAGGTTTAACAAACATGTAAAAAATATATTTTTACAAAAGTTACCTACTGCACCTTTAAGACCAATAAAAAGATAAGATTTTTAGAAATCTTGGCCAACTGAAAAGTATGAACATGAAAAGTATGAGCATGTATAGCACTCAATACTTAGTTGGGGCTCCTTTTGCCTGTATTACTGCAGCAATGTGGAGTCGCTCAGTCTGTGGCACTGCTCAGGTGTTATGAGAGCCCAGGTTGCTCTGATAGTGGCCTTCAGCTCTTCTGTATTCTAAAGTCTGGCATATCGCATCTTCCTCTTTACAATACCCCGTAAATTTTTTATGGGGTTAAGGTCAGGTAAGTTTGCTGGCCAATTAAGAACAGGGATACCATGGTCCTTAAACCAGGTACTGGTAGCTTTGGCACTGTGTGCAGGTGCCAAGTCCTGTTGGAAAATGAAATCTGCATCTCCATAAAGTTGGTCAGCAGCAGGAAGCATGAAGTGCTCTTAAACTTCCGGGTATACGGCTGTGTTGACCTTGACCTCAGAAAACACAGTGGACCAACACCAGCACATGACATGTCACCCCAAACCATCACTGAGTGTGGAAACTTTACATTGGACCTCAAGCAACGTGGATTGTGTGCCTCTCCTCTCTTCCTCCAGACTCTGGGACCCTGATTTCCAAAGGAAATGCAAAATTTACTTTAATCAGAGAACATAACTTTGGACCACTCAGCAGCAGTCCAGTCCTTTTTGAAGCAAGACGCTTCTGATGCTGTCTATTGTTCAAGAGTGGCATGACACAAGGAATGCAACAGCTGAAACCCATGTCTTGCATATGTCTGTGTGTAGTGGTTCTTGAAGCACTGACTCCAGCTGCAGTCCACTCTTTGTGAATCTCCCCCACATTTTTGAATGGGTTTTGTTTCACAATACTCTCCAGGGTGCGGTTATACCTATTGCTTGTACACTTTTTTTCTACCACACATTTTCCTTCCCTTCGATTCTCTATTAAAGTGCTTGGACACAGAGCTCTGTGAACAGCCAGCCTCTTTTGCATTGACCTTTTGTGTCTTGCCCTCCTTGTGCAAGGTGTCAATGGTCGTCAAGTAAGCAGTAGCCTACATAACTAGACTGAGAGACCATTTAAAGGCCTTTGCAGGTGTTTTGAGTTAATAAGCTGTTCAGAATGTGTCACCAGGTGTCTTCAATATTGAACCTTTTCACAATATTAACAATAAAATGGGGTATGATTTAAAAATGGGCATCCCTCCAAAAACATCTACATTTCTGTCTCTTTTCAAGTGTTAGTGTATATAATTAGTTGTATTTATAGGGGTTATTAAAGCACAATTCTATAATAAGGGGGTTATTATAGAAACCCCCTGGACCACACTAATTTTCAACGCCTGGCTATGGCCAAGTTCACAAGGAATGGACTGAGGCTGGGGTCAAGGCATCAAGACCACACAGACGTGTCAAGGAATTTTCTGAACCACAGACAACGTCAGAGGTGTCTAACCTGGGCTAAGGAGAAGAAGAACTGGACTGTTGCCCAGTGGTCAAAGCTCCTCTTTTCAGATGAGAGCAAGTTTTGTATTTCACTTGGAAAACAAGCTGAAGGAGTCTGGCGGAAAGGTGGAGAAGCTCATAGCCCAAGTTGCTTGAAGTCCAGTGTTAAGTTTCCACAGTCTGTGATGATTTGGGGTGCAATGTCATCTGCTGGTGTTGGTCCATTGTGTTTTGAAAACCAAAGGCACTGCACCCGTTTACCAAGAACTTATTAGCCAGCTTTTTGAAGATGCTGATTTCATTTTCCAGCAGGATTTGGCATCTGCCTGTTGGTGTGCTTGACTAGCCAGCAAACTCACCAGACCTGATTGTCAAGAGAAAAATGAGAAACAAGAGACCAAAAAATGCAGATGAGCTGAAGGGCATTGTCAAAGAAACCTGAGCTTCCATACCACCTCAGTAGTGCCACAAACTGATCACCTCCATGCCACGCTGAATTGAGGCAGTAATTAAAGCAATTATTTAATACATAAGTTTCACAATTTGAGTTGAATTACTGAAATAAATGAACTGTTCCATTACATTTTAATTTACTGAGATGCACATGTATTCAGAAAGCACTGGTAGTTCCTTCAGAATTTTTTTTATTTTTATTTTTTTTATATCAGGTGTTTTCGGTATATGAGGTGCATGTGTATTTGTTGCCATATTTCTTTGGCTGTGGCAAATAAGGAAGCAATTTGAGTGAAGTTCTCTGCTAGCGAGTCTGCTATAAAGTGTTTCTTAACTCTCGCACTCAGCTATGTAAATATCCTCAGCCTCTCTTTTAAAATGCCTAAATGTAGTACATTAGCATTGGCGAACTATTAACAAATAAATTGTAATCGTATTGAGGTAAAATGTAAAATAATAAATTGCACTTTAGACATTAGTTAGGCCTACAGAGATACACCATAATGTTATGTAATTAATCTAATTAAAATGTGTTTTTCTAAATTAACCAAAAAAATTTTATCTTCTAAACAACCCATAGCTCAGTGGTTCTCAGTGTTTTGTTTTTTGAGCCATTGTTTTGGAATATTGCGAACAATATTCTTTTGTTTGGTAGTATCAGCAGAACCAGTATCTGCTCATCTCGTCCTGAATCTTTGATATAAACCCACTCCCCTCCAAACACCGTAGAGACCCTCTTTCAAAAATATTGCTTGCTGCGGCCTCAATGTTCTCACTATGCCTCCACTGATAAAAGCTGATATATTTAATTCTCTTTTAGAACATTTAGTCTCAACTACAAGCAAATCTTTTGCTTTAGGCTAAAAATCCAGATGTCAAAAAGGCATGCTGTTTAAAGCCCAAGCTTAAATTGTTTTCAAGTATCCTAAAGGGATATTTTGGATAGGCAATATCTTGGTCATAGCAAAGAAATGCAAAACATGCTTGATATTTCCATGTTTTATGATCATAAGAGTTCTTTAAAAGTTTTTGGTGTTTTGGAAATAAATGTGATGAGATATTTTGGTCTTACAGCTGTTTCCCTGTCAGAAATGAAGACAGTGCATTCTTGGGCCTGCATGAAAGACAAGATGGTAGCCACGGTTTTCCTCAGTAAGACCTCCAAAGACTGCTGCTCTTCAAAGATCAGACTAGCCAGATCCAACAACACCTAAAAAAACACCCCAAACCATGATCACTGCTTATAGCCAAGTTACTGTTCAGACATGCCTATACAAAATTTATTTCTACTAAAATGTGGAAAAATACCTGGTTTCGCCTGTTCTCCAGCTGTGATGTCTCATAGAGTTGTGCATTGTGTAGTACTATACCAGAGAAAGCCAGGTACGAGGAAAAGTCCTGTTGAGATGAAAAATGACAAATTATTATAATAAAATGACAGAAAATATAAAATAACTACAGTATAAACTGAAATGTGCAAATGTTTCACCCTCTCATCCTGTTCTGTGAAGGCACTGTTCTCTCCACACCTTTTATTGATTGCTTGTGCTACTCCGACAACCTTTAAGCATTAATAAAATGTAGCAGTTAAGTTTTAATAGCAAATGTTGCAAATATTCAGTTCAGTTCAGGCACTTTTTATGTTTAACTTCATCTCTCACCTCATCTCTGTGATTTTTGATGGGTAAACACAAGATGCTCTGAGTCTTATATCCTGTAATTTGGTCCACCTCTGCATTAAAACGTGGATCCTGAAGGAGAGGAAATAAATCAACCACAATTCCCATTTATCCAGCTAATTATAACTTGCCGTAATATCACTATTTAAAAAATCAGCTGCCCATTTCGTTAGACAATGTAGTTTTTTTTTTTTTTTTTTTTACATAGTTCAATTTAAAAAAATACAAATAAAAAATCCATCCTATGCACCCTAGAAATACAACTTAGTCATAAATGTGACCCTGTACCACAAAACCTTTTTAAGTCACTGGGGTATATTTTTAGCAATAGCCAAAAATTATCGATTTTTCTTTTATGCCAAAAATCATTAGGATATTAAAGAAAGAAAAATGTTCTATGAAGATATTTTGTAAATTTCCTACCGTAAATATATTAAAACTTAATTTTTGATTAGTAATATGCATTGCTAATAATTCATTTGGACAATTTCAAAGGGAATTTTCTCAGATATTTTTTTTTTTTTTTTTTTTCACCCTCAGATTCCAGATTTTCAAACAGTTCTATCTCGGAAAATACTGTCCGATCCTAATATGGAAAGCTTATTTATTCAATATTCAGATAAGTAATGGTTTACCATAAATAAATACATAAATAATCAATTTATCAAATATGTTGAATTTGTTTTTCAGTGTTTAGCTCAGGTCGCAGGGTAGGGTATGCCTGATTAGAATGCCTTGGGACTTTGTGTCTGTTGTTGTGATACCACCAGCCTATCATCACTGTCATGACGCCATTTTATTCTTCATTTCTTGTGGCTCAAAAACAACTGTGTTCCTGAGCACACATGACAGATTTCCAATTGTGAACATCTAGGTGTGTGTGTGCAACACCCGAGCAACTGCAGTTCTGTTTTGCACCGTTATTGACACAGAAATTACAAACTTTAAGTAAACAAATATGTTTGATTGAGAGACAGATGGCGTTTAATGGCACCATGAGGACCTAGTGTTCTTTTTTTAATTTTACCCTGTTGTGATATGCGAAAACACTGACACTTTATATGAAACAGTGTCTTACAACAAAACCATTAAACACTTTAATTTCATTGTCAAACATGGTTAATCTTAACCTTAATTTTAGCGTTTTAAGATACATACTGTTAAAAATTAAGATCTTCATTTTATTCTATTATTCTTTCTCTTTCACACTATCTTTCTCTTTACCTCTTTTTCCTTTCCCTCTCTCTGTAGAAACACGACTAAACTAAATTACAAAGAGCTAAAAATACCAGCCATCATTATACAAACTGTTGGTTAGCAACTGAATTGCATAACATTTAAATCTAATCAAAGGCCTTAAGAGATATAGCCTAAATTGCATTTCTGAGGAAATACTTTTATTAGTACTGGAGGGTATTATAAAGGAGTAAATTTTATTTCAGCCTCTGAAACCAAAGTGGTCCTTATGCAAATGACACCTTATGCACAAGGTAACACAGAGGAATCCGATAAGAGGAGAATGTTTTAATAAAACTGCTGTCAGAAATTCTATCTAATTATTGAGATATGCAGGTAAATCCAAACATTTCTCTATCCAATGTTTTATTATAAGATCAAAAGGTGATGATACAGTCTGATGGAAGAAACACAAATTTGTCTTAGTTGTCGTTTAACAACTAGCCCATCTCATGACCAGTAATTTCTACTTATCTTTTTTCAATTTGTATTTATTTTGATTTGATGTATTTAAAATGTCACAATTTTTTATTTCACGTGGGTCAAATGTTCACAATATCAACAAATGTAGGCTTTCTAATGTATAGTCTTTAAGGAATAAAACACTGAAATGGCAAACAGCAGGTGAAATGACAGAGCCTCACCTCATATGCATTCTTGATGTTCAGAGGCTGTCCAGTGGCTGCCACATACCCCACAATTCCTTTGTTCCATTCTAGGCGAATACCACTGTTGGAAGCCTCCTCAAGAGTGGATCCTTCTGCGACATCAAATAGCCGGCTAACAAGGAACTTCCTGTTTGAACTGTCCTCTCCAACCAAGAACAACGAATAGCGATCTGCTGCTATCAACTCGTGAGTGTGTAAGAAGATCCTGTGGCAGAGGACAGTAAGGTCCAAGTGACTTGAAACATCACGTACAAGCTCCAACAGACGAGCACAGCGGTCCCCGTTTTCACGAACTCCTGAGTCCATAATGCCTCCACCCTCATCTGTCCCACTGCCTGAGCCAGGCCGCTGGGGAGGAGGAAGTGGCATTTGCACCCTTTCTGTATCACTAAGAAAAGTAAGCGAACCCTCAGCGTCTTTCACAACAATGGGGCGAAGTGGCCTATCAAACTCAGATGCAGAGATCTTTCGTGTAGGGGTGGATGGAGCTGGACTTGGAGAAGGTGCATCAGTTGGACCCAGTGGATGGATGGCCGATAAAGGTTCAGGCAGAGCTTTTGATGCTTCCCGAGATGGCTGAATGGAGTGGACACGTTCAGCAAACCATGCGTTTACCATTTCCCTTAAAAAAAAAAAAAAAACATTAACCAAAAACATTAGCTCAGCAAGCTCTTGACCTAAAAAAGCAACAATTCCAATTCAAAACTAAATCTCAGTAACTGCCTAATCTGAATACACCTAGTCACAAAGCTCATTAGGTATTTATCTTGGTAATACAACCAAGCAGCTATTTCCTAGGTAGGTATAACACTCATACAAGTTCGGCTTCTAAAATCTGCCCTCATAAGATTTTCTATACCTTTCATGCTGGTCAAATGAATTTGCATGCATATTATACAGTAAACAAACGCAATCATTTTAAGGTGGAACTTCCATTCCTAGAGCTGCCATATGGCTTCCTCTTATAATGTCTCTGCTACTCAGCTGGAAAATCTCATCCACAAACAGTTGACCAGCAAGATAAAACAGCAGTGTAGAAAACTGTCACAGTTCACCTCAGTTATTTCAAGGTTTTATGAGCAGTTTGCTAGACTGGACCTATCTATATAATGAACTGTTGCAAAGGTTCTACGTAACTTTCTCGAAGTTTTCATTGAAAGTTGAACGAGACATTGAGTTAAGCAGCTCAAATGGAAAACACTGGAGCATATAACAACCCACAATCATAACATTTGCTGATAGATTATTTCCAAATCTGTCAAAACAACACTGATGTAGTGGCTTTTATTAAACTAACACTACAATTAAAGCATTAAAATAGCCTGTAACAAATGTTTTCAATAAAATGTTTATTATTGGGGTAGGATATTCAAACCACCATAGTCTCAGTGGACCCAACCTAAAATGTCCTTGGCTAGAATAGTTTAAATAAACAACATTCCCTTTGAAGAGACACCATCCAACCATTTCCTAAAGTTAGTAAATTCATCTAAAGTTGCTCATGCTAAGAAGTCTTAATTTGTTCTGACCAATCAAATAGTATAGGATTTGCATGGGTTGTTTTTTTCAGTGGTAATAAATGAATACATTAATCATTAATTAAACAAGCAAACAAACAGCTGGCCAGGTGTTAAAGAAAAATATAATTGAGTAAAAGCAAATAAAACGTAAAAATTAATCAGTTAATTTTGGGGATTCCCAAAGGGCAGACACACAGCCAGGAACAGCACAAGGTTTGATAGAATTTGTAAAAAATTTCAACAGTCTCAATCTAATTCTAAACTACTTTTGTATTTTGGCAATATAGATGGCAAATTTGTATGAATTCCTATGATTCATAAATTTTTGTATGATCTGCTTACACCCAACATTTCTTTTGGGTTTTTTTTTTTTTTTTTTTTTTTTTTTTTTAAACGTTTACACTTTTGTATGAATCAAATCATACACATTCATATGAAACTGCAGAACTGGAAAATATATGTGTTCTAATGAAAGCAGGTTGCTTTTTTTTCATTATGTGTTATGTCTGATCTTCTTCCTCAAAATTTCACCAGTACTGGACATAATTTTCTGAGCACATAGTTGTCTGGACATGGAGGTGTGTTAATTAATCTGATATCATAGTTAAGGCAAATTATTTGTTTAAAGCTCTGCATTAAAGTGCATAAAGAACATCAAATCCATCAATATATCAATCACTTCAATATATAAAAGTTCACACCTTTGTTTGTTGGTTGTTATTGATTAAACAGTGTAAGCAATGAGTAGCTATACATCAGAGTAGTGTATATCAACGACGGGAATATGTCACATAAAAACACCCGTAGCTACATTGTGAAATTGCTAGACACAACCTAAGATATGATTAATTCCTCTAACAAACGAGTTCCAAATTATGTTTCCATCGGAGTTCACAAGAAAAAAAAGGCAATAAATACTTACACTTTCCTTTACAAACAACGCAAACTTTAAAGCAGCTAAAGATAAGGTTGAAATTATTTGGCGATGATAAGGAAATGGAACGCTGCGTTGCGCAGCTGCAGCAAGCGGGTATACAGCCTCATTACAGGACTACATGTCTTTCAACTGAACTAGCCGTTGAACTTACCGAGAAGCCTTTCGTACAAAATAAGAATGTGCGAACTCTAGGTTGTCGTCAAGCCAAGCCTCCATCATCCCTTCTTTTTCTGGAGGATAGAACTCCATTCTGCCTCCACAGATCAGCCGGTGGATATCATCCGCCTGCTCTATTCTGATGTTCAGTCACAAAGACACTTCCACCACAACCACCACCGGCGTCTACACGGGCTGCACTACTCTCTCTCTCTCTCTCTCTCTCTCTCTCTCTCTCTCTCTCTCTCTCTCTCTCTCTCTCTCTCTCTCTCACGCTCTCGCTCTGGATCTCTCTCTCTCTCTCTCTCTCCCTACACACACACACACACACACACACACAGAGAACGCGGCTTTACACATTAAAAGAAAGTCTATCACAAAGCAATGTTAAACAAAACTCTTAAAGCTTGTTATTTGGATAGATACCTTAATATCAGACCTCAAGGTAATTATAACACTTGTAACAGTTGTAGCTATTTTGGTACATTATGAGTATCCTGTCACATCACATCACTTTTTTTTATTCATTTGGCGCTTGTATGTAAAATGTATCAATTATATATGTTTTACTGCCATTTGATATTAGGAAATACTCTCCTCATAACCACTCCATCAAGTGAATCAATATGCCAAGGATACCATATGGGTAGTTCGCATGACATGTCAATTAGTGATTGTAGCATGGTTCAAGCTACATTTGAAAGTATTTTAATCAACATAATATTTCATTGTTATCATTTACAATTGTTATACATTTAACTGTTTTATAAGCTGAATTTCAACTGAAAAATAAATAAATAAATAAATAAATAAATACATTTTAATGGCAATTGAATGTTCACTATATTATGTAAAATGCAATTTGCGTAATGGGCATGCAGTATGTACAGTCAAGCACAAATATTAAAAAATTGCAAATGTCAAAACCATTGGATTTTATTAAAATAACAAAATTCAGAGTCCTTACCAGAAATTCGTCCCTTTGAACTCTTTTGCTAACCTATTGCCTAATATTGAATAGCCCTGACCCACCCCTAAGCACTACACCATCTCTGTACACAATGGTGTAGCCTTACCAGCAGATGGTGCCTCCTTCTCTCCTGGGAGAGGGAGATACCACTGAAGGCATATGTGCTCTCTTGGGTACAAATGTGATTCCATTGTATACATGGTGGCCTGGCTGAGCTAATGGCAGTCTCTGGAGAGACTGTATGTCAGTGAGAGTGAACGGTATTGGACAATGTTTCAATAAAACATTTTTTATATTTTCTTCTTCTTCTTCTTCTTTTTATATTTTCTTTTTCAGTTCATTTATCAGTGGCTGCATTTGGCAGGCACTTCCTACTATCTTTACACAGAAGATGGGACTTAGAACTTATGTCAGGACATGCTGGGCTTATGGTGGGATTCCTGTTGCCCCCCTTTACAACACCACATGCAACATTCACAAACTTCAAGCATCATTTGTCACAGTGTCCCCAACTATATGTGCATGAACACACAAAGTCAGCTAGCTGGGCTGAAACACTGTCCAGATGTGGTCACTCAAGTCACTCTAAACTAAACTACTCGGTTCACCTTTCAGTCATAAGTCAAACAACACTCTATTTCTTCACATAATTCCATGCACTACATTAAACAGCTCAGCTGCTATTGTAAACCCAAAAGTCAGTGCAATGGTGGATAGCGTTGGATGGAGAGAAGTCCTATGCAGTCTTCCAATGGAAACAATTTTGAGTGCTTAGTTTGTCCCGTGTAGCGATCAACAAGACAAATATGGCAGTAAAATCATTTATTAACAGCAGGTTTAATAGAGACAGAGAGAATGGGGTTGAATGTGGGGTCAAACCAATGTAATAGGCCTACTGCAGAGACACAAGTGGACGTGCACTGGATGCAAGAAATGAAAGTTACATGAAAAATCCCACTAAACACATATTGTCAGAAATGTCCTTGCATTTGATTGTCTTTGAATGATACCATTATACTGGACAGTGTTCAGATGCTTGCGTTTTATCAAGCCTTTCACTAGAGAGCTTTTTTTATGATATCCTGATGGTATAGATGCAAGTAAGCACATGAAGAAGATGGTGATATCTGCAAAGTGTATTTGCAGCTTTTGATTGCTGAGTGGCACTTTAACCACAAATTATCAAAAAGCGCATCAAAGCACATTTTCGCAAATAGCCGACAGCTTTGCCTAGCCGATGTGTTACATTTGTCGGCTGCAGTTGGGGAAAATTAAAGAAAAACACTGTAGTTAAAATATTTAACATTCACAGATGAAAGTTTAGTACTTATTAAAGGGGGGTGGAATGCTATTTCATGCATACTGAGTTTTTTTACACTGTTAAAGAGTTGGATTCCCATGCTAAACATGGACAAAGTTTCAAAAATTAAGTTGTACGTTTGAAGGAGTATTTCTGTTCCAAAAATACTCCTTCCGGTTTGTCACAAGTTTCGGAAAGTTTTTTTCGAGTATGGCTCTGTGTGACGTTAGATGGAGCGGAATTTCCTTATATGGGTCCTGAGGGCACTTAAGGGATTAAGGGACCAGCATTAAGGGACCAGTGGATGGAGTTTATTTTTACAGAGCATCAACGGAGTTGTGCAAGTGTTTGTGTTTGTTCCCTGCATTTCTAAAATGCTTGTTTTACAAACAAAGCCCAGTTTGACGACGGATTTGCGTATCGTTTATTTCTTAAGGATGATGCAATCCCAACGAAAAAGGGTCACGATTGTGTGTTGGAACCACAGACGGTGAGTAAAACTGCTTAAAATATCTCTGCCTCCTTGTTAGTGCATCCCCTTCCATCGGAGACCCGGGTTCGAGCCCCGCTCGGAGCGAGTCGTTGCTGCTGCTGCTCTCGTTCAGTTTCAGCCTTCACAGCTGTCACAGCTTCCAAACACTCTCAACGCAAAAGCCTACTGGCGCTCGTGATTCTTTAGCTCCGCCCACATGTCACGCCTCCAGGCACTCGTGTTTTTCCGGGAAAAATCGGTACAATCTTCCTCTTATGAATATAATAAAACTAAATAATTTTTGGAGTTATGAAGGATGCAGTACTACTCTATAGATACTCAAGATTAACAGGATATTGAGTGAAAACGAGCATTTCACCCCCCCCTTTAAGCATTTCTTAGAACAAATTTAAGCAGGATAAATGTCAAGCCTACGAGCCTGTGCTTATATTTTCTCTAGTGCTGCATTTCCACCGAAATTACCCGGAACATTTGTAACAGGAACTTTTTTTCCCAGGAACTTTTTCCCCCCAGACCTGTTGCTTTCTGTGTTTCCACCTTGATCTAAGGGAAGATTAGGCAAATAGACTGGTGAAGTAGGTCTGCACACGTTTCTCAATACAAAGTATGCTGATTTTGGATGTACATAGTTCAGACTTTGTGAATTCGACTCGGGAGTGTGATGTCCGCGACGACGCAAGAATTCAACTCGGGAGTGTGATGTCCGCGACGACGCAAATCCGGTAATTCTGCAAACAGCAGTGTACTTGATAACATCAGTCAGCTCGCTTTGGCTACAGCAATTTTCCTCTCTTTATATTTACAATAAAACTAAATAGGATATCAAATACCACTGCCTCCTTTCATTTTCATTTAAACATACAGTATTGTTCAAAATAATAGCAGTACAATGTGACTAACCAGAATAATCAAGGTTTTTCGTATATTTTTTTATTGCTACGTGGCAAACAAGTTACCAGTAGGTTCAGTAGATTCTCAGAAAACAAATGAGACCCAGCATTCATGATATGCACGCTCTTAAGGCTGTGCAATTGGGCAATTAGTTGAATTAGTTGAAAGGGGTGTGTTCAAAAAAATAGCAGTGTGGCATTCAATCACTGAGGTCATCAATTTTGTGAAGAAACAGGTGTGAATCAGGTGGCCCCTATTTAAGGATGAAGCCAACACTTGTTGAACATGCATTTGAAAGCTGAGGAAAATGGGTCGTTCAAGACATTGTTCAGAAGAACAGCGTACTTTGATTAAAAAGTTGATTAGAGAGGGGAAAACCTATAAAGAGGTGCAAAAAATGATAGGCTGTTCAGCTAAAATGATCTCCAATGCCTTAAAACGGAGAGCAAAACCAGAGAGACGTGGAAGAAAACGGAAGACAACCATCAAAATGGATAGAAGAATAACCAGAATGGCAAAGGCTCAGCCAATGATCACCTCCAGGATGATCAAAGACAGTCTGGAGTTACCTGTAAGTACTGTGACAGTTAGAAGACGTCTGTGTGAAGCTAATCTATTTTCAAGAATCCCCCGCAAAGTCCCTCTGTTAAAAAAAAGGCATGTGCAGAAGAGGTTACAATTTGCCAAAGAACACATCAACTGGCCTAAAGAGAAATGGAGGAACATTTTGTGGACTGATGAGAGTAAAATTGTTCTTTTTGGGTCCAAGGGCCACAGGCAGTTTGTGAGACGACCCCCAAACTCTGAATTCAAGCCACAGTACACAGTGAAGACAGTGAAGCATGGAGGTGCAAGCATCATGATATGGGCATGTTTCTCCTACTATGGTGTTGGGCCTATTTATCGCATACCAGGGATCATGGATCAGTTTGCATATGTTTAAATACTTGAAGAGGTCATGTTGCCCTATGCTGAAGAGGACATGCCCTTGAAATGGTTGTTTCAACAAGACAATGACCCAAAACACACTAGTAAACGGGCAAAGTCTTGGTTCCAAACCAACAAAATTAATGTTATGGAGTGGCCAGCCCAATCTCCAGACCTTAATCCAATTGAGAACTTGTGGGGTGATATCAAAAATGCTGTTTCTGAAGCAAAACCAAGAAAATGTGAATGAATTGTGGAATGTTGTTAAAGAATCATGGAGTGGAATAACAGCTGAGAGGTGCCACAAGTTGGTTGACTCCATGCCACACAGATGTCAAGCAGTTTTAAAAAACTGTGGTCATACAACTAAATATTAGTTTAGTGATTCACAGGATTGCTAAATCCCAGAAAAAAAAAATGTTTGTACAAAATAGTTTTGAGTTTGTACAGTCAAAGGTAGACACTGCTATTTTTTTGAACACACCCCTTTTAACTAATTGCCCAATTGCACAGCCTTAAGAGCGTGCATATCATGAATGCTGGGTCTTGTTTGTTTTCTGACAATCTACTGAACCTACTGGTAACTTGTTTGCCACGTAGCAATAAAAAATATACTAAAAACCTTGATTATTCTGGTTAGTCACATTGTACTGCTATTATTTTGAACAATACTGTAATAATGTGTATTTATACAGCCATTACAATGAAACGAAATTTTACATCAATTTGCCAAATTTTACCTTTTTTACTTTCATTTTAACATTTAGATAAATTGAATACAGCCCAAAGATAACCTGATAGATTTACCCAAAACTAATTCTATTTTATGTTTAACCACTAAAGAGACATCAGAGCCAGCAGTGAATGTCAGAAGGTCTAGCCGAGGTGAGTCTGCTCTCGGTGGATACATGAGCACTGAGCTCCCGCTGATCGCTTGTAGCTCACCATCTCCGAAATCGGCAAAAAACATTTGAATAAACCACAGATTTGAGTTTTAAATAACTACATTCTCACCTGAAATACTTTTAAAATTACATTTCATGACAAAATAACAGTAATATTTTGAAAATTATCCGAATAAATGGTGGTTGAGATCACATTGCTGCATGAGCTAATCAGCACGTTTAGCGCCCAAGTCCCACCCCCAAAAGTTCAGGAACTTTGAAAAAGTACCACCTCGCCAGCAGGGACTTTCTGGGGGGCATTTTTTTACCCAGAATTTTATTTAGTTCCTGGTTCCTGTGGTGGAAACACACGAGTACTAGTCCAAAGTTCCTGCGGTGGAAACGCAGCTTAAGCTACACAGTATTAAACCATATTTTAGATATGAAACATATAATTAAGTGTGCAGTATTATTAATATAATATGAATTATGTGTTATATTATTCTAAAGAAATTGTGGTTTACTTTGCATCGGAGCATTAAAAGTGGTAGCCTATTTTAGTGAGCTAGGCTACATGGATTAATATGCAAAATGTCAATATTCTCACATATTAGGCCTATATTTTAATTTATATTTTAAAATTCCTTTAATAAAACAGAGTGCATTTTTGTCACACACTACTTTGTTATTTGTTACCTGTCCTTTATTTTGACAGATAACTTCTTGGGAAAAAGATATTTGTCTGTACACTGATTAAGAAATTGTTGCGTTTTATAAATTATTTCCTTTTTTTTTTTTGTAAAACGTGATGCACTGTATAATTTTGCTCCCATTAGGCCTAATTAAAACAAGATATTAATAGATTAAACCTGCAGATTTAGCTAAATCCTTGAAACTCTAAAGAATTGACTGATTAATAAAATGTCCTCACGTTCATCAGAGTGCAAGATTTGCGTGGCGTGCGTGATGTGCGACTCGCAGCATTTATTGTGATTTGTCTACATATTTTATCTTCATTAAAAATCTTGTTTGGTTTTATTTTGGATAATTGCATGTAAAAAATTATTTACTTTGTAATGCATATGCAAAATGGGAATTATTATTCATATTCAATTGTTTGTGTGAAAATTATTAATGTGCATGCATGACAGGGAGGCGCCCTGTCGATCACTCGAATTTTTGATAATTAAGTAACTGAAAATTGGGGTGTCTCACATACATGAGAAATATATCTACAGAAAGCTTGAAACATCTACTTTTCAACGAATCAATTCAAAACTAAAGAATTATGTAATCTGTAAAGGTTGCATTTCTCTCTAAAGGTGCGTCCATGTGGAGAGAGTCAGCACTGTGAATTTCATCTTGCAGCCGACAAGAAAGCGTACTCGGTTACGAACATAACCTCGGTTCCCTGAGATACCTCACTCATACTGCGTATGGGGAAAAGCTCCTTTTTTCCTCGATACTGAAGCCTTTTTTCAGTAACACAGTGCAACTGCACTGCCATTGGTTTAATCTGTAAACTTTTTTAAACCAATGACCAGGGGCGATTCTAAGATTTTGATTTTAGGGGGGCTCAGCCCCCAATAAGGGTATGATTAAAAAATATTATTTTACTATTAGGGTAGGGTTGTATACTACTAACCTTATTGCAATCCACTATTCCATTGTATTCCCTGTATTTCATATATGGGAGTAGGAGTACTGACTGAGCCATATATAACACTGTAAAAAAAACTAATACACTTTTTTAGATGTGACCAGTCACTGGAAAATTTTGAATTGGGAATGTAGATTTTTTTATTTTTTTATTTATTTTTTTTTACAATAAAGACTTCCTGATTCAGTATTAGGACATTCATGTTTATCCTTTGATGATACCACTGCTTTTTCTTATGAAATGTACGTGGAAATTGGCAGAAAATTAAAACAACATAAGGGTTCAATGACTGCAATGAATCTTGGGAACACAGTGGTATTGTGTGTGTGTGTGTGTGTGAGGCTGTCTGTTCTATTCTCACCTGACTGTTGCTCATTTGCAGACCTACTCCCGCACGACAAAAAAAATGTTGTATATCCATCTACAATGAAATATAAATTATTATATTTTATTATTATTATTATTATTATTATTATTAATTTTTAGCTTTTTAGCCTTTATAATCAACAATACGGTTGGTTATACATCAAGTCAGCCCCTGAACATTTATTTCATTTCAAATCATTTAACTAACCAGCTAATATTCATTAAGAATATAGACAAAACATGTATTAATGTAATTGTCTATTGGCAATATGTTTAATCTGTTCTATATTTATTTATATTTATTAAAAATTACATCATTATCAATTTGCCACTTCTATAAATCAATTACTTAAATTTTTTTTAAAAAAAAATCACAGATCCCTTTACTCTTACTCTAATATATGTATCATGATACACTAATGATTAATTATTACGTAATACAAAATTTATGTTTAATAATAGAAAACAAAATAACTCCACATGATGTTTCTCTCTCTGTGCCATTTAGTACTTTCAGACAATGATGTGTGTCGTTAATAATTTATTTTGCATGGCTGCATAATGTAATGCCGAAATACACAATAATATGTTTTCAATTTCAAAAAGTAAATTAAAATAAATCATGATCGTTTTCTAAAGTATGTTTTCATGGGTGTTAATCGCTTCATTTTTGTTGGAAGAAAAAACATCTGTCACACTGTGATAAAGGCTGAAAGTGAACGCAGCGAAGACGTACTGGTATTGGATGCGAGAACACACACACGCACGCACACACACACGCACACACGCGCACACGCACGCACACACACACACACACACACCTTGTACTCTCTGATGTTCGCTCTGCTCGGCGCCCCTGTGGATTGAAAAACGCGCTGAATCGATGCAGACTCAGATCAGGGGAGGAGCCAGAACTTGATGCAGCTTGCCACCGTCTCAAATGAGTTTTTAAAGGGGACTGAAGCGATCACTAATTAATCAAATAATTTTTTAGGGGGGCTGGGCATAAGTTTAGGGGGGCTGAAGCCCCCCTAAAAAGGGCCTAGCGACGCCTAGCGATGCAGCGTGCCAAAGCCCGCCAGAATGGGCGGGGTGAATGGCTATATAAGCAGGCAATCGCCAGAGGAAATCAGGTCGTACGACTGAAGCGACGACACTGAACCCGCAGCCTCGTGGCACGGCATATAACGCAGTACTCGTTCCGTATCTCAGGGAACTGAGGTTACATTCGTAACCGAGTACGTTCCCTTTCGATACTTCACTCATACTGCATATGGGGAACGAATTCAACCGCGCCGTGCCATGGTAGGGAACGATAAGACTTATCTTGAACACCCTGGGGTCCAGAGGATAAGTGAGAGAGCCGGAGCCATCGAACCCTTGACGGTACACTGCTAAGAGGGAGCTAGCTCCCTGGAGGTGGTATGATGACGGAGTCTGCTAGAGGCCGTCATATCAAACTGAAAGAACCCAAGCATGTAGGGTCGGGATATCCAAGTTATAGAATCTGACAAAAGTGGACGGCGAGGACCAGCTGGCCGCCTCACAGATGTCCTTGATAGAGACACCACTAGACCAGGCCCATGAAGAGGCCATCCCTCTAGTAGAGTGGGCTCTAACTCCTATGGGGCACTCAAGGCCCATAGAGGAGTAACATAGAGCGATAGCTTCAACTATCCAATGCGAGAGGCGTTGCTTTGAGACCGAAGACCCCTTGGTGCGGCCACCAAAGCAGACAAAAAGCTGGTCAGATTGCCTGAACGGCTGTGACTGCTCAACGTATATCCTCAAAGCCCTCACTGGGCAGAGTAAATTCAGCTCCTGCTCACCTGACAACGGAGGCAGAGCTGAGAGGGAAATTACTTGTGCTCTGAATGGCATCGAGAGCACTTTAGGTACGTAGCCATGCTTGGGTTTAAATGACCTTAGAATCATTGGGCGAAGGCTGGTCTGCCCTCGCACAGAGCACCCCAACCACGGTTGGACGCATCTGTTGAGAGCACCATCCTTCTGGAAACCGCCTGTAGGGGTACTCCACGACTGACCAACAGGGTTCATCCAAGGCTCCAGGGCTGCTAGACAGGCCTGGTTGACCCTGATGCGAAAGCGGCCGTGCTGCCAAGCTTGAGGTGGGACCCGGAGTTTCAGCCAGTATTGCAGGGGCCGCATTCGTAGGAGGCCGAGCTGTAAAACTGGGGAGGCGGAAGCCATCAGCCCTAGCATCCTCTGAAAGAACTTCAGATGGAAACAGGCTTTGTTCCTGACAGAGGCTGTGAGCTGCTTAAGTACCAGAGTGCGCTCTGGTGATATGACCGCCCTCATATTGACTGAGTCTAAGCGCTTGGGCAGGAAGTGTCGCATGGCTTGGGACGACTTCTGTGCTGCAGTGAAGTGCTCTGTAAAACCTTCTATGGCTGGCCCAAAGAGACCGGATGGAGAGACTGGGGCATCGAGAAAGGCCTCTTTGTCGCTCTCCTTAATCTCTGTTAGGTTGAGCCAGAGGTGGCGCTCCAGCACAACTAGGTTGGCCATGGATCGTCCAATGGCCTGGGCCGTGGCTGGTCTGGCGGCGTCCTGGCAGGTACCACTCGTCCAGCCTGCTGCGTGTCGGCTCTTCAGGGGGGGTCCACTCCAGATGGAGTTCCTCAACGGCCTTGGAAAGGATGCGGAGAAGCTCGGCATCCATCCCAGCTCTGGCGTCAATAGGCTCCAGTGACGGCAAGTGGGCGGGGTCAGAATCACCGGCCCAGTCCTCCGTTTCAGAAGCCGCGAGTGACATGGAGTCATCAAGCGGCTCATCCTCTGATCCGCCAAAAGAGACAAGGTTGCTCGCTTCAGCCGAGGGACGCTGCTCTGGGCGTGAGAAGAGGACTGGGGACGGCTCTCTCATTGGAGAGGGTGAGGCACGCAGGCGCTGAGCCGGCGTGAGCTCACCCAAATCCGGGCGCTGAGCCCCTCTTCCCCGCTGTCTTTTCCTGGCCGGCTTGCCAGGAAAAGATTGATTCATTTCTTTCATTAAAGAAAGCAATCCGCGAGTGCAGAGAGGCGAGACTCATGCTCTCACAAAAGCAGCATGAAGTCTCAGTGAGTGCAGCCTCAGCGTGGGGTTTTCCCAGGCAGAAAACACACTCACCATGGCCGTCGTCATCATGCAGAGGGGCTCTGCATGTGCCACAGCTGTGGCGCGGCATGGCCGCCGCCGTTAAAACGGCGTTAGAAACGCTCTTTTAGAGCGGTGAAAACCACTGGAAAAAGCTCTTTTGTGATCACCGGATGGCGGCAGGAGATCGCTGAGAAGCGGCTTGAAGCGGGAAGCGGAGGCGCGAGATCGGCGCTAAGAGCAGCTGTCTGCGAGAATGCCGGCGCTGCAGGCGGTCGGCGGTCTCAGCTGGTCCGCTGTGGTGCCTCATCGACGGCAAGAGCTCGTTCCAGGCGAAGGCGTTCAGCAAAGATCCAGCGAAGTGAAGTCGTCGCTGAAGGAGTAAGATCTGATTTCCTCTGGCGATTGCCTGCTTATATAGCCATTCGCCACAGCCCATTCTGGCGGGCCTTGGCACGCTGCATTGCCACAGGCTCGCGCAGCTACGCAGCGCTGTCATTGGTTTAAAAAAGTTTACAGATTAAACCAATGGCAGTGCAGTTGCACTGCGTTATTGAAAAAAGGCTTCAGTATCGAGGAAAAAAGGAGCTTTTCCCCATACGCAGTATGAGTGAAGTATCGAAAGGGAAAATTTGTTTATTAATAAATAATTAAAATGTCTCCTTTTAACAATTATTAAGCTACTTCTGCCTGTGCTTTGTGGCAAACTTAATGCATATGCTTGAGCGCGGAATATAGGCTCATTATGTATTATAGAGGTAAATTTAATATAAACCTGCGATTAGTTGAATAATGGCAAATGAACGACTAATAACTAGAAAAACCTTATCTCTGTTAAAGTTTTTAAAGCATTTTATATGCGTTTGCATAAGTTCTGCTTTCAAAACGGTCCGTAATGGAGAGATGCCTTAACACTGATTTTTCCTCTGAAACACAAAAACGAAAATTTAAATAAAATTTATATTTTATGTTTTCAGAATTGCTAACCCTTCTCTGTAGATATTGTTTCTTCTGGTTTGTGCATTGTAAAGCACAGAAAGTTTAGAAAATATAATGTCTTCAAACGTCTGTAACGCATGTGTATTTTGTCAAATCTAAAATAGCCTATAAAACATGTTCATAGATGGATAATTTACTGATGTATAAATCCGTTTTGGGATTTAGAAAACATAAAGAGATATATATTTCAATATATTGGTAATGAATAGGCTATACTGTACATTCTGTGAGAATTTATATTTCACACTCTAAAAAATATTGTATGGATGCAACAAATAAAATTAAGGCAACAGTTTGCATCTGCAATTTACATTCTGGTTGTCCACCTACTGTATGTCATTTTAATGGCATAATTATATCGTTTTTATGACATAACATAAAACATCTTTATTATGAGGAAAATATGTTGTTTTAATGAGAAAACATCGTTTTTACAAGAAAATATGTTGTTTTAATGAGAAAACATTGTTTTTACGAGAAAATATGTCATTTTAACGAAAAAGAATCTTACTATTACAAGAAAAGACGTCATTTTAATGTGAAAACATCTTGTTATTATGAGGAAAGATGTCAATTTAACGAGAAAATATGTCAACATAACATCTTGTGTGTGACATCAATGCATCATCGTACAATATCATAGATATATCACAAAATGTTTTAATGTTTTGTCAAAATGTTCAAATCTTAAAATCTTTTAAAATAGCAGACCCTTGAAAGTTGTTTTAGAAGTTAATTTGCACCTTTTTGCAATACATGAGACCAATGATCCAATGACCAATGACAGTTATGGGGATAGTTTACCCAAAAATGGAAACGTCAAAAATTTATTTTGTGTAACATAAGGCAAATTACAAAAGAAAATTTTTAACATTGTTTTAAAATTTATTTTTTTATTTTTATTTTATTTTATTTTTTTTTTACATACAGTAAAGGTAAACTAATTACTCAAATAAATACATAAACAAGAAATAAATGTAAATAAGTTTAAAACAAAATGGGGAAAAATATTTGTTTTGGGTGAACTATTCCTTTACAATTCTTATTATAAATGCATGCACTACATGATCACTGTTTTCAAGTTTTCATGCCATGGCATGCACATCAAGATTTTAGTTATGCTCTGCAGGCATAGTTACCTCCAGCATGCACAGAATTCTCCTTTACATCACATCTTCTCTAGGACCGTGAAGGGGTCACAAGCAGGGTATTTCGGAGAAAATCTGCTGCAGTAGAAAACATCCCCAGTGAACAGTTCTGAGCTCTGGTTGAATATTGTTAAATATTTTGGGAGGTAGTGGAGGGGGTTTCAGGGGGTTGAGTCTTTCTTTCTGAGCTTGACAAACTACAGAGCTATCCCTGGTAAACATCACGAAGGTCTAGCAAGATCTGGAATAAACACAAAGGAAAGTGTGCAAGGGGGAGGGCTTACCCTTACATTCAGGTTGTTTTATGAGAAATATAACAGGATGTCAGGAGAGCCTGAGCTGAGTTGAGCTGTGGTCTACCTGTTGCAGAAAGCTCCTTAAATTAATAACAGTTAAACTGGTCAAGCAAATCTCATGTGCTAACTTAACTGGAATACATTTGCATCTTCAATTAACATTAAAAAATACATTATGTAAATTACCACTGCATAATGAGCTCATCTGTAATGACATTGAATTATTTGCTGGCACACCATTAAGAATATAAAACAGCTCTGTCCATCTGGAAATCGTATGCATATGTTAAATATGAATTGCAAATATATTTGTTTCCCATGAGTGATGATGCAAAACCTGTTGTCATATCTCTATCACAAGTTTTTAAGAAAAAAAAAAAAAAAAAAAAAAAAAAAAAAATATATATATATATATATATATATATATATATATATATATATATATATTATGGTCTAGCACATACTCCTCTAAAATACTTAAAATAATAATAAAAACTGTATATTTTAATAAGTACAATGTAAACCATAATATGTAGCAAATACTCTAATACTAAGTATAAATACAAATTATACTTTTAGATAATGGAGCAATTTAAAAACATAAATCCATGACACACTACAGCAGTTCTTACTATTATTAAGCCCCTATATTGCTTCCAATGGGAACAACATACATTAGACTGTTTTTGAGAGTTTGCTGGCTGCTATGGAAATACATTACACATCCAATCAGTCTTGATGCTTGTCAAATCCACAATTATCATCATGATTTATAACTATCCCCTCAGTTTAAACAGCTGTAAAATAGGGTGAAAAGTAGGTCTTTGCTAACAATAGAAGTACATCTGGAACACATTTGTTGGTCCAAACACACTGTATGCATTATCGGTTACCTCTATGTGAACCCCATTTTATAAAACTTGGGTCATAGATTGATGCTGAATATAATGCAGATTTCATGGTTTGATTAGCTAGTCAAAGAACACTAAAAAAAAAACTTGTGTGATAATGTTTTATTACTGACATGCTCAAATCAAACATGGATGTCAAGTTTGATATCAATGATGTTTTGTCCTGATACATACAATACCTGTGCAATTGGTGGTATATTGACATATATGATTTAAAGTATAGTTTTGCGAGTAATGACCTTAACATTAGTTTGCTTCTGCACACAACACTGCATAGCTGCAGAAGACTTGGATCACAGAACACGAGTTGTATGGACTACTTAATATAGTTTTATTTTTGTTTTTATTTTGTTTATTTTGTTTTTTTTCACTGAGCATGCCCTTCATGTATACTGCACCTGCAATGCCAGTTTCTTCTGGCAAATGACACTTCTTGACATTAGCATGTTGTCACAATACCACAAAACCATGTAGACAGAATAGAAACAAATATTTAAGGAGGTTGAAGTTTACTATGTTTTTCCACTCTAATGATGTACAGGTATATATATATCTATTCCTCTGTGCAAGCAGTTAATTCAGGGGAAATTGTTGATGGAAAGAACAGAAGAGCTAATTTCAGTGTGTGAAAACACTCTTGATTTCCCTGAGGCAGTGTCCAAGATTTTGTCACACTTCTTTCCACACACAAACAAAGGGTACCACCACATGAGTGTTGTTTCATGCTGTTTTTATTTATTTATTTATTTATTTACGTTTTTATTTATTTATTTATCAAAGACAGACTAACACATTACAAAGCTATATTAGGCTAATGTAATAAATTATGTATATTTGTTATTCAGACACATGGTTGACTGAAATTAGACAGTGATTTGGATCCATGGTTGGGAACATCAGCAGTCTTATCTGGAAACAAAATAATTATAGATTTACAGAACTGCATTTTGTTTTTTTGTCTTTTTGCACCTTAAAGTTTATCGCTTCTCTTACTGTGATGTGCCGTAACACATATTGGCTGATAACCGTGTGCACTTGGTCAGTTAATGGAAGAATCAGTCCAGTCTTTGTCTAAGGATAATGAGTACTTAAAGTTTACTGGGTTTTTTTCAACTCCTTACAAACTAAATTTTTATTTGTCACACATTTTCTGAAACCTGACTCAAACACCAAACCACACCATATCAGCAAACCCATACACTAAATCTCAGCCTTTGACTCAGTTTTAAATTTCATAAAATACTTTTTTGCAAATCACAACAGACAATTCTCTATTCAACATTTTTTTTCTTTTTTACAAATGCTCACACACTAGAATGAAAAATAATACACAGCTAGTGAAACCTTACTCTCAGAGAGCAAAACCTCATCCCAGATCTTCACAACTATAAGCACATTCTCAGCCTTACACTTTTTGCAAAACACTATACACATTGTTTTGCAAAACTCTAAACACACTTATCTATATTAGTCGCAGAAATCTAACATAATGTCACTTCTTTGCCATTTCAAGACACTGCTTTTCAAAATACCATGAACCTAATGATCAAACAGGCCATCGGGTGTGCAGACACTTAGATGCTTAACTGTAAACTCAACAATCAAGGTATAAGCACTATAAAAAGTTAACGTTTTTCTCAATTGCTAAAACACTAAAACCCACTTGTTGAACAATGTTCTCAGTTGCTTGAACTCATTTAGCTAATTGTGCAGTCTGTTGTCAATACCTTAAACCATTTCACATGGTAAAACACAATTTGGAGATCTCACTTAGACTTTTCTCTAAACACATTCTCATTCTCAAAACACATTCTGCACTCTAATGCACATGTCATCCATACTGGTAAACACAAGTGGCAACAATCAAATACAAATAGAGAACACATGTCATTGATTGAACACAACAACTCAAAATTGATTTTTAAATGATGTGACACAACCAATATAAATCAGTTCAGAGAGCAAACAGGTTGTTGAAGATGGGAAGGAGAAAGTCTGAGAATGGATAGAAGAAATGATGTGAGTGGTGGGTGAGAAGGAGGTGGAGGGCAAGAAAGAGGAAGAGGAGGAGGTCAATGAAGAGAAAGAGGAGGGTAAGGAAGAGGAGGACGAAGAGGAAGCGGAAAACAAAGAGTGGAAATATCTGAAGAAATTCGAGCAACAGTCATAGACCATGTTCTTGTCTATGGACTGACAATAAGGGAAGCAGGACTTCGAGTGCAACCCAATTTAAGCTGATTTTCTGTGTTCACCATAAGGACATTCAGAGAAGAGAACAGGTACAGTATATTAATGTATTTTTGTAATTGCAAATTTACTGTACTAAACTATATGCAGCTGTTTCAATAGACATTTGTAAAGTTCATCACTTTATGTATAGTGCTGCATGAATATGTTTTGTAACTGCACATACTTTTCGTAGAATTGCAAGGCTGCCACATGCAGGTGGAAGGACAGCTATATCCAGTCAGAACCAAGAGGACGTTATAGTGGACATGGTCCTTCAAGATGATGTAATACGACGCAGAGAAATCCAGGAACGAGTGATACAAGACAACACACACTTCAAGGGAATCAACATTGTGAGCATTTCCACAATTGACTGTGTCCTCCATTGTAACAGGATGTGAATGAAACAATAGAGTACCTTTTGAGTGCAACTCACCAAGGGTGAAACAACTGAGAGCTCAGTATGTGCAAGTAAGTGTACATTCAGAAACATTTTCTGTAATCCAGAATGTCTACAGTACTAACACATATTATGTGAATGACATTATTTTTCAGTACATACAATCTATGTGAATCAGAAGAGCATACAGTAGGCCTAATTGTACTATCTGTATGACTTAGAAAATTCTAAATACAGTATCTACACAGACAATATTTGACTTAGAATACTTGGACAGATCCCATGACTTCATCTTTGTCAATGAAGCAGGCTCCAGTCTAACAAAGAGAAGGTGAGGCTGAAACATTATTGGACAGCGGGCCAAGTCCCTGGTCAACGAGGTGGAAATGCCACAATCTGTGCTGCTTTCAGCAACCAAGGTGTTCTACATCACCATGTTACACTCGGTCCATATAACACCCAGCACCTTCTAAGATTTATTGCCAATCTAAGAGATTTTTTTTTCTTTGAGCAGCAGGGTCAAGAGCTAAATGAGACTCCCATTCCCACATATGTGATAGTGTGGGACGATGTCAGTTTCCACTGAGTTGCTCAGGTAAGGGAATGGTTTATCATCAATGAGCAGTTTATGAACTTGTACCTCCCTCCATACTCGCCTTTCCTGAATCCGATTGAGGAGTTTTGCTCCTCTTGGAGATGGGAAGTATAGGATAGACAACCCTACACCAGAGTAAATCTGCTGCAAGCCATTAAGCCTGTGGCGATATAGGTGAGGAATCATGTCAGGGCTGGATACGGCACACAAGACGCTTCTTCCAACGTTGCATCAAGAGGGATAATATTGGTTGTGATGTCGACAGAGTGCTCTGGCCATACCCAGCCCAAAAACAAGAAGCACATTGATCACACGTTTACTCCTTTGATTTTTGTCGCTTTTAGTATTGTATACTGTAGTACAGTGCATGTAGGCTGTATAATGTACAATGAACAAATTGTGTGGCCCTGAACATTGTGCTTTCTATTTGTTAAGAGTCTGCTCAATAGATTTTGACTGGTTGCAGGTTCATATCAACAAAGAACAAAAATTACACTATCACAGTTTGTGAGATGCAAGGTTCAGTACTCTAAAAATAGGGGTACAAGGAGGAGGAAGAACAAAAATAGCAAAGATCAAAGCAGAGTAGTAATTTCTAATCAGTTTTAAGCTACTATGATAGAACATGTTTTTTTTCATCAAAAGACAATGACGGAAAAATATGAAATTTGTTTTGAGATTAAAAATGTATATCTCACTGAGATCTATATGTTTTGAACAACGTGTTTTCTATTTTTTTGGTGTATTATTTATTTATTGCTTGACTGTATATTTCATTTTGATCACTTTGTTTATGATTTGAGAGCAGTGAGTTTGAACACAGGTAAAACTGTTTTGAGGTGAAAGATTCATTTTACGAGATGAGTCAGGTTTTGTGAATAGTGCTTGAAGATGAGGTTTTGTGTTTAATGTTTTCAGAAAATGGAGCAAGGTTTCAGAAATTGTGCTTTAGCAATTGAGGGAACAAACATTTTTTGTTGACAAAAATGAAAGGCAGTGGTGCAGAAAGAGGAATAGGGAGAATTATCTTTGGCCAGAGAGCTCTTTTGAATGTCCGGGTCAACGTGGTGGTAACTTCACAATATATGCTGCAATCACGCAGCATGGGGTCCTCCACAGGCATGCCAAAATAGGTCCTCACAACACTGACCACATACGTTTTAGACAGACTAAGCAGTGGACAGACTAGGTGTCTGGTCCCAATATTCCAGTACCTCTCACAACACTCTCCCTTTCTTTCCTTTACCCCTTCTGCATGGCAGTGGAAGGTTTATGATCTCTGACCACATGTTATACCCCTCATTCAAGCAAAGGAGGAGGCCTGTGACCTAATAGATGCAGAGTCTGTAAAGATGGATTTGCCATTTGAGAATATTCATATCTCGCTTTTTTCATGGGAAGAGACTGAATGTGATATGGATGAAGAGGCCATACCCATCTACTGTATATGAAGAGATGATGCTAAGGTGTTTCTCATCTACACAAAAGTTTATGTAATACTGTATATTGTATTTGTAATATGTTCAGATTTTCAGTGCAAAATACAGCCTAATTACAATGATGAACTGAAAGATTTTACAATGTGGTGAGAAATAAATATTTTCATAAATGTGCGACACTAGTGTCATGTATTGTGTTTGGCCAATATATTCTCGTACTTTAACAATATATAAAACAACAACAACAACAAAAAACTGCATCAAAAATAGGATTGTTAAAAGTGTTTAAGATGGTGCCCAGCAGTGCCTAAGTGGTTTAAACAGAATCCAACTGTATGAACCATGTGTGTGCCATATGATACCAAAATTATTAAAGTATTAAAGTTTTGTTAAATTATTGTAAAGTTTAAAATGAAGTGCTTCATTTTGCAAAAGATCTGAGATGTTCTGATACTTTTTGTGTGTTGATCTGTTAATTGTGTGTAGTGTTTTGACTAAATTAACCTTGTTTTTATAATTGTGTCTAAGCAATCGTAAGAAAAAATTTATATTATGACAAAGGCTTTTGCAATTGTTTGCTTTTGAGATATGTTTGTGATAGTCTGAATGCATTGCTTTATTTTGCAAGAGCTGTGAGACATTTTGCGTGTGCAACTATTGGAAATGTGGGTAAAGTTTTGAAAATGTGTGCAGTTGAAAAACAGTAATATCAGTCTTTAAATTGTGTTAACCTTTACCAAACACACACACACACACACACACACACACACACACACACACTGACATTATACTGTCATCCACCTGGTTATTAGTAATTTTTGAGGGGATGTAGGAAAAGTCACAATTGAGCAGGCTATGTTTTCCACCCCAAAAAATAATTAATTAATTAATGTGTTCCCTATGAGCTTTTGAAAAAGAACCAAATTATTGAAAGTGACAGTCATCATATGCCAGACGGAGAAGAAAATATGAATCATCAACATTATCATTACAAGATGTCAAAAATATCATATTTCTAGGCCAGGTATATAATGAGCCAGACTGCTGTACAAGTAGGATTGATACTGTTGTCAGTACTGGTTGACAAATCAGAGGACACTGCCAGATGTGTGTAAAGAGAAATAAGAGAAGATCCACTGTGACAGCTGTGTCATTTTCTTTCTTTATTACTTCAGTTGATACGAGAAGCAGATAAACCCATCAAAGTTCCATCATGTGGAAAGTCCTGCTTTAAGTGATTATCTTAAAAATTGTGAAGTGGCAATATACTATAATGCATTATTTCAAGTGTTCAATATTATGCTACAATTAATTGGAATACATTTTAAAGGTCAAAGCAAAATGTAAGGCAAAATACATGCCAGGCAGTTGATCAAGTGGTTAATGAGAGAGCCTCTCTAGATTGTTCTTTTCAAGGGCCATAATAAATCATACCTCCAAAACGCAAGAGCACGCAGATGTTAAAATAAATAATGTTGAACCTGTGACCTATTTTTAAGTTCCACTGTATTGGTACCACAATATATTCAGATAGATAGATAGATAGATAGATAGATAGATAGATAGATAGATAGATAGATAGATAGATAGATAGATAGATAGATAGATAGATAGATAGATCTAAGAAACATTTTGAAAAACATACATTAATACCATACACAATTCACATGAAAGAGAAATATTTGGAAGTTCAGAATTCAATAATTTTCTGACTTCCATCAACAAATCTGCTCTCAGCAAAGTGTTTGCTCATCCCTTCAGAGTTATTTTTAGTCAGAGGGCTTTGGAATAACTCTTGCCTAGAAATGGAAATTTAAGATCAACACAATGAGAACTTGGCACTGCAGCTCTATCCCCTGTGGAATTTGTGACTTATACAAGTAGTCCCAAATAAGAGAATAAATAAAATTCTTAAACATCTGCCATACCACAAGGGGATCTCCAAATACTAACAGAGGAAACTGTTTTTCCTCTGAAGGGATCTGAGAGATGCATGATCTTTTTCCTGACAGTTTTGTCTACGGCAACCTCACAATTTTTTTAATTGAGAAGACACACGTGCCATTTGGAAAGTATCTGTTTGTATGTAACAAAGGCTAATGCAAATCACAAAATAAACATGTACACACCTAGTAGAATTCTCATTCAAAACATGGCCATAGAGAATTCTTATAAAGCTCTAACTGGAGTTAACCAGAATGAGAGTGAATATTTCTTTAACACATTTCCTTAGCGTATCAACTACTTTCCAGTTAGCTTATCAAATATATATGGCATATTTTTAAGAAAAGTTCACCCAGTATTTATCACATCCGCAGGTACTGTAAGTATGACCTGTTTTATGTCAAGAGACACCCAGTTTGGAACGATGTGAGTAAATATAGATACAATAAATAGTAACTGAGTGTTCACTTCCAAACTAGTCTAGTAGACTCGAATAGCTGTTTTATGTCGGACTAAAATTATTGACCCAGTTTTCAAAAGTGATGTCAGGGCAGTTTCGTTTTATGAGCTGCATATCTGTGCTTTGAACTTGTCTGAAAACTAGAAGATTTGTAAAAAAGAAAAAAAGAAGGAAAAAAAAGACAGTCCTAAAATAGCTTTTGGGTTTGACGAACACTGTTAGTGAAATATATGAGCTCAGTACAATTGAACAGAGCCCCATAATTATGACACAACTTACAGTGAGTGTAAATCAAAAGACCATAAATCTGTAAAAAATAAACAAAAAGGCTTGACAGTTTTTATATCCTTCGTATGATTCTAAGAAAGTCATAAACAGAATAAAATATATATTTGTTTCATTATGTTGTTACATAACCTACAGCTTTTATAGAAGGCCTAGTGAACTAAAAGGGAGGAACAACACACACCCACTCAAACACACCACATCCTGATGTCAAGAGGTATATCAATCACCTCACCGTTCTAGGACCTCCTCCATGCTGATATATTACTCACATTAGCTTGATCCATAACATATACATGATTTACTTCTGTCACAGTTAGATTAGTACGCAATCTCACATTTTCAACTCACCCCATGTTGAATCCTCAGATTAAATGTCTCCAATGAAAACAGTATCCTTTTTTCTCCTTCCTTTCCCTCGCTCTCCCTCTTTCTCCTCTTCAAACTTTCCCTCTTTAACAGAGGCTTCTAGCAGACTGGCTTTTATTTATGTCCTTTTTTGGGATTGGAGTTAGATGTAGAGAGCTTGTAGAACATTACATTACTCCCTTGCTGTTATACCCGAGAAACTTTGCCTGCCCTCTCTCTCTCTCTCTCTCTCTCCATCTCTCTCTCTCTCTCTCTCTCTGTTTTATGAATCCCACTCCAACTAGATATAACCAGTCCCACAAGATCACATTCAGGTGTGTTTGCATGTACGTTTCCAGCCTGTGTTTGAGAAATTCACTGGCATTGATTTAATATGTTTATGTAAAAGCATTGCTAAACTATTGCGGCTTGTGTATGGCTCTCTGTTTGTCTCATGCCATGATGCTCAGGTGAAATATGGCAGGGAAAGGGTTCATGTTCACTTGTCCGACACACAAAAACATGCCCTTTCATTAAGTGCTCTCAAGGGCTTGAAGCAACTGGGATCCACCAGGGAACTACTTGTACCACTGAGTTTAACAAACCCAGGTAACTAGACTCTGGGGTAGAGAAAAGGCCCGTCTCTGGAGAGCAGATCTACCTTGCAGGCCTTCTCATTATGAAGAAGCACCCTCTGATTTGGACACTAACATTCATTTTCTCTGGAATCCAAAAGTATAAATAAGGTGCTTTACGATGCCAAATCATTTTTTTTTTATTTTTTTTTTTTTTTTTGATGGTTTCATAAAAACCTTTAACATCTAAAGAAACATTTTGTTTCACAAAAGGTACTTTGTGACAAAGAAAGCTTTGTGGAACCAAAGAAATCGCTGAGAAGAACCTTTTAAGCACCTTTATTTTTAAAAGTGTACAAATTTTTCATACAGTGTGTCATGTCATTTTACTATTTATTTATTTATTTATTACAACCACAAGGACCCATTTATTAATACTTGAGTGACTTTTTTAAAACTCTTCACACAATGTGGGCTAAACTGTAGATCATTTTCCATTCACTTAGCACAAAATATGTTCAATGAATCCACACTGCTTCAAATTAGCAGAAACTTCATGTAACAGACAAAAATCTAACAGGAATTAATATTATGCCAAAGGTGTTTGCTAAATTATTGCTTTGAGATGTGATTGTGATATTTTGAATGCAGCACTTAATTTTGAGATGTGGGGCATTTAGCATTTTGTGTGTACAATTCTCTGATAATAGAGGCAAAGTAAAAAAAAAAAAAAAAAAAAAAAAAACTGATTCGTCAGTTAAAAATGAATGCTTTCCATCCAGTTTTAGTTATATTTAAAACATGCATTTTACAATTTTTGTTCTGCTCATTTAATCCAACTGATCTTGATGTTGACTTAAGTATTTAGTAAATCTATAGATTTTCAACCTGCCTGATTATTGTGTATTGGTAAGATATAAATATTTATATTATATAATATTATATTTGCTGTAGGTGCTTTTAATCAGGAGAGTGCAATTATTTACTTTCACCTAGTGATTAGAATTACCATATGAGAGCTGTGTATGAGAATTTGTAAAGTGCAAACATGGAGCGGGACTTGACTTGAAGAGAGAGAAAAACCCTCATAGTAATCAAAAAGGTATACATGGACCCCGCCAAAGATGTGACCATGGGACTAAACAAAGAGTTGTCAGAAGAATGTAAGCAAAATGCAACGTAACGTACTGTCATTTCAAATTATGTCCATGCCAACATAATTAACCATGTGGTTAACAGAGGCCTTCGGCAGAGGCTGACAGGTTAGTACATTTCCTAAAAAGTCCACGTTTTTATATCTGAAGTCTCCATACACATTCCCATGACATTAAATATAATAATGCCATGCAATGCTTCTCTACAGTTTTTTTTTTTTTTAATCTTTAAAGTTTATGTACAACTACTTTCCTGTGAGGTAATTGTGACTTTACGTGACATTTTGGGTTTTCATGTCTTTCTGTGGCTGAAAAAACACATTTATAGTTTGTATTTTTATGATAAAATTTCACAGAATTTGAAAACTGATCATTTATTTTTGATTAAAAGTAGCACAAAACATCTAGCGATTATTGGATGGCAGGCATTTTAACTAATGGACGTGAAATATTTCCAAGCATTACACTGTCCTTCCAAGCAAAATGTCAAATGGTTCAATTCATTTTAATAATCCCAGTTCATATGTGTGACGAGTGGGGCAGGGCCGAGAGCCATGGGAACAGAGCGAGGCTGGTGGAGTGATTGGGAAATGAGCGACACCTGCTCCACTCACCGTCTCAAGTCCCACGGAGGAGATAGAAAGGATACAAAAGAGGAGCGACGACAGTGAATGACGAGAGAGGACCAGGCTTGGATTTATTTTTGTGTTTGGTTGATTTTGTGAGGCTGTCACGTTGTTTTGTGTTTATTTTAGTATTAAAGATGTATTTAAGTGTCCGCTGGTTCCCGCCTCCTTCTTCCTGTGATTGTGAAATTTTTATATTGTTACAATATGTAATATTTTACTGCATAAAATATATTTTGTATTCAATTACTGTTTACAGTGTGGTAGGCTATTCTACGACACTGAGCTTTGTGATTGATATTGCTTATCCTGCCCGAAAAGACCATAAACATTACAGTTCAAGTCTACAGTAATAGTTAAATAGTTAAAAACAAATCATTTCTGAGCAAATCTTAACTTTTCACTTTACACCTACCTCTGCTACTACTAGGAGTAAGATTGATTGATTGATTGATTACACAAGTATTTTCAAAGTAGCCGATGCATGAACACAAAACAAGCTACTGTACAGTGTTGTATAGTGGAGATGGATGAAATTCCTTGTGGTAGTCTTGCAATAACACAACTGTCTGTATAAGGTTTTGAAAACGTAGAGCAACCATAAGGACAAGAGAAGTGCTGGGTTGAAATCATCTCAGTTTTGACCGAACCGAGTGAATGTAGAAAGCTGACGTATGTAAATATTAGTCGCAAAAATGTCATTGATGATCTATATTGTTAATAATATCTAGCAGAGTGTAATGCACCAGAATTTCTTGTGGTGTGTGCATGTTTAAGATTTGAGGGAAGAAAATTATTAAATCTCCTTATTTGTGTGCTCCAACCAGATTTCATTATTAGTTAGAATGTTAAACCTCCAGTAGTCTAAGCCTGCTCTACAATGTTCAACTATCAACTCCATTATAGGAACATTTAGAAGAAAACCATTAAGTCTACTGCAGTTCAATATACTTTTAGAGTTCAATATAGGCTATGTTTAAATTATTAACTTATATAACATCAGAATTGACAGGAGGCAATCTGTTGGTGGTTGCTCACTTTTATTGACTGACCAGTAGGAGATGGAAATGGTCAGGGCAAGAAATGACAAAATGAAGCAGGTTACTGAGGAGAGCAATGACACTTTTGCCAATGTATTTTCCAAATACAATTCCAAATATTGTTTGCCCTTTTTTGAAAAAGGACCAGGTTTCTGTGAAGCAAATTTTCAGGTGCCTTTTGAGTGAGACCATGCTCAGATGAAACAAGCACATGCAGAATATGATAGGTACATCACTATGTGGTGCTCTGTATGTTCGATTTTTATGTATGTGATGTCAACTATTCTTGGCTAACTGAATTATTGTTTATTAGGATTATGGCGTTGGATGCTGCTGTGCACCATAAGTATTTATTTATTGACAAAAAACAGACACTGGACGTACACATAAGTAATACATGTATGTACAGTTCAAAATCTAAACTGATCACAGTTGTACTAGTCACTCTTTCAAAACCTGTTTTCATGCTTTCATTAGTTGTACATAATTCAAAACATATTTTTGTTATATGTAATGAGAAAATTTTGTTTAATCGTCATAGCAAAACAGTGTTTTTGTACGTAAAAAAAAAAATATATATATATATATATATATATATATATATATATATATATATATATATAGATATATAGATAGATAGATAGATAGATAGATAGATAGATATAGATATATATATATAAGTTTAACACACTTGTGGTCTTCATCCTCACTTGAACACTTGGGCCAAATACAGGAAATACGTATTTATAATATATCTATCTATCTATAGATAGATAGATAGATAGATAGATAGATAGATAGATAGATAGATAGATAGATCTGCGTGAGATTAGAAGTTACAAAATATATATCTTGGAAACTACAACGTTTGTAGACAAAATTACAAAGATATGTTATTTTACTCTAGGCTAAGGTGGTGCATTATTAAGTCTTTAAAAAATATGTGCCTTAAAAATAACCTGCCATGTGAAATATCAACTGGATATCAACTGTGAAATATTGCAACTAGGCAATAAATACTGGGCATTGTTTCCGAAGTCAAGACTGCCCTCTTCTGTTGATTTTGTAGAATTACACATTCACACTTACAGTGTAAAATGATTTGAAAAATATTTTGTTACATGTTTGAAACTGAAAACCCAGCTCTATAGAATTATAGAAGGAATTATTATGAGGAAACAAACCAAAAAAGTATATTATTTAGGCAATAGATGTGTTTTTACAGACACTATTGGTAATTGTATCCAAAGTCATGTCTGCCAGCTTTTGTTGATTTTGTAGAATTAGACACACACAGAGACACACACACACGTTTGTTTCTGTGTATTATGGGGACTTTCCATAGACTTCTATTACTTTTATACAAACCAAATTACATTTTCTATCCCCTAAGCCTAAATCTATCCCTTACTGAAAACCTGTTTGCATTGTTAAACATTCAGACAAACATCATTTACTATTTTTATTAATTTATTCCCCCAATGTCAAAAATGTCTGATTTTACTATACTTGTGTATGCATATGTAGCATAAACAAGTACACACACACACTCTCTTGCCTTGTCCAAATCCCCACACTTGCAGTCTTTGCACTTGATCACTTGACTACTTGTATGACGTATTTCCTGTATTTGGCCCAAGTGTTCAAGTGAGGATGAAGACCACAAGTGTGTTAAACTTTTCATTACCAGATGGGACACACTTATAGTGTTGTAAAAACGCAAACATTTACAGAGTTTTAACTTTTATTTTCAATAATTTGCTTTTTTAAATAAACCTTTAAATCTCTGTTCAGTAGTCCCTATAACAGATGACACAATTTAATTTAAAGTGCTTCTAATTAAGTGAGAAAAAGCAGTTGCAAATGATTTACAAAATAAATATAGGGTACTCACTTTTGCACAAATAAAACATGTAGCACTTTGTTTTACTACCAAATTAAATGTAATCTCTAATTATTATTAATATTTAAATTATATTGAAAATGTTTCCATAACCTCTCGTGATCTTAGCAAAAAGTCTCGCAATTTATTTCCAAAGCATGATGCATGATGGGATACACTGCTCTGGAGCTGTATTCAAAATAGTGTGGATTTAGTGTGGATTTAGTGTGGGCACTGCGCTTTGTTGTTTTTAAGAACTTGAACAGTCTTGCATACTTACTTCCTGTCACCCACACGTGCTCTCAAGTGGTCAAGATCGCAAGTGTGGGTATTTGGACAAGCCATCTCTCTCTCACACACACTGTAAAAGGATTTTTAAGAATATTTGGATACATGTTTTGGAAACTGCAAACCCACCTTTATAGAATTTCCATAGGAATTATTATAAGGAAATCACTTTAAATAAAAATAAAATAAAGATGAAATACTTTAGTCAACTAATAATAATAATAATAATATTAAAAGCATGGATTTTTAATGATTTGTTGTGAGATGAACACTGAAGCCTGGTTCTAGAGACAGGGTTTACATTAGGCCAGGATTAGGCCTTAGTTAAATTACGACATTTAATAATTTTTTTAATATGCATTGGCGGGGAAAACACATTAATGGTCTGAACCTCATACAAATCAATTTCACTGGCATATTTTAAGATATGTCAGTGCATATTGCTTTCAGTTAAGACCGCTCTAACACACATTTTAGTCTGGGAACATGCTTTAGCTTTGTCTGTGACACCAGACACATACGATTTTTAAAAACATACAACTAAAAAAATAACAAATAAGCCATCCGGCTGTACATTGATGTTTGCAGTTATGAATAAGTCATTAGTGAATTATAAAGGATATACCAAATGCAGTGCAAGCATTATTAACAAATAGAGGAACAAACGGCCACATGCTATTGTGCAAAACAAAGCGCGCAAGGGAATATAATCAAAAGAGTTATTTTGAACACAGACATAAGTAACAGAAACTTCACTGGGAGAACTGAAACTGATGTGGAGCTAATTAATCAAAAACCATGGAAACAAACAAGGCAGGAGAAAGGAAACTAAACCAAAACAGATCATACATGTGACACAAACACAATGAGCAAGTTTACATTCTGGAAACGAATAAATAATGAGCAATCAAGGTTACCGTATTCCTTATATAAGACTCTTAAACAAAAGTCACATAAATTCAGTTGTTTAAATAACAAAAACAACAATAATAATAATAATAATAATAATAATAATAAAATCCTTGTGCACAGAATCTATTTTTTGTTCTTGAAGTCCAGATAGGTGATCAAGGATCTACTTCTCCATCAGTTAAAGCAGGTCCTTTTCAGTGACTGATAGAGTGTACTAAACAAAACAGAAACTAGACTAACAGTGGAATAGTGTATTTGTAATAAAATGACAGTTTATTACATGTTATATTATTATATACATTAATATTGGTTTACATAGTTATTTGCATTACAGAGGTTTGTGCAATCCAAGGTTCATGTCACTGTCAATCAGTGACAGCAATAACAGCTGTGCCAGTGGTTACCAAAACCTTTTCTTATCTCAGCAGCCACAATTAACAAATTATGTCCGGGCCATTGCTGAAAAGGTAGATAACTGATGAGCTTGATTTCATTAAGTCACTTTAAGATTAATCAAATCACAATTCTCACTTCTCACTCTTTTTTCCATGTCTGGTTCTCGCACACAAATGGTTCCAGATAAAATGTTGATATCAAACATGTTTGCGGAGACCCTTTTTAGGTGGACTTTACACCCACTGACTCTCATCTAAACCCCTCTAAAACTGTTTGAATGATTGGACCAGTGCTGCTTCCCCAAGAAAATGTATCCTTCTCGCATTTTAAGCATTGAGAGTTTGAACATTAAACTGATTTTAAGCCATTAAAGTGTAAGGCCGCACAAAAGAGATGCAGTAGATGCTATGATAAATCGATTATGTGTGCACACCACTGATCATATAGATCAGTGGTGCACACAAGGGTGTAACTTTGGTTTGAGAAGTGGGGGAGACACAAAATGGGGAAAAATGTTTTCGATTTGAATCACATTTCCTCCATTTACATACAGTTAGGGACTATGGTGATACAAAATCCAGGAAATAATTAAGTTGTTTATAATGATAAATTCTGCCAAAACGAATAATAGGCTACTATGTATAAGAAAAAGATGTCTTACTTTATTTATTGTTGAATACCCAAGACTTGAGAGAATAATTTTATAAAGTCAAAAACGTTCACTTAAATTTTTTTTCCTGTCTCACCTATGAAATATGAAAATGTGCTAGCCTGTTTCTGACATGACATAATTAAAATTAATTACATGACCCTTTACAAAGCACATACCTGCAACTCTGAGCTACTTCTCCCAGTCTCACCCTCCCTGTCTTTAATCAGCTTCACCTAATCTGTTCTCTGATATGAAAGCATGGCATAAAAAAAATAAACAAAAGTTCATCACAACTGAAACTATATTATAACAGTCAACAGAAAAATATCAGGGCCTGATTCTGTTTCTCTCCCACCACACAAGTGAGCAGGTAAATAATATGAAACCACACCCATATGATGATGTGACCATGTTAAAAAATATTCTAAACAAATAACAACACGCAATTTGGCTCCTACAAGAAGAACATTTAATTTGATAATATTCAAACTGTATTCACTATTTATCATGTACACTTCTTCCCTTTTATCACCAACAAATCAAAATCACCTGGCCTTTCATACAGCACATGACATACCTGTAACGTTGTGTTGCTACTGCTTTTCCCTATCTCACCCTCATCTGTGCTCTGATATGAAAACAACTGAGTTATGATCATATTGAGTCCAAATAGCCAGAAAAAAGTCTCTGGATGTACATTTTAAAAACTGGGTGTGCTACATTCATTTTCAGATTAATGTGTAAAAAAAAAAACCCTGAATGCGTATCAATAACTTTACAGACTAGACTGGGCTGATGTGTAAAACTATACTCAGGGTCACCACATAACCATAACACTGTATAAAATATACGCTAACTCAGACTAGCTCAACATTAAGCCTTTTCTTTGAACAAGTAAATCAATTTTTACAAATAAACTTCCATTTTAAATGAACAAATATTGTAAGTGAACAACAATAGCTCAAGTTTGGAAAAACATTTATTATTAAGACTTATTTTATTTCTGCATCTGATTATAATGATTTGTGTAGCCTATGACAGCAGCCAGAGTCTGCTTGTCATACATTACTAACAGAAAACGCTGCTGTTTAAAGTGGACACAGAATGTTCTAGGCAACATTAAATGTTAAGGTTAGCTAGCTAACGGTCTGAAGTTACCTAGCAACAGTGCATGTTAACGTCAGCTCATCAACAGGTGTAGACCATAGACTGTAAAAAAAAATAAGTAGACAGAAATTTTGATTACCCTGACCTGAGCTAATTTACTGAATCAACCAACTCACATCTCCTTTCTTTTTTTTCATCCATGAAGACATTAAAGTCATCTGTTGCTGGCGTTTCATGACTGACTGCGATACCGGCTGCTCAGTAGAACTTTCAGTGCGCTTACACTTTTTAAGAGTGTGCACGAGACGTCCCTACCTGTACGCGGACGCGCGCATCGACACAGACAGGCAGGATGTCTGTTCTGCTCGTTCCTGCTCCTCCGTGACGATGATGGCGCGCGTTAAAAAAAAAATCATAACAAACTAATTTGAAAGTGACACGAACGGGATTTTGAAAAGCGTGGGGGACATGTCCCCCCTGTCCCCATAGGAAATTACGCCCGTGGGTGCACACACAGAAAATCGTCTCTCAGACAGCACGCAAATACCAAATTGATTTCTTACACATCTTGAGCAAATATATGAAATTACATTCAGGTGTCTTTTCTGACCGTAAACCACAATAGCTCTGATTTTATTATTGAACCAGGGTTAAAGGTCCTGTTTTTCGTGCTTTTTTTGAAGCTTTGATTTTGTTTACAGTGTGCACATAACGAGTTCTGATCGTGCCAGCAGTTCCTGTGTTGTGATTCGACAGCAGCTGAGTGCGCGCTGCCCTCCTGGAAACGCGATTGGACTAGTTTTGAGAAGCAAATTGACAAGAGCATGTGCTGGAGATGTACTTACCGTATTTTTCTGACTGTAAGTCACACCTGAGTTTAAGTCGCATCAGTCCAAAAATACGTTATGATGAGGAAAAAAACATATATAAGTTGCACTGGACTATAAGTCGCATTTATTTACAACCAAAAACCAAGAGAAAACATTACCGTCTACAGCCGCGAGAGGGCGCTATATGCAGCTTAGTGTAGGCTACAGGATCAGTGAGCAGCATAGAGCACCCTCTCGCGGCTGTAGACGGTAATGTTTTCTCTTGGTTCATTTCTCTTGGTTCATGTCAAATTAATTTAGATAAATAAGTCGCAGCTGACTATAAGTCGCAGGACCAGCCAAACTATGAAAAAAAGTGTGACTTATAGTCTGGAAAATACGGTATAATCACAGGAGCGTTTTTACTTATGAGATGTGCATGAAAATCGCATTTGATTTTTTTGCACAGCCCTAACATCTAGTTAACAAAGCTGAACAGCTTTGCCCTTTGTGTAATAAGTTACACAAACTGTTAAACACACTAACTTAAATAATAAGATACACTTACCGGTTGTGATCCATAAACAACGCCTTCTCCAGACAAAGAGGGAACTGCTCCATCTTTCAAGAATAATCTTTGTCCGAATCTGGCATTAAACTGATTGAGACTGAGGAAGATCGCTGTCCTCAGCAAAATGTGCTGCACATAGTTTTACATGTGGATTATAATTTTCAGGGAACCGAGTTAAACATAAATTGTAATCATTAATCTCCAAGCCAAACAAAGGTGATTGGACTCCGAGATGAAAATAACAGCGTTTCGAAGACATGGCGACAAACACAAACGCAGCTCATCCTCTTCTCCGTGGGAGCGCAACAAGTCCACGCCCCCTTTTTTGTGTATTGATGTGGGCAGAGGTTAGTAAAAAAAAAACAGTTTTTGTGACGTCATTCCTGCAGGAACTAGAGGGATGTAGTCCAAACGGGTCATTTTTTGTAGGCGAATTCTGTTAAATAAAATATCTCGCTTGGCACTGAACTTTAGAATTTTACAGATATTATTTATACTCAAACCACAAAATTACACAATAACTAAAGTTTAAAACATGGGATCACGAAGAATGGGACCTTTAATACAATTCAGTAAATGACACCCAGTACCTAAGAGAGTCTCACTGTGAGTCAGATGACATCTGGCTCCCTTTGAACATTATCACTTGGGATTAAGATCTCTAATGTTTGACTAATACCTGCTGTGCAGCAATAACTAAAGACTCCAGACAATGCCTTTGAATATGCTTTAATCAAAGGTGGGAGGATCTCTTTCCAATCACAGAGAATCCCCTCAACCAAATGAATGCAAGAGCTTATATAGCAAAGGTGCATAGCAAAGTATCATTGTCACATTACATCATTCTCAATGGTTGGTTCATTTATGTCAAATCAGCAACCATCCTCTGTTAGTGATTACTTCATCTTGTTCCCTAAATCACAAGATTATGTTTGTTAATGTTTTCAGTTATACATCTAGCCGTCTTGTCTTTGTCTTGTGTTTACTATTGCAACACTACTCAAGTTAAGAACATTTATGTTCCTAAAAATGCACTTAACGTTTAGGCCTGCAGGAAAAAAGGAAATGTTTCATTTATGTTGAGTTGTGCTACACTCATAATTTCAGTTAGCATTGCATTCGGACGAAAAATTGGACAATAGAGATGCATTATCTTTAGCCGTTCTTAGCATATTTATTTTTCTAGCTGCCAACATGTCGGTCTCACAGTCAGACAGCCTTCAGTAAAAGAGAACTGTAAATCAACTGGGACAAACATAACGCAAATGCGTCTTTTGCAGCTTACACTTTAGTTTCCCCTTGTGGCATACACAAAAATAACGCATTACATGAATATACAACTGAGGACATAATAAACATGTTATGTTTTTTACGAATTTATGATCAACAGATTTTAACCACTTAAAGGAAAACTCCACTTTCATTGAAGATAGGCCCATTTTCCAGCTCCCCTAGAGTTTAAAAAAAAGTTGTGAAAGTGGGACGTGACATACAGGACCCATACTCAGAATTAATGCTCTGCATTTAACCCATCCAAAGTGTGTACACAGACACACACACACACAGCAGTGGGCAGCCATTTATGCCGCAGCGCCTGGGCAGGGGCAATGATATTACGTACCTATATCTGCGCCTGTTGCACCCATGGTACAGCAGCAAAATTCCTTGATTATTATGCCAGAATGAGAGTATATTTCTTAGAAATATTTGCCTAGAAAATCACAACTTTTCCGTCGGTCTTAGTACACAATGTGACTACAGAAGAGTAATGTTTTAAATAGGAAAAATATAGAGACTATTAGTGTAATCAGATTCAAAGATCTATGCTAAGCTAAGCTTAGCTAAAAGTGCTACCGCCAGACCCGGAGATTGGATGAATAGATTCGAAAATGGTAAACTCAACTGTTTAACTCTATGGGAGTTGGAAAATCACCATATTTTCTAAAAAAGTGGAGTGTCCCTTGTAGACCCAGAATTGTTTTTTTAGGATTAATTTTTTTTCATGTCATTACATTCAGCTTTTTTCTACGTATACATTCCATTTTTCTACATTCTGATCATTCCACTTATTCTACTACAACTTTTTTTCCTCTTCTAAATCAATTCTGAATCAACATGAGATTAAAGTCTATTCCTGGCCATTGTACTATAATATTGTGGCGAGTGGGGCAGGGTAGAGAGCCATGGGAATGGAGTGAGGCCGGTGGAGGGATTTGGAAATGAGCGACAAATGCACAACTCACCAGTCTATCACTCCACTGGCCTCGTTCCGTTCCCACAGCTCTCGGCCCTGCCCCAGTCATCACAAATATATTATACGTTTTTATACTATAAATTTGATTACATTAAAAATAATATAAATTCAAATAATTATCCTCTTTCTGAGGATACACCTGTCATTGCAGCAGTCTTCACATGTGCATTGGTTGTAACTGGCCAAACTGGAAGCCAGTTTCAGGTTTTGCTGCTGTGAACATTCAATGAAATGCAAGCACATACTTACAGCATAGGTCAAATCATTGCTTGGTCTGAAGTTTTTTGTGACTACAAATTCTTTCTTTTGAGAAAAGGAAAGGAGAAGCTCAAACCTCTTTCCAGAGCATATTTGAATGTTGCACTGAAAAGACCCTCACCAACAGGAGATGGGAGATCATTGAGGGACGGTCACCAACTGTAAGGAACCACACACAAATAGCACAAATAGCAGAATCCAGCAGCCTGGTCAAAGGTTTAATGTGTATTCAGTCTTCAACTTGTACTTATGAATTTTTCAGGATTAAGTTAGAATTATAGTCTAGCTCCGTGTTCAATCTGACTCCAATTTCACGTGATCATTAAATTTAGACAATATTTCTAATCAAAAGCTGATCACAGATATAGATTGTTTAGTATTTTCGATATCTGAGTACTCTGGAAATCCCGTACTTTCCCAGTCCCAATCCCAGAATTTTTGAATGATGATCTGCCTTCAAAACACCCAGTAAAAGAATCACAAGATAAAGTGCAGCATCACTACGACAGTGCATTTGTTCTGGCTTTTTGTTCACACAGAGCTCGTTCTGGGACTGAAACTGGCAATGTTACTAGGTCCCCAACCCGGGATCGATCCCAAAATCAATCCCAGAATGTGTTTGCGTACACACAGAAGAGGGATTCAAACCCACAACCCTAGGGTTAGGAGTCAAACTCTCTAACCACTAGGCCACGACTTCCCCAAACAGTATTTTAAAGATTGCAAAATATTCCAAATATTACACAACTTCCCCAAACAATATTTGAATATTGTTACAATATTTTGATATACTTGTACACATTTGTAAACACTTGCAAGAGAAGACCTCTGCTGTGCTAAGAAGGTGATGATTAAGATCAAGTGGATCTTAGTTTCATTAAGCATGTCTCAGCAAATTAGAAAAACTGTAGTAATTTTTACTACTCTGTAATGCAGTCCCATGCAAAGCATGCAACTAGGTCCACTGTCCAGTTATTCATGTCAACAATATGCACTTTGGTACGTGTAGTTCTAGGAACTCAATTCTAGGAACTTGCCAGCTTAGTGGAGCGCCAATTTCTCTGGCCATTTTTATATTTATATTCACACTGGCAGCAGGAATTTTGAAGTGGCTGACAGTGACCTCTTTATAAACGCCATTTACAAATGTCAACAGACAGTGAATGGAGGATGCTGTGATTAGAGCTGTTTGTGATAATGGAGATTATATATAAGTGCATAATTTACACTATTAAAATCTCCTATGCACTGGTAGATATCATCAAGGCCAAAAAAAAAAAAAGACCACAGTGCTGCAGATAACAGGTAGCTAAATGCTTCTATTATTGCTTTTTCTATGTTTGTGGAGTAAATATTTTTACTTGACTTTTTAAAAATTCCAGGTAGCTTGTTTTGTCCCCACACTTACACCACTGGTAGTTCCTATAGAACAGTTTCAGACCCAACTCTGATATAGGAGCTAATTTAGTTCCCCCAAATGGAGTTCTTAGAAACAGTTTTAGTTCCTGCAGAGTTAACATGCTGTAAGGTCCAGGCACTCGGCCCAAGGAAGGTATCCGGTGCTGGATGAAGGTTTCCTGCGTGTTCTGTCTTTCAGCTCATAGAGTTATTTAATTTAGGTTAAGATCAAATCTGACTCCATTTTATTATTTAATCTGACTCCATTTTAGTATGACCTCGAATTTAGGTTGGAATGCAAATTGGTTGTATGCCTTTTTAATTAATATTCCTCTGACATTTGATTATTCTAGTTAACTCTATTTTTATATTAACTTAAGTTTTATATTAACTTTGGGTGCTCATGTCTCTAACAAGGATTCAATCGTTTAAATACCTCAGACCAAGACAAACATCCCCCGAGATGAAGACAGAAACTAACAATTGGAATTTGCATTAACTCAGGTCCCAAGCCTGGGTGGTTTTACAACTCAATGGGAATAGCGGGTAATTTACATGGAGGGCCCTAGGAAAGGACACTCCCATCAAGATATCTCTTGACTCTTCAGATCTGTATTATCTTCTAATCTACTTTTGTAAGATTGAGACCATTGTACCAGTTGCACTGAGACATTTCCAATGATACTAGACATGAGTGTTAGATCACTTGCATTGATATTTTCATGTAATCATTTTGAGCAGACTGAGTAGAAGGAAGAATGGGTGAAGGGAATTAAAATGAAACAAATGGCCAAAAGGGGAGGAGGTCTCCTGCTCCTCCACTCTGTGGGGTGTCTCGAAGATGCCTGTGTATGTTTGTATTGTCTGTTTCTCAGGAGATCAAAGTATCTCAGGTTCTTTCGTCCTTACAATGCCTAAAAGCTGGAACTTCTGCTAATAGATCTAGGAACTATGAAAAAGTTCCTCCTGTGCATGAGCCCCTAAAAATGATTCATATACTAGCGACACAAAATAACTGAGTTAATATAAATAACTGTTGATTAACATAATGGAATTATGTTGTGACAAAATGTTTAAAACTTGTGTTTGCTTCAGCTCATTTAAAAAAAAGTATTTTTTTTAACCTGCTGACCCACATAATTGTTGACTTCCTCTTATATGAGGGAAGTTGTAGGCCATAATTCCAAACCAAACTGTAGTTGTCTATTCTGTTTCGTAAACTGGTTGACAACAGCAGTTTTTCATGGTATTTTAAGGAACTAATTACTTTTTCAGAGAGAAAAAGCAAGCAAGCAATATCTGCTTTGCAGAATGCAATAACAGCATTAAACTACTCAAATTAATAAGCTGGGATTTCTTTAGTTAAACAATCCCACAAATATAGGATATGGCAGGAGTTTTTAACCCTGGCCCTCTAGGTCAATTTTTCTGCAGCGTTTATCTCCAACCTTGAACAATGTCAACTTGTTGAGTTTGATTAGGGTTGGAAATAAACCTCAAGGACCTTGAAGGCCAGAATTGAGAAACTCTGGAATTCAATTTACAGCTGTAATAGAATTTGTTATAATAAATTCATTTCTAATTGATCTACTTCTTTATTCATGCATGGGGTTTAAAATAATTGAATAATGGTGCATACAATTTTATAAACAAAGGTTTTTTTTTTTATGATCAAGAGCACAAATTCCAAGTATCGTTTTGCCATGTCACGTCATGAAAAATCCCATTTACCAGTAAACTAATATTACATGTGTGTCTAATACTAGTGTATTTTATTATTTAAGTTGGTGCGTTTAACAGTTTCTGTAACTTACTACACAACACTGTTTAGCTTTGTTAACTGTGCAAAAAAACGAATGCGATTTTCATGCGCATCTTGTTAGTAAAAACGCTCCTGTGATTATAAGTACATCTCCAGCACATGCTCCTGCCCACTTGCTTCTCAAAACTAGTCCAATCGCATTACCAGGAGGTCAGCCTGCTCTAAGCTGGTGTCGAATCACAACACAGGAACCGCTGGCCCAGTCAGAACTCATTACGTATTTCTGAAGGAGGGACTTTAGTGAAAGTGAAAAAGTGAAGTGACATTCAGCCAAGTATGGTGACCCATACTCAGAATTTGTGCTCTGCATTTAACCCATCTGAAATGCACACACACAGAGCAGTGAACACAAACACACACACACTGTGAGCAGACACCCGGAGCAGTGGGCAGCCATTTATGCTGCGGCACCCGGGGAGCAGTTGGGGGTTCGATGCCTTGCTCAAGGGCACCTAAGTCGTGGTATTGAAGGTGGAGAGAGAACAATTCCGTCCGGCCCAAGACTAGAACCCACAACCCTTCGATTGGGAGTCCAACCCTCTAACCATTAGGCCACGACTTCCCTTTCAAGAACAAGGAAGAACAAGGAAGTCATCAGCCCTTTTTTGTGACAGTGAAAACAGCGGTATACAGATAGATGAATTGTGTGAAAAATACTGTTTTTTTTACACACAAAACATGAACACATGTTAAATTGAACACTGTGAACACAATCAAAGCTTCAAAAAAGCGCGAAAACGGGATCTTTAATGCAAGAACCCAAATCTATGAATCTGCAAAGGATCAGTTTTCAAATTGATCCTAGACAGATTTTAGACATCTTCATATACAAGTCAGCTTTATTTATATAGCGCTTTAAACAAAATACATTGCGTCAAAGCAACTGAACAACATTCATTAAGAAAACAGTGTGTCAATAATGCAAAATGATAGGCAGTTAAAGGCAGTTCATCATTGAATTCAGTGATGTCATCTCTGTTCAGTTTAAATAGTGCCTGTGCATTTATTTGCAATCAAGTCAATGATATCGCTGTAGATGAAGTGACCCCAACTAAGCAAGCCAGAGGCGACAGCAGAAAGGAACCGAAACTCCATCGGTGACAGAATGGAGAAAAAAACCTTGGGAGAAACCAGGCTCAGTTGGGGGGGCCAGTTCTCCTCTGACCAGACGAAACCAGTAGTTCAATTCCAGGCTGCAGCAAAGTCAGATTGTGCAGAAGAATCATCTGTTTCCTGTGGTCTTGTCCTGGTGGTCCTCTGAGACAAGGTCTTTACAGGGGATCTGTATCTGGGGCTATAGTTGTCCTGGTCTCCGCTGTCTTTCAGGGCAGTAGAGGTCCTTTCTAGGTGCTGATCCCGCAATCTGGTCTGGATACGTACTGGATCTGGTGGCTACGGTGACCTCGGAATAAGAGAGAAACAGACAAATATTAGCGTAGATGCCATTCTTCTAATGATGTAGCAAGTACATAGAGTGTTATGGGAAGTGTTTCCGGTTCCGGTTTACCTAATTAATGCAGCCTAAAAATCCTTTAACGGATTTGGCTATTAAAAGCATATTAGTATGTTATGTGTAAGCCAGTTTAAAGAGATGGGTCTTTAATCTAGATTTAAACTGCAAGAGTGTGTCTACCTCCCGAAAAATGTTAGGTAGGTTATTCCAGAGTTTAGGCGCCAAATAGGAAAAGGATCTGCCGCCCGCAGTTGATTTTGATATTCTAGGTATTATCAAATTGCCTGAGTTTTGAGAACGTAGCGTACATAGAGGATTATAATGCAAAAGGAGCTCATTCAATTACTGAGGTGCAAAACCATTCAGGGCTTTATAAGTAATAAGCAATATTTTAAAATCTATACGATGTTTGATAGGGAGCCAGTGCAGTGTTAACAGGACCGGGCTAATATGGTCATACTTCCTGGTTCTATTAAGAACTCTTGCTGCTGCATTTTGGACTAGCTGTAGTTTGTTTACTAAGCGTGCAGAACAACCACCCAATAAAGCATTACAATAATCTAACCGTGAGGTCATAAATGCATGTATTAACATTTCTGCATTTGACATTTAGAGCATAGGCCGTAATTTCGATATTTTTGAGATGGAAAAATGAAGTTTTACAAATGCTAGAAACGTGACTTTCTAAGGAAAGATTGCGATCAAACAGCACACCTAGGTTCCTAACTGATGACGAAGAATTGACAGAGCAGCCATCAAGTCTTAGACAGTGTTCTAGGTTATTACAAGCAGAGTTTTTAGGTCCTATAATTAACACCTCTGTTTTTTTTTCAGAATTTAGCAGTAAGAAATTACTCGTCATCCAGTTTTTTATATCGACTATGCATTCCATTCGTTTTTCAAATTTCAAATTGTGGTCAATTGTGTCAAACGCAGCACTAAGATCCAATAAAACTAATAGAGAGATACACCCAAGATCAGATGATAAGACCAGGTCATTTGCAACTCTAAGGAGAGCAGTCTCAGTACTATGATACGGTCTAAATCCTGACTGGAAATCCTCACATATACCATTTTTTTTCTAAGAAGGAATATAATTGTGAGGATACCACCTTTTCTAGTATCTTGGACAGAAAAGGGATATTCGAGATTGGTCTATAATTAACTAGTTCTTTGGGGTCAAGTTGTGGTTTTTTGATGAGAGGCTTAATAACAGCCAGTTAGAAGGTTTTGGGGACATATCCTAATGACAATGAGGAATAACAGTATTTTTTGGATTGCTTAAGCATGATTTTCAAAACAGGGCCCATGTTTTCAAAACACTACACACAATTAGCACAACCACACACCCAATCAGCAAAACACTACAGATCCTTTGCATAATTAAACACTCTTGGAAAAAGTATACACTTTTGTTTGAAAACCACACTTTGTTACCATATGAAACACACACATTTCACATTACTATACTCTGTTTGCACGAGTTACACTCTGCTGTGATAAACCTAAAACACTTTTAGCACTTCTACTTCCCTATGATTAGAGTAGGCTACCATCAACAAAGTACAAATAAAATGTAAATTCACCAAACACTACACAAGACCAATGTTGCAGACTGAAGAAACTCATTTATTTCTCAACGCCCAAAAGGTTGACATGGAGATTCATAATGTCACTTTACATATTGTACTGCAAATTTACAGTTTTTCTCAGTCACTTTGGTGCATTTTTCAAAACAGAAATGCAATTTTCAAAACTACTTGTACAACCTCCACATCATCTAGTCATTAATACACATCATAAAACCAGTTTCTCATTCTTTTGAACAAGTTGCGATTGCTATTGTACATTCATGCAATTGATTACGCACATTTATCTGCGGTTTCCTACATTATCAGTTGCTAATGTCATGTTGCTCAAAATGTATTATACAGTTTTCTGTGCAATAGTCTTACCCCCCAAAACATCTAGTCTTTAGTTCATAGTATAAGTCATTAAATGCAAAATGGTTAATCTAGTTGTCATAAACTGCCAAGCACACTTTTTATTTGTATTTTTACACACTATTATTAGATGTTTTGTCAATTTGGCATGAATTGTGCAAGTGAATCTTTACTAATGAAGAGAATGTAGATGATAAACCAATGATAAACCATTTCTCTGAAATAGCTCAAAGGTTCATCTCATGAATCTTCAGTAGGAAAGCTTATACTGTATAGACAAAGGACAACACAAGAGTTACAAATTCTGAAAATGGAATTATTTTCATCTTTGTTCCCATATTTCCTTTTCTATATCACAATGGCATTGTAAAAGTATTTTTTATTTTTTTATTTTTTTGGTCAGACCACTAGTAAAAGTGTAACTGGGAATTCTATCCAGTCTCTTTCAATCAACATCCCACAAACAGTAATGTGTAAATGTGTAGTTTTGAAATGGATATATGGCATACATAAGCATATGGCATACTGTTCAATACAGTAGTTTACATCAGAACATCCCTCCACTGTTAAATTGACAACATGACTAAGCAATTTGACTGTCTTATCCGTAAACTATGACACAAGGACTTGTCATTCTGATGGCACTGACATGTTCATTGACACAGATATTTATTTTTGAGAGATGAACTAAGGATTTTGAGCAAGAGACTGGCTTTTGCAGGTCATCCATTGTGTTTTGATATTTGTACGAGTTGTTTTGAGAAATGCACTTACTGTTTTGCAAATCTCAAGAATGATTAGAGAAATGTACCAAAGCGACTTAGAAAAACTGTAATGTAAAAAAAAAACACTAGACATTGTCTCTTTGCCTAGCTGGATCTGGCCAGAGAATTTCATCAACGTCGCAGGCAATGTTGTCATTAGCAAGACACCTTGGAAAGAAACGTCTTGAATGGCGAATCCATCCTTGTATTGCTGCTACCTCCATCTGGTCACAGGCCTCCTCCATGGCTTAGATGAGGGGTCCCTCAGCCTGGAGAGGGAGATCATATACCTTCCACCGCCATGCCGAAAAAAACTCTTCTATAGGGTTGAGGAATGGAGAGTATGGTGGAAGATATAGGACGGTGAAATGTGGATGTTGCTGAAACCAGTTCTGAACCAGAGCAGAGCGGTGGAAAGACACATTGTCCCAGACAACAATGTATTGCATATGATCGATTTGATTTGCTGCGGTTATGTTGTGCAATTGGTCAAAGAATGGAAGTATGAGTGCTGTGTTGTAAGGGCCCATGGCGGTGGAGGACCCCATTCTGTGTAATGGCTGCACAGAGTGTTATATTACCCCCACGTTGCCCTGGGACGTTGACTATAGCCCTGTGGCCAATGACGTTTCTTCCCCTCCTTCGTGTTCTTGCCAGGTGGAACCCAACCTTATCTACGTAAATGAACTCATGCTGGATCTCCTCTCCATCCATTCGTAAAACTCTCTGAAGAACAGTGTCAGGCAATATTGTGTAGTTCAGTGTAGATCTAGTATACATATTACAGTACAGTACTGTAAGAGATATGAGACAGTATGCAAGATCACACTGCTAAAGTGAGTACATACCTCTGCATAATCATGCCGTAGTCGTTTCACCCTTTCGGAATTGCACTAGAAAGGCACTCGATAAATTTGCTTCATTTGAATATGTTTTTTTTTAGGATGCGTGCCAGTGTTGATGTTGAGACCTGATGGATATTGTTGAAACTGATGTGGTTATTGACAATGTTAGCTTGGACTGATTGAGTGTTATAGCATTGTTGGCCAAAACCATGTTTACTACCTCCCGCTCTTGCTGTTCTGTGAACATAGGAGGCCTTCCCCCTTGTCGTTCCTGACCCTCAAAAAAAAATACAGTATACAATAGTACAGTAATTTCACAGGAAAAGGTAAAAAATGCTGAGTGCATAGAATACAGTACTGTAAGCAGTTACTGAAACCGTGCAGATGTTTTTGATATGATGATATTTTTACAATACCTATTTTGCAGTCAAAATGTGCTTATCACACTTGCCACTGTGTATCGGCTTAGATTTGGCTGTACTCGCAGTCCAGCCTCCCTCAGTGTTAGGCCGTGGTTGACAACGTGGTCAACCAGTGTTGCGCGGATCTCATTCGTCAGATTCGGTCCTCTTTGAGCACCTTCTTGTCTTCCTCTTCCTCCTCTTCCTCTTCTTCTTCCTCCTCCTCCTCCTCGACCTCCATCTCTTCCTCTGTTGATTCCTCTTCCTACCCTCCTCCTTGTCCTCCTCCACGTTCTTCTCCTCGTCTTACTCTTTCTCTGACTCTTTCCATTGTGCTTGAAGACAGATGAACTCACCTGCTGCTTTTCATAGTGCTTATACACCTGATTGGTGTGTCTACAATTAAGCAAACAATTGTTTCCACACCTGATGACTGCGTTGAACCAGGTGGTTGGACGTTGCAGTAATTTGACAGTCAGTGCTTTGGTATTGCAAGGAATGGACTTCATGATAGAATTTTGTGTGTAATGTATGTTAAGTGTGTTTAGTGTTTTGCAAATCACTGTGTGTAGAGTTTTGCAACAAGTGTGAGGTTGACAATGTGCTTATAGTTGTGCAAATATGGGCTGATGTTTTGCTTTTTGAGTGTAAGGTTTTGTTAATAGTGTACTACTTTTAATTTTATTGTGTAAGCAATCCAAAAAAACTGTAATAATAGTCAGAAGAGGATCTATGACTTCTGGAAGCACCTCTTTTAGGAGCTTAGATGGTATAGGGTCTAACATACATGTTGTTGGTTTAGATGATTTAACAAGTTTATACAATTCTTCCTCTCCTATAGTAGAGAATGAGTGGAACTGTTCCTCAGGGGGTCTATAGTGCACTGTCTGATGTGATACTGTAGCTGACGGCTGAATGGTTGCAATTTTATCTCTAATAGTATCGATTTTAGAAGTAAAGTAGTTCATAAAGTCATTACTGCTGTGGTGTTGGGAAATGTCAACACTTGTTGAGGCTTTATTTTTCGTTAATTTATCCACTATATTCAATAAATACGTGGGGTTATGTTTGTTTTCTTCTAAAAGAGAAGAAAAGTAATCGGATCTAGCAGTTTTTAATGCTTTTCTGTAGGATAGGTTACTTTCCCGCCAAGCAATACGAAATACCTCTAGTTTTGTTTTCCTCCAGCTGCGCTCCATTTTTCGGGCTGCTCTCTTTAGGGTGCGAGTATGCTCATTATACCATGGTGTCAAACTGTTTTCCTTAACCTTCCTTAAGCGTAAAGGAGCAACTTTATTTAAAGTGCTAGAAAAGAGAGAGTCCATAGTTTCTGTTACATCATCAAGTTGTTCTGAGGTTTTGGATATGCTAAGGAATTTGGATACATCAGGAAGATAACCTAAAAAGCAGTCTTTTGTGGTAGAAGTGATGGTTCTACCATACTTGTCACAAGAAGTTGAATTTACTATTTTGGCTATATGAAGTTTGCACAGAACTAAATAATGATCTGAGATATCATCACTTGGCTGAATAATTTCAACACTATCAACATCAATTCCATGTGACAGTATTAAATCTATAGTATGATTTTGAGAATGAGTAGGTCCTGAAACGTGTTGTCTAACCCCAATAGAGTTCAGAATGTCTATAAATGATGATCCCAATGCATCTTTTTCATTATCGACATGAATATTAAAATCACCAACTATTAAAACTTTATCTGCAGCCAGAACTAACTCGGATGTAAAATCACCAAACTCGTTAATAAAGTCTGTATGGTGCCCTGGTGGCCTGTATACGGTAGCCAGTACAAACATAACGGGGGATTTATCATTGACATTTCTTTCTCTGGATAATGTTATATGAAGCACCATTACTTCAAACGTGTTATACTTGAAGCCTGCCCTCTGAGAAATCCTGAAAACGTTGTTATAAATTGTAGCAACTACTCCCCCTTTGCCTTTTAGATGCGGCTCATGTTTAAAACAGTAATCTTGGGGGGTGGACTTATTTAAAATAATGTAATCATCAGGTTTTAGCCAGGTTTCTGTCAAACAGAGCACATCTAGATTATGATCTGTGATCATATTATTTACAAAAAGTGTTTTCGTAGAAAGGGATCTGATATTCAGTAAGCCAAGCTTTTTCATTTGTTTATCCATATTACATCTGTTTTTTATTTGTTGAACCTCAATTAAATTGTTAATCATAACTTGGTTTGGACGTTTTTTGTATTTTCTAGTTCGGGGAACAGACACAGTCTCTATAGTGTGATATCTAGGTGAAAGAGTCTCTATGTGCTGAGAATTATCTGACAATTCCACTGACAATATACAATTCCAATTCCAACTGAGCAGACTTGCTCACTACATGATTTCGGTATTCTTGTAAAGATTAAAATTTATTTTCATGGTTGCCTGTAACAGCTGAAGTACAGCAAAAACAAAACAAAAAAATTGCATGCTATTGAGAGTGAGGAATCACGTGCCGATTTGGGTTGATTTGGGAGGGGTCTGAGCCGGTCAGCCATGATGGTAGGACATGCTATCGGTTGCCAGGGACAACGCCTTCAGAACTTCACAGAGGCGCGACTAAACATTTCAGAGCTCTTTGATTTTTGCGCATTTATTATGTCGGCGGAACAGAGACGGATCTACAAATACGAGAAAGAAAAGGAAGAAAGTAAAGCAATGAAAAGAGATGAGGCGAAAGAAAGGGGACCTTACAGGAACAAGCTCACACCAAGTGCAAAACAGCGGTGTTTGGAGAAGCTCTCAGGCATCCAACATATCCGCCCATACGAGCTCCCTGCAGCGGCACAAAGACCTGGACCATTTACCTCCGTGCACACATATGGACATTGTGAATTATATTGTTTACGATGTAAGTCACCTTGCATTCACGCTGTTAATGGCTTTAATCTATCCCGGACATTTACATCTTGTAATCACACATTTAACTACCCTAGCTGACACAGAACTGGTTTGTCCACTTTGCAGCCCCCAACACAAAAACCTGGTACAGTATGTGTCATTGGGCTAAAATCAAATTATAACTAAACATACACAGCTTTAGCCTACATCAAAACAAGTTGGAAAAGTTTGTGTACATTGAACATCTCATTACAATCTAGTGTTAGGGAAATACTTTGTCATTTTGGTCAAGAAATGTCTGCTTTATGCAATGTAATTACAACACGCTAAAGCACATGTGAATAAACTTACTTTGGCCAGTACAACGCTGTTTTTCAGCACCCAGCCACAGCAGAAAGCCTCGTAACTTTTCAAAGACTTGTGGCTTTTAAACTCCTGCATTGTGTAGTAACTTACACCAAAAACAAGATAATTCACAATGTCTATATATGTGCACGGAGGTAAATGGTCCAGGTCTCTGTGCCGCTGCAGGGAGCTCGTATGGGTTGATATTTTGGATGCCTGAGAGCTTCTCCAAATACTGCTGTTTTGCGCTTGGTGTAAGCTAAAAAAAACTGTATTCCATTGTTCCTATGTGTTCCATATGAATCATGTGAGGTACTGGAGTAGTTTTTAATGCAGCAGTAACTTCCAGGCATGGTAAAAGAGTGCAGAA